>NC_054827.1:117889162-118193727 GCF_018345385.1 Vulpes lagopus
CTTTCTCTGTGTATGCTCCTTTTTTTTATGGCATCCAGTTAAGTTATCTAGTTTTCTTCTGAAGTTCTGTGATGCACTTGTTACATTCATGATGAATGGTTGCCAACACTATTGTGAGCCTTCTCTTGACCCAGTCTGAAAGGCATGGCCTCTTCTCTATTCCTGACAATGAGGTTTTGAGGAAAGGACAGTTATTAGGACCATTGTACTGAAGTGCTTGGACATTCAGTGAGCACGTCCAGGGTCCCAGGTCCCAGGGGTGGGTGGGACCTCCGAGCTGACATTTCTACCGCTGTCACTTATGTCCCACTAAGATGAACAAGGTGTGTTCTCTGCCCAGCTCATGGTCCTGAGGTGATAGGAGGCTTTTTGTTTGTTTGTTTCCTCAGTATTCACTGTGGTGCTTATTGTTTCTATTTCCTTATGGGTCAGTTTTGGTAACTCTTTTCATCGACCATTGTCTTAGAAATTACAGTCTGGGGAGCCTTATGATGCTATCAGCAGACCATCATGGCTGCTGTGGGACAGAATGTATCTGTGGGGGCTCAGTAGCAGGGTATTGGGTGGCCCTGGGGGTACAACTTTAAAGCATTTTAATTTTTTTAATTAAGTAATTTTTAAAAAGATTTTAAATCAATTTTAGAGAGAGAAAGAGAGTGTACATGTGAGCTGAGGTGAGGGTAGAGGCAGAGGGAGAGAGAGAATCCCAAGCAGATTCCCTGCTTGGCACATGGGGCTCAATCCCAGGACCCTGAGATCGTGACCTGGGCCAATGATCCAGTCAGATTAGCTTAACTGAGTTTGCCACCCACGTGCCCCTAAAGCATATTTAATCCAAAACAAATCTACTAGGAAAAAGTTTAAAATGTTATTCTGTCATTTCCTTCTTATCTGTAACTAGATATTCATCCTTAGTCCTAAATTTGCAGAATCATTTGGTTTTCCTGATTAGATGAGTTTTGCCTAGTTTATGGGATTAATGAAAAGAGCAGCCTCTGGATGAACTTACTAATTTTTTTTTATTTTTAAACTGATTATTGGTTGTTGTTCATATTACTGTTCTCCCCTCTTTTCCTTAGTGTTCCCATCTGTCTCTCATTTATGGAGTTAAGTACTTAATTATCTTTATTCTTTAGTAGTAAATACACTTCATGTAAGGACTTTGTTTTTATTATTGCTGATTATTGATATGTAACATTCTGATTTTGTTTTTCTAAGCATTTCATAATTGTTACCTTATTTAAATTCTCATATAGTTAACACACAGTGTTATAATTGATATTCAGCTACTTTTTCTTTTACCTTATAATTATTAGGATCCTACTTTTTTAAGATTTTCAAGTAATTGGATTTAAAAAATATTTTATTAGGCTTGGAAAATGAACCTGTATAATTTCTACTTTGGTGAGTTTCTTATTGAAGTTTTCTTTTTAGTCTAATGTAGATCCTGTCAGACACAGAAAAAAAAGTGTAAGGTTTACAAAACCTAGGTTGTAATATGAATTTGTTAAATGTACCTAACAAATTTTATAATTTAGGTCCCATATCTTCTTATTCATCATGTCCCTTCCTTATCCGTGAATTACTGAGGGAAACATAGTGGTCCCTCTCACTGCTATTCTTTAATTTCTTCCTTTTTTTCTTAAACATACATAGATGCAATGCTATTTGTTAATAATGCAGCTTGCTAGAGGTTCTTGCCTCTATAAATTGGATTTCATAAACAAGATTCCTATTCCTATTCTCTCTGCTCTTTTACCCTGGAACCCTGTGTTTTCTGACATTGATCCTGCAATCCTTGTTTTTCTTCATATTTTTCTGATTATCCTTGCCAGCCTTGACTTTAGCATCTTAGTGGGTTTTTAAAAAAATTTTTTAATTAATTAATTAATTTATTTTAGAGAGAAAGAGAGAACACAAATGACTGCAAATGACTGCAGGGGGAAGGGTGGTGGGGAAGGGAGAGAGAGAGAGAGAGAGAGAGAGAGAGAGAGAGAGAATCTCAAGCAGATTCCAGATCTTAGGGGAAAGGCTCCTAGCATTTCCCCATTGAGAATTATATTTGCTGTGGGCTTTCGTAGATGGCTTTTAAGATGCTGAGGAATGTTCCCTCTATCCCTACACTCTGAAGAGTTTTGATCAGGAATGGATGCTGTATTTTGTCAAATGCTGTCTCTGCATCTATTGAGAGGATCATATGGTTCTTGTTTTTTCTCTTGCTGATATGATCAATCACGTTGATTGCTTTACGAGTGTTGAACCAGCCTTGTGTCCCGGGGATAAATCCCACTTGGTCATGGTGAATAATCTTCTTAATGTATTGTTGGATCCTATTGGCTAGTATCTTGTTGAGAATTTTTGCATCTATGCTCATCAGGGATATTGGTCTGTAATTCTCCTTTCTGGTGGGGTCTTTGTCTGGTTTTGGAATTAAGGTGATGCTGGCCTCATAGAACGAGTTTGGAAGAACTCCATCTCTTTCTATCTTTCCCACAGCTTTAGTAGAATAGGTATGGTTTCTTCTTTAAATGTTTGATAGAATTCCCCTGGGAAGCCATCTGGCCCTGGACTTTTGTGTCTTGGGAGGTTTTGATGACTGGTTTCCTTCCTGGTTATCAGACTGTTCAGGTTTTCTATTTCTTCCTGTTCCAGTTTTGATAGTTTGTGGTTTTCCAGACATGTGTCCATTTCTTCTATATTGCCTAATTTATTGGCATATAGCTGTTAATAATATATTTTTAAGATCGTTTGTATTTCCTTGGTATTGGTGGTGATCTCTCCTTTGTTATTCATGATTTTATTAATTTGAGTCTCTTCTCTCTTCTTTTTAATAAGGCTGGCTAATGGTTTATCTATGTATCTATGTTATTAATTTTTTCAAAGAACCAACTCCTGGTTTTGTTAATCTGTTCCACAGTTCTTCTGGTCTCTATTTCATTGAGTTCTGCTCGAATCTTTATTAACTGTCTTCTTCTGCTGGGTGAGGGTTTCATTTGCTGTTCTTTCTCCAGCTCCTTTAGGTGCAAGGTTAGCTTTTGTATTCGAGTTCTTTCCAGTTTTTGGATGGATGCTTGTATTGCGATTCCATGCTGAGTGCAGAGCCTGACAGGGAGCTTGATCCCAGGACCCCGGGATTATGACCTGAGCCAAAGGCAGACGCTTTACCGACTGAACCACCCAGTTGCTGCATAGAAGCTTTTCCTAGGATTATCAGGGTTCCCTAGCTCCCAGGAGCTTTGTTGTTGATGTTAGTGCACAAATAGTTCCCATCTTCCAGTGGGAATTATGATAGTCTTAGCTGCTCTGTAGGGTGTTGGAAGAATCCCACAAGATCATGCACGTCAAATGCTTAGCACAGTCTTATTATTACTGGTGAATTACTATGAATCCCCAAGTGGTAGGATCATGAACTTCATAGTTTTCTGTTTTCATAGTTTCCTGTTAAATTAAGTTTTCCCTTGCTGCACTTTACACCATGGGTTGCCTTGTCAACTAATGAAGTTTGAGTTTAAACAAGTGAAAAACATACAATAATTTGTTAAGGTTATTTATGAACATTCTTACACCCAGTGAGGGATTGCCCTAGCCTGAATGTCAGCGTCCCGCTGAGATTCCTATGTTGAAATCCTAACCTCCACGCGAGGGTGTTTGGAGGTGAGGCCTTTGGGGGGGGGTGACCAGGGTGAAGCCTTGCAGATGGGATTAGCGCTCTTACACAGGAATGCTCATGTGAGGACACGGCAAGAAGGTGGCTGTCTGTGAACCAGGAATGGGGACCCACCACACACTAAGTCTGCTAGCAGCTCAAGCTTGGATTTCTAGCCTTCTAGAAGATTGAGTGTTATAGGTGCATGCAAGCACGTAAATCGCTGGCAGGTGGCAGGTGCTGGGTCCCATGAGCTGCCCTCAGCTGTTAGGCTTTCCTCCCCTGCCCCCCTCAGCTCTTGCCCGGGCCCCTGTAGCCACACACGCAAGATAATCTTAATTAATTCAGCTGCACCCAAGAGGCATTTTTCAGAGTAGCTGCCATGCTCCAGGCACTGCCCTACTACTTGCACAGAGCTCAGTAACCATTGCAGGAGATGGACATGTCAATATAAGGCACTGTACACAATCATTTGCGACAAACTTAAAATGATAAAATGATAGTTATAAAGCAGCCTCGTGAATGGAGGAGCCACACGTAGAAAGGCCAGTTACTTTGCTTGAGAACCGTGAGGCCAGGGGAGTGTCTGGAGGAGGAGACGTGCCTGTGGACAGACTCTGGGCTGTGTGATGTCGGGGCCGGATTCACAGGCAAGGAGTCAGCACGCAGGGCAGACTGGGGCATTCCCAGCCCGCCTCATGCCCTGCAGTTCTGAGCAAACCCAGGAAGTGTTCCAGCCTTGTCTTGGAAAGAAAGCCCAGCTCAGCCCAGCTTCCCTCCCCAGGAAGCCTGTCCCAGCCTCTGCGGCTCACCTGCTGTGTCCTGGGCTCTGTGCAGAGCCCATCCTGAGCTCAGAGCATCCTGCGGCTACCTGCCCCGGAGTGCACACCTTTAGCTGCATGGTCCCTCTCCCTCCCTGGAGCCAGGCAGTGCTGGCTGCAGGACAGTGGCAGGTGCATGTTTCAGATGGCAGAACACGAGGACAATCAAATCACCGAGGCAGGGTCCCACCACCGTGGCTGCCAGAGCCATCTCCCCCTGAAACCCCCTTTCGTCTTGAAGATGAGAGGAAATCAGAGTGATTCATCTTTTGGCGGGGGGTGGGGGGGGGTCACAATACACATTCCTCTTCAGGAATCCGAGGGAGCAAAAGGGACCTGGCTCCTGATTACAAAACATCTGAGAACAAAAAGGAAGAGGGAGCAGAAAGGTGGCAGAGGCAGCCCTCACTGCCGAAACGTCATGGTGGCTGGACTCAAGCCCATTCATCTTGTTTTATTGCAAGATTCAAAGTCGCCCTGCTATGGCAGCCACAAAATTGATGGATGGGTTTCCCTGCATTCACCCGGCACCTCGGCTGCCTGGGAAACCAGATCTCAGATGAACAGGGAGAGGAAATTAAAACGCCTTTCGAGGTTTTTCAGTAACGGCTGGGAGAGAAAGATGGGGCATTCGGGGTCTCTGGCTCCCAGGCTGCTTACGCTTCGTTTTTACTGCATTTTTATAAGCAAATCAAAGAAGCAGCAGCGCTGAAGCCATCACGGTAAATCTGGAGCCTCCTCCGCCTCCAGCGAGGGGCCAGAGTGGCCACAGCCTGGCCACCCCCTGCTCCAGGCCACGCGCTGGGATCCTGGTCCACTTTTCGTTAATGAAGTAGGTGAGAGATGGCCATGGTTGGCTGTTTTAATTCCCAATTCTTTGATCACCTGAGGGCCTACACCTTTTTCCATCTGTCGGATTTCTGCTTTTGTAAATCGTCCTTTTCTTGTGGCCCCTGATGCCATGAACAGTTCCACTCAGCAGCCCCACATTTACAGGGGCCTGGTGGACACTGCGCTGGGTGCTGGTCGACAGATGTGTGTGCATCCCACGTCCTCACAGGAGCAGGAGGCTGCAGGGGAGACAGACAGGTCAGAACCCAGATTCCACTTCCCTGCAGTATGGCTGATAGAAGGCAATTTCCCCTGAGTATTTTCCCTGTTTTTGTGGTGATTTTTACTACTTTTGGAGAACATAGAGATAATTCTAATTTGGGGTCACCTTATCCTTTATGGGCTTTTCTGCCTATCGTTGGCTACATATTCATTTGTATTGCATTTTAATTTTTTGTAGTCAAATTTTTTAAAAATCTCAACTCCAATCGAAATTTATTGCAGTGTTTGATGTGCGTGAATCACATGCCTTCTTTTTCTAAGTGACTTTGATTTTACAAACATTAAACAAAACCACTTTCTGGTTTTTGTAGCTCTTTTGAAAAGTCACATACACACACACACACACACACATTTATGTGATGGGTTTTTTCTTGTGCCAATGCTATAGTCTTGTATTCTTGTTGATCCACCACACATTTCAACAGCTGGCAGAGCTAGCACATTCTAGAATTTCCTTGTAGTTTATTCTGTTTATGGTTTATTAGTTATATATTTCTGGAAGGTTGTCCACCTATAGATTTATTCAGGTAAACCAATACATTTATAATATAACCTGGATTAACCATTCAGGAATAGAATATGTTTTTCCTCTTACTCAGATTTTTAAAAACTTGGTCCAAAAGTTTGATATTTTCTTTATAAAGATCGCTCTCACAGAATATTGATATGTGTATTATAATTTGTGTGTTTTGCTGTAATTTAGATGGGATTTCTTTTTAAATCCATATTTAGTTAGCTATTGCCAGAGTGCAAGGAAGTCAGTTTTATTTTATATGTGTTATACCTGGTCAGTGTAACACACTTAAAAAATTAATTCTAGGGACACCTGGGTAGCTCAGTCAATTGAGTGTCTGACTCTTGGTTTTGATTCAGGTCATGATCTCGGGATCCTGGGATCAAGGCCCATGTCAGGCTCTGTGCTCAGCAAGGAGTCTGCCTGAGATTCTATCTCCCTCTGCCTCCCCATGGCTTATGCTTTCTCTTTCTAAAACAAAATTAAAAAATCTTTAAAAAGAGAGAGAGACTTTTGTCTCACTTCTTTAAAAAAATTAATTCTAGAAGTGTTCAGTTAAAACCTTCTGCTTCTGTAGGTACACGGTCCTCATATCTGCATTTACTGGGTCTTTGTCTCTCTCTGATTCATCTGTATCACTAGTACTGTCTTTTCTTTCTTATGTCATTCCAAGACTATATGGATAATGAAGGTGATGGGAGCATCCTGTGTCCCTGGGTTGAGAGGAATTGTCTGTACCAACTCTGAGTTTAATGTTGAGCGTAGTGAGCTTAGGATACTTTTATTTTAACAACACCATCACTTCACTGGGGGTTATTATGTGCTGGGCACTGTTCTCTGTATGTTACATATATGCCACTTCATCCAATCCTCACATGAAAGCTGTATTCTCTCTGTTTTCCAGATGAGCTAACAAGGCACCAAGAGGGTAGGCTGTTCATTTGGGCAGTTGATGCAGAAAGAAGGTGAAGGTCCTGGCCCCTGGCTCTGTCAGGCTTTACCACTTTGGAAGGGCATGGTTCAGTTCCTATGATGGAGTATATTCCATCGGAACGCTACATTGAGCTTGATCAAATAACATTTTGGCATTTTTTTTACAGTGTCTGTGAGATCTTTCCTGCTTGATCTGATACTGACGTATAACAGATTTCTCCTTGCTGATGCTTCATTTTCACATTCATAGGATAAACCTTATTTTGTCCACAGAATATTCTATTTATTATTGATTTGATTGATTTGTACGTTGAGATTCCTTGATAGGCTCAACAGTGATTGATTTAGTTCAGACTCTTTCTGGTTATGTGATTTCCTTTAAAAGTTTCCTCCATTCATTATATTTGTTTATTTCAAGACATCTAAAATAGAGGAAATGCAAAAATTAGTGCAAACAACACTTGTATACACCTGGCCTTGAGTGAGCCTATGTGCTACATGGCTTGTTTATTTTTCTTAACAGATATGAACCTTTTGAAATAAAAAAGATAATTTAGTTTTGAAATTAAAAAAACGAGTCCCTCTTAAATTCCACTTCTGGGTATATGCCAAAAGAACTAAAATCAAGGACCCAAAGAAATGTTTGCACATCCAGGGTCCTATGTGCACAGTAGCATTATTCACAATAGCTGGAAGGTCTAAGCAGCCAGCTGTCCATCCATGGAGGAGTGAATAAACAACATGTGGTCTGTACACACCATGGAATATGACTCAGCCTTAATGAGGAAGGAGTCCTGACACCTGTTGCAGCATGGATGCATCCAGGGGACACCGTGTCCAGTGAAGTCAGCCGGTCACAAAAGGATCAGAACTGTAGGGTTCACTTGTGCGGTCCTGGGAGGAGTCAAGTGCATGGACACGGAAGGTTGATGGCAGGGAAGGAGGAGGTGGGGGACAGGGTGGCGGCTTGTGGGGTGGGGGGGTGTCGGGGGCAGGTGGGGAGCTGGTGTTTGATAGGCACCAACTGGCAGTTTCGCAAGGGAGAAGAGAACTCTAGGCACAGACGGTGGTGATGAATGCACCACAGTGTAAACACTCTTATTAGCACCACGGGCTGTACACTTACAGGTGGTCACGATGGTAAAATTTAAGCTACGTGGGTTTTACTACAATTAAAATAAACAGGTCCCTTATCCTGTGTCCTAACTCACCTTCCCTCCTGAGGCTCCAGAGAACATTTGATGAATTTCATCTGTTCTGTGTTTACATACGTATGAGCCTATGAAAATGTGTGGTGTTTGTGTTTTCTAAAACATGCTTTCAAAGTAATATACTGGTGAAACATCCAGCAGCTTCACTTTTATTACCTTAACATTGTATCCATGTGTGTCAGTATTTAAATTGCCAAATATATGCAACTCCAGCTTAGTAAGATACATTTGTCCATCCATTCCTCTATGGTGATGGAGGTTTCTCCCAATTTTGTTTCTGTTTCTAATGGTCCCATAGTACCTGTGCATCCCTATTGAACAGGTGCCGAAGATGTTCTGAAGGGTGCATGGGGGACTGAGCTGTGGGTCCCAGTGACCGTCTGCAGTGATCCTGCAGAGTGTCCCTTTACTTTAAGTGCCCTGGTGTGAGCGCAGGTGCCTGCAGGACAGTGAGTGGGCGCTGGTCTCCCCGCAGCCCCAACAATCCCTTTTGTTCACAATTTAAACATTTGTTGCTTCTCTAATGGGTCTGAGATGCTGTGTCATTATTGTTTTGATTTACTTTTCCTGGGACACCTGGGTGGCTCAGCGATTGAGCGTCTGCCTTTGGCTCGGGTGTGATCCTGGGACTCCCACATCGGGCTCCCCGCGTGGAGCCTGCTTCTCCCTCTGCTTGTGTCTCTACCTCTCTCTATGTGTGTCTTTCATGAATAAATAAATAAAATCTTAAAAAAAATAATTTGCTTTTCCTTGATCACTTGTAAGCTTAAGTATATTTTCATACATTTATGAGGCTGTGCGCTCTCCTATTCTCCTTGTTTGCTTGTTTTTTATTTTGGAGTTTTTGTTTGTTTTTTCTCTTCATTCCCTTGCTTCTCTCTTTCAATATTTTCCCTAGTATTATTTTATTTCCTCTTTCTCTTGATGTGATTTTCTGTCCCCAAAGTGTTAAGTTTGTTCTCACTTCTCATTCTCCTTCCCTCCCTCTCTACCTCTAGCATAGTGTTAATTTCCTGTTTGTCTTATTTTTAGTTTCTATATGAGTTTTTTCTTTTAAATATATATTATGAATTTTTAACTTGCTGCATTGTGATCTCAAAATATTATCTATAAAACTTCTGTTCTTGTGTGTTCATAGATATTTTCTTTATGACTTAGTATGTGATTATTTTTTACTTTTTCTTCAAAAAGAAGAAAATGTCTGTTATTTAGGCCCCTTGCTATGTGATATTTTTGGACGGCAGCCTAAGGAAACTAGCCTAAGCACATAAACTTTGTGCCCAGAACTATACAAAATGTTTAATCTCTACCAACAACCCTATGACTTGCTACTATCACCATTTTGTGAATAAGGAAATCGACTCTCAAAGAAGTGAAAATGGCTGGCCCTAGATCAACAGCTTGAAATTGGTGGTTAAAATCTAGAAATCTAAAAATTAAAATCCGTTTCTGTAAGTGTTGGCTTATGTGGACATGGAGAAAGGGGAACTCTCTTGCATTGTTGGTGGGAATGCAACTGGTACAACCTCTCTGGAAAACAGTGTAGAGGGTCCTCAAGAAGTTAAAAATAGAGCTACCCTATGGCTCAGCAATTGCACTACTGGGTATTTAACCAAAGGATACAAAAAATACAGATCTGAAGGGGTGACTGCACCCCAATGTTCATAGCAGCAATGTCCACAGTAGCCAAACTATGGAAAGAATCCAGATGTCCATTAATAGATGAATGGATAGAGAAGATGTAGTATATCTGGACAATAGAATATTACTCAACCATCAAAAAGAATGAAATCTTGCCAACATGGATGGTCTAGAGCACCATACCTGGGGTCCTCGGGCCTGGACTAAAGACACAGCTCTCCATCTTCCCTCATTCCCTGCAGGGTGATAAGCTCAAACACTCTGGGCCTCCATGTCCTCACAAGGAAAAGGAGGAAGCTGGTAGGTCTTATCTGAGGCTCCCACCTTCAATGATTCTGTGCCTTTGCTGGGCACAATGCCTCTCATTACAGGCAAACCACAGTGACTGCTGAGAAGGACCAAGGCACTATTGGAAATTCCAAGAGGACTCATTCACCCGCACATAGTCACATACCACAGATTGGGGCCCCTGAGGTCCTCAGAGCACACGGGGCTGCTGGGGCAGGAGCCAGGCTCCCAATTGTCAGAATCGAGGAAAAGAGGAGCCTGGAGCCTTTGCCAGCTCTGAAGGCAAGAGCAGGGATGGCACTGGCCACCCTCTGGTGTTTCTGGGCCCCCAGCTTCCGTCACTCACCTTCCCTCTCTTGTCCAGGCCGAGTCCATGTCCAAGGGTCCATGGCCATCCTGCTGTGACGTGGTGTACATGCCACCTTGATGCATCAACAAGGGCACAGACACAGAGGTGTGGCCTGGACAAAGATGTTGCTTAGGATGGGAAGCTTCATGAATTTTCTAGTCTCTGCAAACATGGATAATTAGGTGGTACAATGGCTAATGAATTTAATGCAGATAATTGCAACTTAATGCACATTGACAAAACAATTTAAAGTACTGATACACATCAGTGGCTCTGGTTCTTTGGGGAGTCTCCTGAGAATAAGAGGTCGCTTTGTGCTTTAACACAAGAGATTGTATTTCAGAGCACAAGGGGGTCTTTGAGGCCTTGACTTGTCCACAGCAAATGCACAGCTTCATCTTCCTGTTGCCCCCTCCCACCCACGAATAAGAGTAAGAGCCCACCCACTGGGAGGAAAGAGTCTCAAACTGATAAAGAAGACACTCTTCCTAGTGCAATGTGCACTGAACTCAGGGAGCCAGAGTAGAAATGCAGCCTGTTCTGAGGCAATAGGAGCCCAGGGCTTAGCACCTGGGTTAGGGCAGTGATTTGGGGTCATCCAGAGACCTCACCAGTGAGAAGGAGGGCACGGGACCCTCAGAACCCCAGCTTCTGAAGCCAGGGCTAACCAAGGAATGCAGACCGCCAGGAGAGCACTGTGTTGGGGGCTCCCATGAACGAGTCACACCTTACACCAGAATGGTTTAGCCCTGGGGTGGCTTGTCTCTTAGCCATTTGCCAGTCACCGCACACATTCTGGGGGCACAGAGCAGCCTGGCAGGTGGGATCTCGACCACAGATGTGTCCTTTGACTTGTGCCAGGGACTGCCAGGTCCAAGTCACAGTTTCTCTGATATCCCGAAAAGTCAGACCACCTAGCCACAGCAGGCCTGTGCTCCTATGTGCCAATAATCAGCAGGAGCTATGGGGCCATTCTCTTCTTGGAACGGCCAGGGGTTCTCCTCGCCCCTCACACTCTCGTCTTCATTGGCTGCAGTCACCTTGCTGGTCCCGGCAGGCATTTGAGTTACCTTCTGTCCTGCCTGGGCAGGTTCTGTGCTAGGCAGGGAGGTCTGCAGGTGGACAGCGCCGTCCCCTGCTGCACGGTGGGCTGTTGCACACAACCGCCTCCCTCATTCACTCAATAAGCTGTGGGCCATTCTGCGCTGGGCTCTGTGCGTGTGCTGAGAACCAAAAGGTGGGGAGATAGAAGACTGCATTGGTGTTCTTAAGAGCGAACGGTCTCAAGGTGAAGCATGTGAACAGATGATTGAAGCACAAAGTGATTGCAGTTATAACCCAGAAACTATGGGTATGAAATGATTAAATCCTAATGTGCTGACCAGATTGGCCAGAAGACTGGTTAACGGTGTTCCACCTGCAGTCCTTGGGCTGCACAACTGGAGATTGATTTTTAGTGCTGGCCAGGAGCAAGAAGAGATTTTTTCCTCTGAAAGGGCTGTAAAATCTCCCTCATTGGTCCAGCAGGGTAATAAAGCAGAGGAACACAGCCACAAAATGTTGAGCATTATAGAGAGTGCATGCTATCCCAGTGCTTTAAAGAGAAAGGCTTGGATTCTGTTTGCATCTAGGGCAATGCATGAATGCAGACTAAGACTTTTTTTTTCACACTAAGACTTGAACAGAACTATTTCAGGGCAAGAATCAGAGATGATGGGGGCAGACCACTGCAGGGCACATAAGAAAATGGCAGACTGGCACAGCCCAGACCGTTCCCTGGCTGAGCCAGCTCTGGACTCTCGCCCTGCTCCACGGAAACCTGAGTCTTGGATCCTTATTTGTAAAGCATCTGAAGGGCGACCTAATGCTGCACCTCATGCTCCCTGCCAGGCCATCTTAGCAGCTCTCTTCCTCTACTTTAGTAGCTATTCTAACTACTTCTGTTTCTTTTCACGGGGGGGTGGGCACATGCTCTGTTGTCTTCTTCATCATTTGTGGTTGTAAAAGACTATCAGAATGGTGCTGCAGCTGGACGCCTTGCCTGAACATACATGTAGGATCAGGACTGTGGTGCCCAGTGGGAAAAGGCATGACAGGCAAACACTCTCCTTTGTAGGATTCTTCTATGTGCCTTGGCTCTCACTTGTTTCCTGTAGGTTGCATGGTGCACCGCAGCAGAGCTGTGAGTTAAGGTGTGTGGAGAAGGAGCTGGGGAGGAAGGAGCATCTGAGTGTGCCTGGGAGAGTCAGGGTGGGTTCCACCAGGGAAGGACCCCAGGAGTTGGCACTTGAAGGAGGAGCTCATAGGGCAGGTGCATCCTACTGAGGCAAGTGGGAGCTTTCAGAGCAGAGTGGCCTTCAAGTTAGGGAGTGAGGGATGAGAGAGGTTTGACTGGGCACAGATGAGGGGAAAGGTCCTCCCAGTGGGAAGGCTGAGCATGAGACTATGGGAGGAGGCACGAAATATGGAGGTTTACAGGAAATCAGCACTGATGCCCTGATTAGAATACCAATGTCAGATTAATACCGTGGAAAATAGGGAGGCATGCCTGGTTGCATATGGAGCTGGCATCAGTGCTCAGCGGAGCAGACAAGAAGTCTACCTTGGAGATATTTGCCAGGCAGCTCAAGATGAATTCAAGGACGAGGAACTGGCAGCTGTGACCTTCAGTTGCCTCCTTCTTCTCTGAGGTTCAGTTTCTATAATTTAGGGACCACAGTGCTTTCAGGGTTGTTGTTGTTTTTATTTTTTTTTTAATTTTTCAGGGTTGTTGTAAATAGTTTACAAAATATGTGTAAAGCACACAGTAAGGTACCCAGCACCTGGCACCCAGCAGCTGCTCAGCAAGCCATGATCTCTCACCCTCTTGTCTCTATACTCGTGAGGAAGGTTCCGTGCTGGGTCCCGACAAGCTCCAGCTGCTGGGATGCTGGAGGACCATGGACAGCACCCGAGCGAGACCCTGCCTCCCACACCCTGACATGTGCCCACCATGAGGATGCCTCATTTATGTACAGGGTTTAACTCATTCATAGCATATATGCAACTAAAACATTCCATTATGTTGGTTTCCCTTCCCAGATCGCTATACTGGGTGGATAACTCTTCTCTCTGGGGCAAGAGTAGAGACCAAACAGATGGTACAAACAGACCCTGGGAATAGGACACTTTGCATCTCTTGTCTCATGACCCAGCAGCAGTGAGATCAGCTGTGCACTCCTGTTCTTAGCTTTGTGATTTTTTGGAAGTCTCTGAAACCCTGTGGGCTTCTAGATCTTTCAAGGAGGGCAGTGTGTTCCCATTCTGTAAGAGCCATTAAGGGGAAGGAAGTTTGTGGAAATTTTAACAAACTGTAGCACACAGAAGTCAGCTAATAATATTGTTAAGATTATTCTGACATTTTCATAAAACACATGAAAGCTCATCTGTAGCTGATACAGTGGATTTTTCATAGATTATTTCCAGAAAGGTTTGATATTTTTAGCTGAAAGACTGTTTCTCAGTTGTAGCCAAGATACAGCTATCAAGTAGGTTTTAAAAAACAAACTACAGAGTAAAATTAGTTGACTTCTTGGTTTGTTGAGTTGATTGACTCACCCTTCAAAGCTGGAACAGACCACATGTTTTTGCTGCTGATGTTTCTGCTTCACAGGCAGCCAGGGGTGGGAGTCACAGGTCAGAGTGGCCAGAGGTGCTATGATGGATGGTGCTTTCCACACCAGCACGTAGGCTGCTGGTGGAGCTGCACTGAGCTCCCCAGCCAAGCCAAGTGGGTGTGGACATACTTCGCCTTGCTCCCCTTCACCCAGTTCCATGGAGTTCGCTGACCCCTCGTCCCCCAGCCACCCCCAATCATTCCCAGCCACTTCCTGGATGGTGAAGAAGTGGCCTTGTGCTCCAAAGGAGGTGCCTCTCCTGCTTCATGCCCCAGAGGAAACAAGCAGATTTGAACTGATCCACTGAAATTCCTCACCTTCCACATCTGTAGGTTTGGTGAGGAAGAACACAGGGGCCAAGGGCTCTAGCAGCCTTCCCAGGGATGCTCCCTGACTTCTCCCTATACAGCCACCCAGGCCCAGGGCTGCACCTGCCCACCCGATTTTCCATATATACCTGGTCATGGTTGGGTTCTGCAGAAGCACACTCTGACATGGTGTTTGGAATGCAAACTGTTTAATAGGGGCTAACACCGAGAGAAGAAAGAGGCAGAGAGAGGCTCAGCAATGCCCAGGCCAACCTAGTGGGGGTCATGGACAGAGGATGTCTATCAGAGGTGGCCATGCCTTCTTGTCCTCATGGTGCCAGTCACCAGATGAGAACTGGAGGAGTTCTCATCTGGGAAGACAAGAGTCTGGCCACAGCAGAATAACACTGAATGCCGATAGTGGAGGTAGTCTGATGGCAGAGGCTATTTTTCTGCTGACCTCCATCCCCATGGTTGACAGCAGAGCCTTCCTTGAAGAGGTCTGGGCAGCACATCTGCATGTCTGCCATCTGCTCCTGTATTGCTCAGAGGTACCACTTCATGTGCAAGTCAGGGGGCAGCTTCTCCTCCTCAGACACTAGGAGAAGGACATCCATGGGGCGCAGCTAGCCTCCAGACCACAGCTGACATGCATCAACTCTCTTCTCCCCTCTGGGTCTCCTCTCCATTGGCTACTCCTGCTGGCCTCTGTGATTTCCCTGTGCTGGGACCAGACTCTCATGCCCAAGGGGCTGAGTCCCTAGTCACCATGCTTGTCATGGGGTGTCATTGTTGTGCTTGTCCATTTACTATCCCAGTTGGGTCAGGGGATGTCAAGAGGGACCTAAGTGGATCACCAATGTTCTATTCATGTCTCTATGTCCCTAGCATATAATATCAACCTTCCTCATCCTAATGATCAGGGTCATCTTACTTTGCCAATTGGTGACCTCTCTTTTTGCCCACTGGCCCCTCAGAAGGGAATTCAAACAATACTCAACATGTGATAGAGCGGGAATCCTGCCATGTCTCCTAGAGAAAGCATATACCTTCTGGGGACCAGGACCTTTAACCCCACAGAGCACACAATAGTGGGGATGAGAAGTGCAAAGTCCACTCGGAGGTCATTAGGAGTCCTTGATGAGTGGGTCACTCCCTCTTCCACCTCTTGAGTCCTGGACCTCTGTGTTCCTCCTCTTGGGGACATGGCTCCATTTAAAGATCTTTGATTTGTGCATAGACTTCCTGCTGGAGGATGACCTCCCATCCTTGCAGAGCCTCACTTTTGCCTGACATGCAGCTGATGTCTCACAGCCATGTGATGCTCTCAGCCTGGCAGGGCACATGTGACACTCCCACGCCTCTTCTGCGGGACACAACCTGATGATGCCCAACAGGTGTTGTGCTTCTGTCTTTGTGGTGGGATGTACAAGTTGCACTCCTTTATCTTTTACTTTGGAAGAAATATCCCAGCATATGCCTGACCAGTGGGCCCTACAAATGTTAAGGATGTGCCAGGCTCTGGAGTCTTCACACTGTTTATCTCCAACCCTCTGGGTACAACTGTGACTATCACTCTTGCTCATCTGTCCTGATCAACATAATGCCATTGATGTAATAGATGGTGTGTTGTTACATAGGACGTTGTGAGGTGCTCTAGATCTCTTCCAATTATATTGTGACGGAGGATGGGAGAGTTAGCTTATCTCTGGTACAAAACTGTGAATGTATACTGTTGCCTGTTCTATGTGGATGCAAACTGCCTCTGATCCTCCTTCCTGAATGGGATGGAAAAGGGCACAGTTGCCAGATCAACATGCACATGCCGTGTACCCGAAGCTGTATTATCCATCATAACAAGAACCTATGCTTTCAACCAGGGTTGTGAGCTGGTTGACCTTGCAGTAGTCCCCAGCCATCCCCCAGGATGTGCTTTCTGCAGGTGCCAGAGTTCACGGAGGGGATCACCACCTCTGCCTGTTTTATATCCCTCAGATTACCGCTTACTTCAGCTGTCTTCCCAGAGACGTAAGATTGTTGTTGATTTACAACAACACCAAATGGAGATGGGTGGAGTCATCTCCGATGCTTCCGTTTGGCCTTTCCATAAGACAGCTTGTACCCTGCTGGCCTCCGAAGGGCCCAGTGCGCTGGTTACCTGGACTGCCAAATGTGTCGACCCCGGTTACACCCTTGCAGTGTGGGCAAGTGATGACTATGTGGGTCTGTGGATGCAGAAGACCCTCTGTCAGTTGTTAGTTGGGCAGGGGTTCATCTACGACACAGCTCTCACATCTCTGCACCCCAACAGCAAGTCCACGATGACATTTGGATCTCTGGGTATCCTTGTGAGCTGTGACTAACAGTTCTAGAAATATCTGGTTGCTTTCCTTTCCTTATAGTATGGTTGCCCAAGTCAGTGGCAGAGGGTAAAAGGGATGGTTGGTTATTTGGTGTGTTTGCCAGAATGTTGCAGGTTCCTTCTCCTGGAGACCCAACAACCTGTTCAATGAATGATTCTCCATCCAAAATTTGACTCCAGGGCAGAAGCAAGGGCTTGTGACACTGTGTTGGGGCGACTTTCATCAGCCTGTTGCTCATCTAGCCTTGATGACTTCTGCAGCTCCAAGCTGGTCAGTGTCCTTGTCCAGGGCCCATAGATCTAGCTCTCAGGAACTCTTGTCCTGGTCCCTTAGCATTCACTCTATCCTTTCAGGTTGTTACAGTCATTGCAATTCCTTGGCAGTTAAGCTCTCACACCTGTGTCACTCCAGGGTCCCACCATCCCCATGAGCCAAGCTGCAGAAGAGCCTCTCCTGCCATCAGTACTGCCCAGCAGGGGAGACCCTCGTTGGACAGGGTAGGGGGCACATTTCTTGAGGGTAACCATGGGTCTTCTGGATATTCCTGTAGCACCTAATCCTCTGCTGGATTGTCCAAGCAAATTGGGCAGAAGGAGCAGCAGACCTGCAAAGTGGCTGGACAAGATTGTTGCTGATCTTATGGGGAGCTCTGGACCAGGTGGTGTTGCACTCATTCCATTGGAGTTGTGTTCTCTTGGATCCAAATAGCCTGGCCTTCATCCCATACCTCACTGAGTCCCCAGGTGGACAGAGCACAGGGTGGGGGTCTCGGGCACAGTGGTCCTCTGTGGAGCCTGGTTGGTCTCCCCGGGGTCAGAAGGTGGCCCACCTGGGAGGAGGAGCTGGGTGGTGCATCTCCAACTCTCCACTAACCCCCCAGCCTGTGTCCCTGATGGCTCGTCTCAAGCGCCTGTGAGATTTGGTGGTAATGCCTTTGTTAGCTGTTCCTCTGCAACTGTTACCGTGCTGGAAATGTTAAGAGGTCCAGGGCCTCAGGGACACAGTTGGGGAAATTGCAGATGGAATGGAGCTTTGAGTTCTGGGAGATACACCTGGAAAGTTCTGTCCAGCTGGAAGGTCCTGGCTTGGAGGCCAGAGTCTGAAGCTATAACAGAAACCAGGGAGCTGGGGCACTGTGACATGCAAAGGATTCAGGACAGAGACACTTTGCAGAATGGAGCCCCAGAAAGATTCTGACCTTGGGGTGACGTGTCTGGAGGCATGCTATAGGGAAGGACTGTCCAGCTGCTTGAGGGGAGGAGGCAGCGCAAGAGGCTGGCCAGTATTGGCGTCGTGGGCACACATTGCCCTGTGCACATGAGAGGTGACCAGGACAGGGGTGAGGTGGTGGCAAAGGGGATGACATGGAGGACTCTCAGGAGGCTGGCTCTGGTTGTACAGCCGCATTAATCCACTCTCCAGTTTCCTGTTTAGCTACGTCATTCTCACGGGGCCATTTCCCAGAGCGCGGCAATGAAGCCAAGTCGGTGGAAGGATGTGAAAAGTCTCCATCTCAGAGTCACAGAAATCAAAGCTCAGAGGCTGGCAAATGACTAAGATTTTCCTCAGCTGCTTTGGTGCCACATCCTCCTGTTCCACTCTTCTCAGCCTGAGGCCTCCTGCCCCCCAGGGCCCCACTCTCCCCTACATTCTGGGACCCAAAGAGCCAATGGAGGGGGCCAGGGCTACATCCATAGCTGAGCTCTTCTGACGAGTGTGTCTGCTGACCAGGCCCAGCCCTGCCTGCTGTCTCTCAGAGCCCCTGTCTGGCAGAGGGACATCACAGTCCGCGAGGCTCACAGCTGCAGAGACCCCGTGGTGGCACCCAGACACTTGGGCCAAAGCCAGTGCCAGTTCCTTAGAGGGCCTTGCTCTGGCCCTCCTCTAGCCACACCTTCTTCCAAAACGCTGTGAAACTGCAAAACTGTACCCTGCACATGGTGCAGGGCTCTGAGGCTTGCAATTCCCTGCCCAGTGGCCCCAAGGCAGTAGCCAGGGTCTACACACCTGTTCCTCGGACCCCGTTCTTTTCTGTTCTGTCCTCTGATCTATGGACCTCTAGGTTTATGGGGGGATGTGAACAGAGTTCCACTTGCCAGGGGGTCCGTACCTGTGTGTCAAGGCCTATCTTAGCACAGGAAGGAGCCAGGCCTGGGCAGCTTGCTCTGGACCCTGCAAATGTTAGGGGCAGGCTTGCCTTAGAGCAGGCTTCGTATCTTAGGCTGGGCAACAGAGCGGGGTGGGGTGGGGGATGCTGTGCTGCAGGTTGTAGGAAGCTGGCACCACCCTGGCATCTACCCACTGGATGCCAGGGACACTGTCCCTATCACAACCATTACAAAAGTCTCCAAACATTAACAGTTGCCCCCCAGGCAGTTCCCCTGGGAAGAGGGGGAAGCAAGGTTACCACCAGTCGGAAACCGCTGCCCTGGAATAATTAGTTACTACAGCTCTAGGTCAATAAGATCTAACATTCTAGTTCAAAAAGACCCTTAGGACTTAGAGAAAACAAATGAATTCACAAAAAGGGAATTAAAACAATCTTAAGCACAATCCTAATAAGTGGTTTCCTTTGGCAAGGACGTTAGGTAAGATGGAATGGTGGCTACAGTTTCTGGTGGGGGGCCTGTGTCTGTGCCGTGGGCGCCAGGCGCCGTGGCCCAGGGCTCCATTGGGGCTTTGGTCCAAGACGTCAGCTCCACGAGCCACTGTGCCAGCCGTGTGCTCTCACGTCCACTCGGGGCTGGCTGAACTCTGTGGGAACAGAGGTCATCCAGCCTCCTGCCATGTCTGTGTCCTGACCTCTGGCCCAGACCCCAGGGTGCCTCTGTCCTCAGCCACAGGCCAGGATCCACTGCTGCCCTGCCTCTGAGAATTGCACAAAGCCTCACGGTTGCAGGAACACCTCTCAGCTGGGGAGGTCAGGGCCTGGCCTGAGCACCGATCCATCTCTGTTTTCCTCAGCTCTCCCAGACTGCTGGTCAAAAGGCTACTAGCCAAGCTGTTGTCCCACACCAGGCATCTTTCCTTCTAAGACATCGTAGACAGGAGGATTCTGAACATGGCATTCTTCTAGCAGCAGCAGAGCCTGATCCTGGGACTGGGGCTGCCCCTCTACTGTGACTTTCTGGTCGTCCCTGAAACCCTTACTGGGGTCACACAGCCTTGCCTGATGGAGGTTTTTCTGGCTCATGACTGTCCTGCCCACCCTTCTGTGCTTTGGGGAAACAAGAGCTGCCTTCCTAATTGGTGACAATCTTGGTCCTCACCCCTCCTCCTCACCTCCAGAACCACGATGCTGCTCCGAATGCAGACATCCCCCCATGATCTGTGAGCTCCGGGGTGCTAGAGACCATGCATGTCCTCAGCACAGACACGGAGTGAGCACCTGGGTGCACAGGAGGCTCATGCTGGGCTCTAATGAGTCAATTTACCAACTAGCTAGTCAATCCTTGCAGGTCTTATCCCGGAATAAGGACCCTAACCAAAGGGGTACTGGGTAAAATCGGGGTGGGTTTCATCTGCTTTTAGGCCCTTTTATGACAGACTCTGTCAGGCTCAGGCCTGGTGAACCGGCTACACAGACTGTGACGTGGAGGCTGTGTAGGCTTACAGGTGGCAGTCAGGTGGACGTGGACGGGAGGGTGGGGTTTATTTAACGTGTCCTATGTGTGGGCCCTGTGCTGGGTTCTTTCCAGACTTGGCTGCATTTAATCCTCAAAGTGACAGGTCCGATAAGAATTTTACCACCCACATGTTTGAGGAGAGACAACGGAGATGCTGTGACCTCTAGAAACATGGTCTCATGTGCCACAGTGTGGGGCAGAGTCGGGATTCAAACCTGGGACCGTGCTCCTTCCTACCTATGCTGCTGTTTCCCGAGCAGCTGGGGACAGACTCAGTGTAGCTGTAGGAGAGCTCCTACACACAAATGGCAGCTGGTCCCTCTGTGCACACAAAGGAGCAAAGGGACAGGGAGGTGAAGGCACAGGGAGGATGGACATGTGGGGAGGTGGGCTCTGCGCTGGTGGGGTGGGAGTGGGCATGAGGCGCTTGCTGGAACGGGCTCCCCGCAGCTGGTTGGCCGAAAGGTGGGATTCATCACCGTGCCACGTGGCCCGTCCTCGGTTTCCCTGTATATTAACACACCGCACTAAGAACAGGATCCACGGGTCAGCTGGTCACCATGGTTGTCCTGTACATTTAAAAGTCCCACTTTCAAGGGCACTTGGGTGGCTCAGTGGTTGAGCATCTGCCTTTGGCTCAGGTCATGATCCTGGGGTCTTGGGATCGAGTCCCGAGTTGGGCTCCCTGCTCACCATGGAGTCTGCTTCTCCCTCTCCCTCTGCTGCTCTCTCTGCTCATGCTCGCTCTTTCTCAACTAAATAAATAAAATCTTTTAAAAAAAGAAAGCCCCACTTCCAGCTCTGCTTCATCTCATGTTATTAAAGGAGATATCAAGTGTAATTAGCTTTCCCTCAAAAGCACATCCACATCCTCATCCTTGAAGAAAGGTTGTATAATTAATTTGAACGCACTGAGAATGAAGGCATAAAATATGGGTCAGCAGAGCCACCAGAGAAAGAAACGCAGCCACGTGTGCTATGATGTTTGTGATCAAGAGCGTGTCTCCGACTGGCCTGCCACGTACCTGCTCTGCAGACTGGTCCCCATTTCGTCCCTGCAACAGGCCTGGCACCACGGAGCTGGGGCTGTCCTCGTTCCCAAGATCACAGCCCAGGGTCACTGAGTTAGAAGTAAAGACTCTGGGATCCTCAAGACATGTGATTTGCATAGTTTGCTTAACTTTGGGGGCCAGCATCCCCAAAATGTAATTGAAAATAATAGTCTCTAAGACTATCATTAATAGAAGAGTAACCTGAAGTGGAGGTTAGAAGGATGAAGAATGGGGAGATGGACGGGAATGTGTTTTCAAAAATTAGAAGCCTAGATGTTGTCATTGAACAACCAAAGGAAATCACATTTCTCTTCACTCCATCTGGTCTGTAAGTCTTGCCAAGGCTTTTCAGTGCATTTATTGTCTTGTGGTTTCACTGACCTTGAAAAATTTCCCCTAAACCTCCTTTCCTACCTGAAAAACCTCTGTTCCTGAAGCCTGCACTCAGGCACTGCCTCCTTCAGGAAGCCCTCCCTGGTTGCCCCCTTCCATTTCCTTCCCCTTCGGTCAAAGCACTCACCACAGTATATATCTTTTCACACATACTAGGCCCAGAAGACCTCCAGGGCAGCAGCCATGGACTGTTCTGTTTACCCCCTTGCCCTGGGGGGGGGGGGATGTTGGTGGAACCCAGCTACACTGCATGAAGCCATCAGGCCTGAGCTCCTGAGCCAGACTGTGTGCCTAAACCCAGGAGTGAGTAGTCGGCCTCGGGAGAACCCATGCCCTCCCGACTGCAGGCCGGCGGGAGTAGCTGCTCTGCTTTGCTCATCTGCGAGGACAGTCCTGGGCAGGGTGGGCAGCCATCCTGGGGCGTCGCTGGGGCGCAGGGCTCCTTGTTTTTATTTTAATTGCAGCATAGTTAACACACAATGTGGTATCAGTTTCACGTATACACTAAAATGATTCGCCATGTCCATGCATCATCCGCTGCTCATCACAAGTGCAGGGCTTTTTGCTTCGACGTGGATGGAACTGGAGGGTATTATGTTTAATGAAGTAAGTCAGTCGGAGGACAGTCATTATATGGTTACACTCATACGGGGAATGTAAGAAATAGTGAAAGGGATTAAAGGGGAGAGGAGAGAAAATGAGTGGGAAAAATGAGAGAGGGTGGCAAAACATGAGAGACTCCTAACTCTGGGAACCGAACAAGGGATGGTGGAAGGGGAGGTGGGCGGGCAGATGGGGTGACTGGGTGACGGGCACTGAGGGGGGCACTTGGTGGAATGAGCACTGGGTGTTATACTGTATGTTGGCAAATCAAACTCCAATAAAAAAATATACAAAAAATAAACAACAGCTAGAAGCAGGTGTGTTGGAGGACAAACGGCTAGAGCCGTAGAACAGAGCCAGAGCCAGAGCGCTGAAATTGAGGAAGACACAAAGAGATGGAAAAATATTCCATGCTCATGGATTGGCAGAATTAATATTGTAAAAATGTCAATGTTACCCAGGGCAATTTACACGTTTAATGCAATCCCTATCAAAATACCATGGACTTTCTTCAGAGAGTTAGAACAAATTATTTTAAGATTTGTGTGGAATCAGAAAAGACCCCGAATAGCCAGGGGAATTTTAAAAAAGAAAACCATAGCTGGGGGCATCACAATGCCAGATTTCAGGTTGTACTGCAAAGCTGTGGTCATCAAGACAGTGTGGTACTGGCACAAAAACAGACACATAGATCAATGGAACAGAATAGAGAACCCAGAAGTGGACCCTGAAATGTATGGTCATCTAATATTCGATAAAGGAGGAAAGACTATCCACTGGAAGAAAGACAGTCTCTTCAATAAATGGTGCTGGGAAAATTGGACATCCACATGCAGAAGAATGAAACTGGACCACTCTCTTTCACCATACACAAAGATAAACTCAAAATGGATGAGAGATCTAAATGTGAGACAAGAGTCCATCAAAGTCCTAGAGGAGGGATCCCTGGGTGGCGCAGCGGTTTGGTGCCTGCCTTTGGCCCAGGGCGCGATCCTGGAGACCCGGGATCGAGTCCCACGTCGGGCTCCCGGTGCATGGAGCCTGCTTCTCCCTCCGTCTGTGTCTCTGCCACTAGAGGAGAACACAGGCAACACCCTTTTTGAACTCGGCCACAGTAACTTCTTGCAAGATACATCCACGAAGGCAAAAGAAACAAAAGCAAAAATGAACTATTGGGACTTCATCAAGATAAGAAGCTTTTGCACAGCAAAGGATACAGTCAACAAAACTCAAAGACAACCTACAGAATGGGAGAAGATATTTGCAAATGACATATCAGATAAAGGGCTAGTTTCCAAGATCTATAAAGAACTTATTAAACTCAACAGCAAAGAAACAAACAATCCAATCATGAAATGGGCAAAAGACATGAAGAGAAATCTCACAGAGGAAGACATGGACATGGCCAACATGCACATGAGAAAATGCTCTGCATCACTTGCCATCAGGGAAATACAAATCAAAACCACAATGAGATACCACCTCACACCAGTGAGAAAGGGGAAAATTAACAAGGCAGGAAACACCAAATGTTGGAGAGGATGCGGAGAAAAGGGAACCCTCTTACACTGTTGGTGGGAATGTGAACTGGTGCAGCCACTCTGGAAAACTGTGTGGAGGTTCCTCAAAGAGTTAAAAATAGACCTGCCCTACGACCCAGCAATTGCACTGTTGGGGATTTACCCCAAAGATTCAGATGCAATGAAACGCCGGGACACCTGCACCCCGATGTTTCTATCAGCAATGGCCACAATAGCCAAACTGTGGAAGGAGCCTCGGTGTCCATCGAAAGATGAATGAAGATAAAGAAGATGTGGTTTATGTATACAATGGAATATTACTCAGCAATTAGAAACGACAAATACCCACCATTTGCTTCAACGTGGATGGAACTGGAGGGTATTATGCTGAGTGAAATAAGTCAATCGGAGAAGGACAAACAGTGTATGTTCTCATTCATTTGGGGAATATGAATAATAGTGAAAGGGAATATAAAGGAAGGGAAAAGAAATGTTGGGAAATATCAGGAAGGGAGACAGAACATAAAGACTCCTAACTCGGGGAAACGAACTAGGGGTGGTGGAAGGGGAGGAGGGCGGGTGTTGGAGGGGAATGGGTGACGGGCACTGAGGTGGACACTTGACGGGATGAGCACTGGGTGTTTTACTGTATGTTGGTAAATTGAACACCAATAAAAATTAATTAAAAAAATAAAAAAAAAAAATAAATATCTGAAAAAAAAAAAAAAAGAGCCAGAGCGCTGGAGCCCCGAGCTGTCTACCTCGGGGCTAATCCCCACGGGCCCCTCTTCCTCAGCCTCAGGGTAGGAAACGCCCATGGCTCTGGGCCTCTGCTCTGGTGACTCGGCTCCATCTCCTTCAGATCACAGGTGTCAGTGTTTGAGACAGGACATGTCAGAACCGATGACAAAAGGCATAAGCTGGGGGAGCGAAGAACCCACATGTGGGATCTCCTGTCTCTCATCGAAGTCCTATAAAAGTCAGCAAGGGGTCCTAGAACCTAAAGAACCAGACAGACGTGGACCGTGTTGGAGAGGGCGCTGAGGTGCTGGCAGGCGCCCGGGCCTGGTTCTGGGCCTGGAGTTCCGGCCGGGGTCCGAGGTCCTACAGGGGCTGATCCGTCTGCGGCCCCACCTCTCCCGGCCTGCGGGCTGGTGGGGCAGAGGCCCAGGGGTTAGTACCCGCCTCCGGGAGCCCTAGCGCCGGGCCGAGGCCCTGGGGGTGCACGCGCCCGGCTCCGTGCCCTCCTGCCCCCCCGCACAGCCTTCCCCGCACGTTCACTGTGCCTCTGCGGCTCTGTTACCCACGAACCCCAGCTCCTCCGCCTGCTGACACCCCCTCACCGGCATCACCCTCCTGGTGTCCCTTCCCCGCTCTTCCTACCGCCCCCCCAAATCACCTCCGAAAACCAGCTGCCCGCGTTCCCTGGCTCCCTTCAAGCCTGGCTTCGAGGAACGGGAACCGGCCCGTGGGCTGCCTGCTGGGGGCGGCCAGTGTTTACCGGCCCCGAGGCTGTGTGGGTGCGGGCCGAAGGGCGCCCCGGACGCCGTGTCAGACACCCTGCTGGCTCGGCCGTGCACTCGGCTGCCCTGCTGGATGGTGCCCTTACCGGCCCCAAGCCCACTGGGGCTCTTTCTGTGTGAGACTGGTGGGCCCCAGGGCCGAGGGCCGGGCCTTTCTGTAGACCTGCACTTGGCCTTCTGTATTTAAACACATTCAAATGCTCCCATGCGTACTCCCGCGGCTGCCGGAGGGGTGACGTCGAGGACCTGATCTCAGCCGTCTTAGGGGTGGCACACATGGGGTGGCTGGCTCTGGTGGAACCTTTGTCTAGATCCTTGTCTTGGTCTGTCTTTAAAGAATTGCTTGGATTTGCCATCAGAACCCCTATATGTGTATCTCTGAGACCTGAGACCGTTTTCAAAGCTTTATGTAACATTTATTAATTCTATTTGCCTTTTATTAGCTGAGAAAAAAACTAATAGCACCCAGGATGCAGCTCTTTGGTGACCCTGGAGCCCCTCAGGCCGACGCAGACAGAAAGGCAAAGCGCTCCTGGTCCATCCACCTCAATCTGGCCTCCTCCTCGTGGCTGGCGGGCACGGTTGGAATTTTCCAAAAAACCGTGATATTTGCTGATTAGTTTTTAATTAAAAAAAAAAAAATCCACGCTGGTTACAGATGGACCCTAGACCTTAGCCGGGAAGGCCAAGGTTTAGATAGAATTTGCTGGAGCCTCTTACTTCCTATCTGTGGGAATTCCAACGCCCTTCTGATTTCTGACGGTTCCCAGGGGCATACACCCTCCGTCCCACCAGCTCTGGTTTCCTGCTTTTGCTGATCTGTGGTTTCGTGTGTTCGTCTTACTTCCATGGCTGGTCTCTCCCCTGCCCGGCACTGGCGCACACATGAAATCCATCTGTTCTCCCCGGTTTCCAGCAAACAGGTGCAGGAAGCTCTTGTGCATGGCCTGGGCTCCCCCAGATGTCTGGGAAACAGGGTGCCGGTGGTGGCAGAGCAGACAAGTGAGAGACAAGGACATGCCTGCTCTTTCGGCAACGCCACCCTGGGCAGTTTTCACCAGCCACTTCCACCGAAGTCTGGACCCCTTGTCATCTGCTGTGGTGCCCGTGTCCCTGCCCGCGTCGACCGCTGTCCTGCAGAAATGTGGCCCTGGCTCCTGTGACAGGTCGCGCGTGCTGCTGATTCTGTTTGTCACACCCGTCCCACTGGAGGAGGATGGGCCGTGTCCTGCTGTTCTGAGCCGGGGCTGTGGGACGCGCTCTGGCCCCTGATGCGTGACTGCAGGGACTGCGGGCTGCCTTGGGGCAGCAGACTTCAGAGAGCTCCTGCTCTCAGCTGGCGGCCTGGCGAGGTCCCCGAAGGAGCAGCTCTGGGAGCGTGGATCCAGAGCATAAACCACAGGGGGGCTGTGTGTCCTGTTGCTTAGTGGCTCCAGGGAAATGTCTGGATTCTTTGGGGCTTTTCTTTTCCTTCCTTCCTTCCGTCCTTTCTTTCTTTCTTTCTTTTTTTTAAGATTTTATTTATTCATGAGAGAGAGAGAGAGAGAGAGAGAGAGAGAGAGAGAAGCAGAGACACGGGCAGAAGGAGAAGCAGGCTCCCTGTGGGGAGCCCGATGTGGGACTTGATCCTGGGACCCGGGGATCACGCCCTGAGCCAAAGGCAGACACTCAACCGCTGAGCCACCCAGACGTCCCTCTTTTGGGCTTTTCTTGCAATGAGTGTCCAGTTCCTTTATCTTGTCTTTGTGACTGTTTGGAACTTCCTGTGAAGCTTGTGACACTGGCGGTAGGTAGTAGGTGGCTCTGATGCACCCCAGTCTCTGGGTGGCAGGAATTGAGTCCAGGAGTTGCTCTGGGCTTTTTGCAGACTCCAGTCCTTAGACTGAGGAAATCCCTTTCCATTTTGAGTTGTCTAAACGTTTTTCGCATAAACAGATCCTGAATTTCATCAAATGTGTTTTCTGCATGGATTTGGAATGATCCCATTAAGAGATCACATGACCTCTCCTTTATTAAAGTGGCCGATAATACTAATTGATTTGAGAATGTCAAATCAGCTGTCTATTACTGGAATAAAAAATATTTTTTGTGTACATCACTGAATTTTGGTTGCTGTGTTTTACTGAGGATTTTTGCATCTATATTCCAAGGAGACTGGCTTATATTTCATTTTTCTCTCTCTCCTTAGGTTTTCTGCCACATTTTTACCAGCCTCACAAAGTAAGCTAGAATTCTCTGGATGTAGGCCTGGGATTCTCTTTCTGCAACGTCTTCTGTTTCTTTTGAGTCTGTTTGGGCCAACTGTGTTTTCTAGCAATCTATTTCTAGAGTTTAAATTTATTACCACAACATTCTTCAAATAACTTTTATAATTTCTCCTAGTGTTTTGAGGATCTTTTGTGATGTCCGCTTTTTTCATCCCTGATTCTGGTACTGTGCGTTTTCTTTCTTCTTTCTTTCTTTCTTTCTTTCTTTCTTTCTTTCTTTCTTTCTTTCTTTCTTTCTTTCTTTCTTTCTTTCATTTTCTTTCTGTTTTTCTTCTCTTTCTTTCTCTTTCTTTCGTTTTTCTTCTTTCTGTCTGTCTTTCTTTCTTTCTTTCTTTTTGTTTTTCTTTCTTTCTTTCTTCTTTCTCTTTCTTTAAGATTTTATTTATTTATTCATGAGAGACACACAGAGAGAGGCAGGGACATAGGCAGAGGGAGAAGCAAGCTCCCTGCAGGGGCTCCCCCAGATGATCCCCAGGATCCCAGGATCATGACCTGAACCAAAGGCAGATGCTCAACCGATGAGCCACCCAGGTGCCCTAAAAGGGCATCTCACTTGTTCTCTTCTTCCTTGACCAGTTTTCCTTGAGGACAAGGGTGTATTAGTTATCTTTCTGTGTAACAAATTGCCCTAAATCTCAGTGGAATAACCTAGAATGTATGTATTACCTCACACAGCCTCTGTGTGCAGGAGTGGATTCTGGGGATGGCTAGCTTTGGCTCAGAATGTCATCTGAAGTCAGTCATCTGAAGGCCTGACTGGGGTGGGAGGGTTTGCTTCCCAGATAGCTCACTCACACACCTGGCACGTTAGTGCTGACTGTTGACTAGAGGTCCTGGTTCCTAGAAGACTCTACTCTGCACCATGTGAGCCCCTGGGTAGGGTCGCTTGAGTGTCTTCATGACACAGCACCTGCTTCCCCCAGAGGGAGGGGTCTGCATGAGAGCAAAGCCTCTTATAGCCTGGTCTGGACGTCCCACATCATCAGGTCCCTTACTCCTCTCATTAGAATGTCAGGAAATCACCTGTGTAGCCCACACTCAAAGGGAACATAATTAGGCTTCACCTACAAGAAGATTGTCAAAGAATTTGTGGGCACATTTTAAAGCCACATAAAGGGCTACTTTATTTTCTTTTCAGAAAAGCCATTATTCATGTTTGTCATCTCTGTTATAGGTCTGTCCTCTTTCATTAATTCCTCCTTCATTATTCCCTCCCTCCTGTATTCTCCTATATAATCAATTCCCTGCATGAAATTCATTCCCTCATACCCTGAAATGGGTCTCCTACTCCCCTGAATGGGGAAAAAACCAAAGGAAACAAAACTATGACACACAAGACCCATCCTTCACCTGCTCACACGCACATTTTGATTTGCTGACAGTGTTGGGAGGTTCACAGACTCCTTGAAGCGCCTCACTCATGGACCTCAGGCTGCACAGAGTGGTTGCCAAGTTGGTAGATTGTGAGCTCTACGCTGTATTTTTCCTAAGTGATACCTTGCAGTGCTGAGTCAGCCAGTCACTCTCACCCCTCCCTGCTGACACCTGCTCCAGCTGGCCCACCCCAGGGAGTCAGTCAGCTGGTGGGCCTGGAACTGGATCGTCCCCATTCCATACACCAGAACCAGAACCTTGGCAAGCGAGCCTGCCGCATCCCATGCTTGGGCTAGAGCCCTGAAACATTGCCAGGTGGTTACCCTAAATGCTGCCAGTAAAGTGTTCCCAAAGAAGGTCATTATTCAAGGTCAGTCTGTGCCTTTAAGGGACCAATGCTAGGACTTTAGCTGCAAGACTCCCTTGAACATTTTGAAAGCATAGCTTTTTGCTCTGTATCAGGACGAATGTTCACTTTGCTATAAAACATCAGCTCTCTTTGGGGTCTGAGGAATCCCAGTTCCCCTCTGCTCTCCCATCCTTGAGAACCCATGGTCATAAAAGTGGTCTTCTGTCCAGTGTGATAGCTTGGCCTGAGGAACTGGTATTCTTGTGTAATGAGGTCATCTTTTGAAAGTACCAGACTTGTGGGGTTTTCATCTTTTTCACTCATCATTGAATTTCATGGCAGCCATCCCATCACCAAAACTCCAGGAAAGAGGAGGGCACTTGCCTCCTGTAGAAGTGTGTGATGTAGGAGTTATGCCCTCTGATGGGGAGAGGAGGTAGAAAGCCCACCTGTTCCCACCCAAGAGAACTGTGGGAGGAAGAAGACAGTTGGAAGCAGAGAAGCAAGTAGGGAAACAGGTGTGTTCTGACTGTCTCTCCCAGAGGAGAGGGTTTACTCTCCCAGATGGTTCCTCAGCTTCTGGAGGAGAAGGACAGTCCAGTGTTTCCTGGTCCCCCTATAAAATCACAGAAAGTGATGATGCTGGCTGGGAGGTTTAACCAGGGCACGGAGAGGGGTGTTGCTGCGTTGTGATCAGGGAGTGCTATAGCTCTAGACTATATGGCCAGCAACCGACTGGGCATCAGAGCTAGACTTCAGGGGACATGGGGCCCCAAACAGGGTTGAGTTGGACTCAAGGCATCAGAACTTCTGGACCCAGACAAGACCAAGACAACAGGCTTCCAAGTCTGATGCCAGCAGGGCTCCTGTCCATCAGGGAGCAGGGGCATCACCAGAGACAGAAGAACTGGAAGGGATGATGGGAGGATGGCCTTCGTGGATACCCAGTCTTTCCATCCCTGATGGTCACACAAACTGCCTCTGCACTATACTCAGAGGCCATCTCGGGCATGAGCAAGATGAAAGGGATATAAAATACAGAGCGTTTATCCAAAAGGAGCTGAATTCTCTAAAGAGACTGTTTTGAATTATTAGATCAGATTGAGTTTCCTTAGATCAGCCGTCGTTAGTAAAGAAACTGCACTTTCTTTGAGAATCTGTCGCTTACACATTTGCAAACCTGCTGCAAGTTGATACGCAAAGATGCCACTTGAGCGGCCAGAAAAAAGGGCATGGAGCAGGCTGAGTCTGAGCTGAGCTGTCCTCGTGGTTCTTCCCCACAGGAATGGGCCTTAGAGGTGGGGGGGAGGAGATCTGTGGAGGAGTTCTTCCTCCATGGGAAGATAATTGGCCTAGAGATAGAGTTCATCTGGTTCTGCCCCAGGCAAGTTACTGTGAGGGAAGCTGTGTCAAGAACGCCCCAGTCTCTTCGTCGACTGTCCTTGCTCTGCAGAGCTGGGATCTGGGAGATGATTCAGGCTCAGGCTCTGGCTCTGACGGGTAAGTCCACAAGCTTTCCTGGGCTTCTAGGCCATCAGCTGGGTCACACGCACCCCTGGTGCCTCATGTCTGCGACAGGAACTGATAAAGCCACACGGGGAAGGAAGGTGCAGGGTCCATGCTCATTCCAAGTTTCCAGATGTCTCCCTGTTCCCCAGGGTGATGGACTTCAATGCAAAGCCCTGCTTCCCCACCTCTCTGCACCACAAAGACCCAGGGGAAAGAAAGTACTTTCTTGAGCATAGCCTCGAGGCCAGGCTTTAGGAAACATTCTGGAAAAGATGTACAAACCTGAAGTCTAAGGTGAGCTTCCTGTTCCCATGCTTGGCTGAAAGTCACTGGGTCATTCCTGGTCCCGTTGGTTGCGGGGTTCATGTTAGCCCATATGGCACATTTCTGAATCAGAAGATCAGCTCCATTCTGTGGATAAATCATAAAATAGCCCCTCCTCGGCAGACCCCATTAGTGAAAGGCAACCCCTGTGGGTTGACAAGGAGGAGCTGGCCCTCCTGTTGCCGTGGCCCAAGGAGCAGGGGGTGCCTGGGCACAGCAGACCACGATGGTCTGGTCAGCAGAGACATCTACTGATGGACACCTGCATGCGGTCTGCACCACCCCAGTCTCACGGTGGGTACACCGAGCCCCAGAGGGGAGCCAGAGGGAAGCCCATTAACGTGATGGGTGTTCTGCAGAGCACAGCTCAAGCACACTGCCCCTCCCCACGCCACCCTGGGATCATCCACACATGCATGACGTCAGCAGGAGCAGGAGAAGCAGGGGGACAATCCCAGGGCTCTGGTGACAAAATGCAGGCTGGCATCAGGGATTTGTGGGAACAGAACTCACTGCTGGCTGTTTCCCCCTTGGGAGTGCAGTGGACACACGTATCACCACCCCTAGGAGTCAATGGAGTCATTCTGTGGGCCTTTCTGAGCCCGACTGTGTACTTGGGAGGCTGAGGAGAACAGGGCAGGGCCTCTGCCACCCCAGGAGGCTTCCATGCATGAGAAGCAGGCACGAGGAAGCAAGTATGCATGGCACAGACTTCCAGGGAGAAGCATAAGGCATGTGGGAGCTGTGAGGAGGTGCTCATGCCGACCCCAGGGGGACAGTGGTCAGAGGGCCACTTGTGGGCCTGTCTTTGCAGAAGGAGTTAACCAGGCAAGATGCAAGTTTTTCTCATTTGCTGCCCCATGCACCTCTGTCCGAACCCCCCCCCCCCCCCCCCCCGTGAGGCAAAGAAAAGAACACAGAACACTTACAGCTCAAAATCAAGTTTGCCTAAGTCACTGCCTAATTGGGCCCTGGGAGATTGGTTAAGTGTTATTTTGTTCTCCTGGTACATCCACATGAACGGCGATCTTTATTAGTGTTCAAGCTGCTTTCATTAATATGCGTTTCCTCCCCTCTCTGTTCACCTGCTCCAACCCCAGAGCCGCCGGCATAGGCCTTGCGTCCAGAGCTCGGATGCCCACAGGGACGGGCAGGGGGGTCTTCTCATGTGCATGAGGCCCGACATGAGGACCTGCAGAAGGAATACCAGCAGTGCTGGTCCTCAAAGCAGCAGCCATGTGGCCTTCAGAGTGGAAGCTGGTCCCCTCCACCCCAGGCGGGGCCTCGGTGACAAAGCCACTGCTTATGATGTGCCAACACCATAGGAGACACTACTGGGTGCCTGGCCCCAGCCACCCCTCCTGCGCCGTTCATCATAGCAAGTGAAAAGGGGCAGCCATCTGAGGTCCTGTTTACAGATGGGAAAAGTGAGGCTGAACCAGGTCAAAGGACAGCTCAAGGCCACACAGCTGGTAAATGGCAGCCTAGACTTGACAGTAGTCTGGGTGCTACACATCCTGTTACAGGTGCAGATGAAGAGTAAGGACAGAGAACAGCATGGTTCTGCTCAGCCAGGGCCCGAGGCAGCACAGAGCAGGACAGACATCGCCCCCGCCGGCTCCTCCCGAGGACTTCAGGAGGAAGCCGGGCACTGCTGCCCCCAACCCCACAGTGGAAACCTGGGCCGTGGCAGAGACTGGGCAGGCTAATGGATGACTTCTGCCCCCGCCCCCTGCATGGACCAAGTATAGAGATATACTTGTTCTCCTAGGGAGCATCAGCCCTCCCAGCTGCCATGGACTAGACTCTGTCTCCCAGAAAGATGTGGAACTCCTAACCCTTGGTACCTGTGGATGGGACCTTATTTGGAAATAGGTCTTTGTCAATGATTATGTAGAGGTAAGGTCATGAGGATAGGCCCTAATCTAGTGTGGCTGGTATTCTAATAAAAAAGACAACCAGGGAGACACACACACCCTGTGAATGTGAGGGCAGAGGTGGGGCTCTTGCTCTTGCCAACCAGGGAGCGCCAGAGATTGCCAGCAAGCACCGGAAGCCAGAAGCCAGACAGGAACAGACTCCCACAGCCCTCAGAGGATTCCTCCCTGCAGACAGCTTACTTTTGGACTTCCAGCCTCTAAAACTGTGATACAATACATTCCTGTTGGCAATTTGTTGGGACAGCCCAAAGAAATGAACATGCCACAGCTCCTGCCCTGTGTGACCCTCTCAGCCCCTTAGCCAGGCCTGGCCCGAGAGACTCTGGGAAGCCTTGGTGCCATCTCCAGGATCAAAGGGACCAACTTGGCTGTCTGGTGCCAAGAGAGGCCAAAAAGTACTTGACCATAGCCCAGGACTGACCCTACCGAGTCCGGTGAGCACACCTAGCGGGGTCCCTTGTACAAGGAGCCAGATGCAGATCGGCTGCGTCCTCAAGCAGGGGCCGATGGTGGTTGTGTCCTATGCTGTTCCAGGGACAATTAGCGTTGGAAGATTGGATTCATAATGGGCCACTCATTTTCTCTGCCTGTCACCGATGTCTGGTAGAGAATTGGAATTCTTAATCCTCCTTGCTCTAAGTGAATGCATATTAAACTGTTTTGACAGCTTGGAAATTTTGTTGCAGATTCTTGATGAGTTCTCATGTCAGGACGAATTTGCAGACTTGTTTTTTCAGCGGACGAGATCCTATCTAATCTTCTTGAGCCAGGTTTTCAGACAATCCAGCTTCTCTCATGTCTACCACTGAAAGGGTAGCAGGTGGGGATGGTCCCAGTGAGCCTGCCTGTGAGGTCTGAGGTCCGGCACTGTTGGACTCGCCAGGAGCCCTCTTATTTTTGCTCAAGGAACAAACAGGGAGCTCTCTACTAAAGATGTGCACACGCAGCCTTTGCCAGAGACTCTGAGAAGCCCTCGAGAGAACATACGTAAAGCGTTCTGGCTTGGACTGGGTGCAGGATAAAGGCTGGAGCGGGCAGGGCACACGTGGTGCGTAACACAGTCTTGCTGCTCCATGCACACCTCAGCTCCGCATTCAGCTGACTATCTCCCTTGGGCCAGTTACCCATGCTTTTCTGAGCTTCCTCTTGCTCCTCAATAACATAGGGTAGTGGCAAGAGGAACCTCATAGGGTTTCTACAAAGATTAAGTGAAATACTATGTCTCTCGGTCTTGCTCGGTGCCTTCAGCCTAGTGTCTGCGAGGGCATGACGCCGTGCAGCAACATTCCTTGTGTGAAAGCAGCTGGTCCTCCTCCTTCCTCTCCTCCCTCTTCCCTGCTCCCTATCTTTGGTCAAAGAGGGTCTACAGAGCTCTGCTCCCTGAATCTCTGCTGAGCCACATAATCTAAGTTTTTGAGTAATTGCATTTTTTAAAAGATTTTTATTTATTTATTCACGAGAGACACAGAGAAAGAGAGAGATACAGACACAGGCACAGGGAGAAGCAGGCTCCACGCAGGGAGCCTGATGTGGGACTTGATCCTGGTACTCCAGGATCACACCCTGGGCCGAAGGCAGATGCTCAACCCCTGAGCCACCCAGGTGTCCCGAGTAATTGCATTTTTTAAAAAGTGCAAAGGCACAAGCGAAATTAATTTCACTACTACCTTCTATATAAAGCCATATAGAGGACTCATGGCCATTTCAACATGTAATCAAATAAGAGTTATTTTTTTGTTTTGTTTTAGGCTTTTTTATTGTTGTTGTTGTTGTTTTTAAGTAGGCTCCATACCCAGCGTGGAGCCCAACATGGGGCTTGAACTCGTGATCCTGAAATGAAGACCTGAGCTGAGATCAAGAGTTGGATGCTCAACTGACCGAGCCACCCAGGTGCCACAATATCAGCATCATTAACAAGGTTCTTTATAGTGTATTCCTCCCCTCAAGTCCCCATCAAGTCTCCAGAGTGTTGGGCTCGTACGACTCTCACAGCACATCCCCCTGCACACCTGCTACACTTCAGGCACTTGGTCAGCTACCTGAACCTAGTGGCCGGCACGTCAGACAGCACAGCTCCAGACCTACGTGTGATTCCACTGCAACCTCCCCACTGTTCCAGCCTGTTCCCAGCCCCCTCCTACCCAGTCTCTCCTGCCTGTGGCCTGGGAGATGCCCACCGGCAGGTGTAGTAGAACCTGAGCCAGCCTGAGGACTCCCAGGTGGACTAAGCAACCCCACTGTGCAGGAGTGAATGAAGCCCCTTCTCCACATCCAGAATCAAGTGACCAGGTGTTGGCCACTGGGCTCTGGCATTACTCACTCCCTTCCCCATCAGACATCTTCCAAGCTTCCCCAGTGGTGGTGTCACTGAGTCCAGGGCTCTGATGGCCCTTGGTGGATGCTTCACCTTCCACCGCACAGACAGGCTCAGTGTCTGCTTCACCCAGGTGCCCTCCAGAGGTCTTGCTCAGAGGCCCCCATCCTCCCTCTGGACTCAACATGCATGTGTTGAGGTCCTAATCCCCCAGTGCAATAGAATGTGACTGCACTTGGAGATAGGGCTTTTACAGGGGGACAAAGGTAAAATCCAATCCAAATGTGTCCTAAAAATCAGAAGAGGAGATGAGGACATGTAGGCAGTGACTCAAGGATACACACACACACATTCTCGTGGTCTGGGGGGTCAAATGTCTGGCTGGTGGTCTCTCTCCTCGGCACTTCACAAGGGACCCTGGGGTTAGCACAAGGAGGAGGGGCTCTGGCTCCCTTCTCCCCTGTCGACATGGACCTGAATGTGGACTGAGGTCAGGAACAGGAAGACACTGTCTAGCTGAGCAGGCCCCCAGGGGCACTGGGCTTCTGAGACAGGAGCACACTCACCCTGTGAAGGGTCACAGAGGGCATGGGATTCCAAGGGCACAAGGAAAGCCATGGAACATGGATCAGGGAGAGGCAGGTGAGGACGGGGTTGCGGGCGGGCAGGTGAGCAGGAACAGTGACACGGAAGGTGACTGTGGCAGAGAGGCATCCAGGGGAGGCTGGAGGCTCAGCAGGGCCTCGCCATCTCCCAGGGCCAGTCCCATGTACTCACTGGCCTGGGTGGGGCAGGGGCTGGGCAGCAGGTGCACGCAGCAGCCCCGCTGATAGGAAGCCTGTCTCCCAGGGGCCCGTGGTCTGCGATGCCACCACCCCAGCTGGACCCAGAGCCGCAGGCCTGGCCACGGCTGCTTTCTCACCATGACCCCGCCGATGCTGGGCTGTGAGCACTCCCAGGACTCTGACATATGGTTGCTTATTACCCATAATGTCCTTGCTGTTGTGAATTTTCTCCTTTTCATCTTTTTTATGAGTGTTTTAATGGGAAGGTGGGGGAGGGTGCGTCAAGCTGAATCTGGAGATGGTAATTTGAAAGAACATTCCTCTGTGGTTATGAGTTGTAGGAAGAGGAGCGGGGCCTCTCAGCGTCTCCCAGGGAGGGACAGAGGAGGGTTGCCCGCGTCTTGTGTTTCTGGACCTGGAGTAGGAGGGGCGAGGGCTGGCCATGGAGGGTCCCTATTCAAGGAACAGTAGGAGGGGGACCCACACTCCAACCCACACCACCCAATCACCCTCAACCCAAATGTACGACCAGGGCTGGCTGCGTGGGCATTAGCTGCATGGTGGCACAGAGACACTCAGAAGGACCCCACAGAATGCTCTGCTACTGCCATCTTGAAATTCATAATAATTTTTTTAGGAAGGGGCCCCAAATGTTCATTGTCTACCCAGCCTTGCAAATTGTGCAGCCCCCCTAACATAGGTAACTTGTGGTAAGTGTATGGGAAAGACCTACCATTCTCCTGTGCTGCTCACACAGAGCCCTTCACTCTGACACTCTGGTCCCCAAATGTGGAGGGTTTTCCCCACACTGAGCAGCTCTGCAGCACCCGCGGGGTGTCCTCATGTCACTCACCTGTCATCCACCAGGAGACAGTGTCACATCCCGCCAGCCAAGGGCCCAGTCCTGCCCAGCTGTCCCTACATCAAACGCAAGTCATGAGGCCAGCCTGTCACCGGTGCTCCTGACCCACTGGCCACAGATCGGAGGTTCTCATGATCCCTTCTCAAGTTCCATTAATTTGCTAGAGTGGCTCTCTGAGCTCAGGAAAGCAGTTCAGTTACTGCTCACAGTTTATTATAAAAGAATATGATAAAGGAGGCAGGAGAACAGCCAGATGGGAGAGGCCTCAGGCGAGGTATGGGGAGGGGTGCGGAGCTTCTGTGCCCTCCAGGGGCCCCCCTCCCAACACCCCGATGTGTTCACCAGCCCAGAAGCTCCCCGCACCCTCCACTGCTGGGAGTTGTGTGGAGGCTTCACCACGTAGGCGTGATCCTTCATTGCAGTCTCTTCCACTCTCCTCTCTGGAGAATGGGGCATGGGGCTGAAAATTCCAAAGTTCTGAGTCTTTCCCACGACTGGCCCCCATCTGGGTGCCTCCCAGTGTCACCTCATTAGGACAAAAGACACTCATGTCACCTAGGAAGTGACAAGAGATCTAGGAGCATTGTGCTGGGAGCTAAGATCAAGACCACGTATTACAACAAAAGATGCTCCTACTGCTCTTCTTACTGAGGAATCTACAAGGGTTTTAGGAGCTCTGTGCTGGGAGTAGGGATGTAGACCAAATATTCTGTATTATAAATCACGATATCACAACAAAAAATGTTTATCCTTGATTAATATTTTATTGAACACTTCCACATGCCTGTCTGCCAAGCATTATGTTCATGTATTTGGTCTCATCGGCCCTTCTGCCATAAAAGTTACATTTTGTAAACATATCAATTATTTTAAAACACGTTATTGCATAAATATTAAGGGGCTGCATAATAAAGAATTCAGCCCCTGGAAAGCACCCAGTAATGGCTTACTTTCCTGTTTGCTTCCCACTCTGCATCCAGATACGTAAATAAAATGTACCTACTTGTAACCAGAGGATGGGAACGATATTATATGTCTTCTGTTTCTTTCTTTCCCTACGCCCCCAAGATAAGCCTTCTCCCACACTGTAAGAGTGTGATCACAGTTCTTATTCCGAGGACAACATCCTCTCACAGTGAAATGATCTTACATGATTAAGGCAAAAATGATCCTTTTGTGGGCATGTGTTTTCATTTATTATTTTAACAAAATTTGGAATGCCAACTCTGTGTCATGCCTGAAAGTGATGATGTTGGACACACAGTGATAAGATAGGATCCTGGCCCTCCAAATTCTCCAGGTGGAATTAGAGCTGGGTGAGCATCTTTATTTTGCCTTATTTTAGTGTAGTTCCTAAGCAGAAATTCTGTGAAGAGACTGCCCAGTCGGAGAAGCCAAGCGCTTTAACGGCTGAACGTGCATATTGTCATGTTGCTTTCTGATCCACGGTCCCTCAGGCACTCTGCAAATGTACCTGCTTCCCTGGAACACTGCCAGGATTGGGTATTACCATAAAAAAGCATCCCCCAATGTAATAGGTATAAAATTGCAGAGAACTGTTTTAGCTTGCATATGGTTTTTCTAAAGTCCGGCCCCCAGGTCCCAGGAACTGCTTATTTCAGCCTTGACACAGTCTACACAGCAGAACTCCTTTTGCCTCCTCTGTGGAGTTAAAAGATGTAATTCTCCTTGTGCCTTCCTTAGAAAATATTGTGTGACCTAGTGAAATTTTTACAGCCTATAAAACTGTATAATTTCCTTAAGGAAAAATCCTTCTGCTTCCCCCCCCCTCCAAATTGCATATCCCCAGAACACTAACTCCTTCTTGTCCCTGCCACAAATAGAAGCTGCTCTTATAAGCATCTGCAAACTTTGGGGTTGCTGCCACCTTTGGGGAGCCCCTGCTGCACACCTGGGCCACAGGGGAGCTGGGGAGGCCCACCTGGGCTACAACTTCTTTTTTTTCTTTAAGATTTACTTATTTATTTGACACAGGTTGAGAGAGAGAGGCAGACACACAGGCAGAGGGAGAAGCAGGCTCCTTGCAGGGAGCCTGATGCAGGACTCGATCCCAGATCTCAGGATCATGGCCTGAGCCGAAGGCAGGCGCCCAACCGCTGAGCCACCCAGGTGTCCCAAGGGCTACAATTTCTTGCTATTGAGTTGCAAGCCCCTAGGGGCCACATGGCCTACTGTAGATCTGTAGTCGCAGAACTCTGCCCACACCTGCCCAAGCTGAGCCAATTACATCCTCCACTCCTTGAATAGGTGTCCAATGGGTGGGCGTGTGGTTCTAGGCTGGCCAATCACAGTACAGCCCTGAGATTTTTCCAATCTGAGGTGGGAAAGAGCAGCCCCTTAGTCCTCAGTCTATAAAGATGTGAACCTGAACTGCCAGCTGCCTTCTGCCCCCACCCCATTCCCGTCCAGCAGCCAGGAGCAGAGAGAGCCGGCTGGTGCATGCAGGGGGTGAGCAGGATGCCCCCTGGCTGCACTAGTCATTCATCTCTGTCTTCCCCACCCCCACCACCTTTTTCCACACTCTTCCTACATTTTAACCTACATGATCTAAAAAACCCCAAACAAACCCATGTTTTGTCTTCTTTGCTCCTTCTTATTACTGTATTTTGTTTGCAGGTAAGAGTCACTCATTACTCAAAATCATGTGGACTTTCCCCTCATCTTGTGGGGTCAGTTGATCTCAGACCATAGGAGGAAAATTCTACAGTTATAAAAACTCAAGTTGAATGGTGGGGCTTGCCTAAAGCCAGTTGTTCAACATGCATTACAAATTCCAAGTGGAGCTCCTGGAGGTGGAAACTCCACATTCCCAGCCAAGCCATCATCTATCCTCCCATCCGAGCCATCAGCTATCCAAATGCTCTCTTAGGTTCACAGAGTGTGGAACTGATTGCCAGCATGGAACTCCATTCTATCCCCTTGTGCTTAGATTCCACCAATCAGGTGAATGCCACACAATTAGTGGGACTCGAGCAGCGTGCCGCTTCTGTGACATTTCTCTGAAATCAGCCGCTGGAAAATTGAGATGCTAACTGAGAGGTGACAGACAGGTGGGCCAGCAGCCTGGCGAAAGACAGACTGAAACGATGTTATCATCTCATATCAGGAATGAGCATTTGGTGCTGGCATGTATTTTAGGCAAAAGCATCAGGTGCCACAAAGACCGTACACATCTTTGTCAAAGCCTCCTTTTCCTTATTCTCTTGAGTTGCTTGTACTGTTTCCTCACTCCCACCTTCACACGTTACGCAGAAGTATAAATACCGGTTGCCAGGTGGGGATGGCTTCTTTCTGTCTCCAGGAGGTGGGAGCAGGGAGCTTTGCCACCCTTGGGGCCCTTTCACAGCTGGTGGCCAGACCACCTGCCCTCGCCTTGCTCTGCACCTGCTCCTGGCCCCCCCTCCTGCTGGGGAGGTGATGCGGATGAATCAGCACCCCAGCACCGAGGCCTCCAGGTAGAACAAGTGAGCAAGAAGGCCAAAATCCTCCTCCAGGCAGCAGCCCTCATGCCCGGGAACCACTCCCTTCTCTGCAGCTGGGCCTTCTGCAGCAAGGGGTCAGGTTTGGCCAGCCGGGCCTCGAGCATGTGGGGGTAGGGGTGAGGGCTGGCCAGGAGGCTCCCAGACAGCAGGCCATTTGGGTCATTTGTCACTGTGCTGGCTTTATGTACATTCAGGCCAACTCACTGGAGATAGGGGTTGGCATGAGAATAAGAGGGAGTGTGTGGGCTCCACTCTTAGGACCCAGAGAGCCTGGGGCAAAGACCCTGGGGACTTTATGCAAAACCAGGGTCTCCATTTCCTCACAAGACTCTCATTGGCTGCCCCCTTTGTGTTCCTCAATGAGATGTTTGAAGGGAGAGGGGCCTGCGCAGTTTTGGAGGATGGCAGAGAAGAAGGGCTTGGGGAGTCCCCACCCCATCCCGTGGAGGGTAGGGCTCCACAATAGGGGGATGGTTAAGTGAAAGATGGCAAACCTACCTGTGTCAGCCTGGGCAGGGCTGGCTGGTGCTAAGAGAAGTCAAGCCATCAGGGCACCTGGGTGGCTCAGTGGTTGAACATCTGCCTTTGGCTTAGGTCATGATCCTGGAGTCCTGGGATCGAGTCCCGCATCAGACTCCCTATAGGGAACCTGCTTCTCCCTCTGCCTGTGTCTCTGCCTCTCTCTGTGTCTCTTATGAATAAATAAATAAAACCTTTGAAAAAAAAGAGTTAAGTCATCATTTGTTTGGAATCATGTATGAAGGAAGGCTGTATTTGAGTAGGAACATAATTATTTATTCATTTCACTTTTTTTCTCTATTTTCCAAACCGTCCCTCTTTCTGTTTGCTAGACCTGAAGAGGGCCTTTGCACATGTTTTTCTCAAATTCCAAAATGCTCTTCCCCCAGTGAGTGGGCTGTGTGGCCTGTTCCTGACACCTCACCTCACACAGCCTCCCCAGACCCTTAACTGATGACTGTCCCTACATCCTTGCACCCTTGTGTCCAGTGGATGCACCTTCTGCTAAAACACAAAAACAAAACAGCCCAGAAATTGTGACTCATATTAATTTTAAAATAGGAGTTTAGGAGAGGGAGAGTTCTTCCAGCTGGGGCCTTGGGGACATGCCCACATCCAGCAGGGAAATGTAGAGGATCCAATCTTTTTCTTCTTTTTCTTTTTCTTCCAGCAGACAGTGGTGATCATTACAGCAGGATCATGTTATCCTTCAGAACTAACATTTTGCAATTCTATAACTTAATGTGAATTATTATCTCCCAGATGAGATATTAATTCTCACAATCTGCTGTTGGTCTGGATTACTTTATGTACCTGTGGCATCGTGGGAAACAGGAAATGGTCACTTCCTAGGTGGCCGAAGCCAAGGTGAGTACCAAGGATGAGCTGATAATAAACAGAGTTTCATTCATTCACCAGTAATTACTGAGTATTTCTTCTGGAAGAATTAGTTTTGATCAGAGGGTCAGTCTGTTGTTCTTAGAGTGGTTAAGGCAAGGAGACCGCTGGGACCATAAACAGTGCAACTTGGCAAAGCTTTTGTCCTCAGGGCCACAAGGGAAAGGCACAAGGGACGCTTGGCCGAATAGGGTTAGGAGTCCAGTAAAGGCTAAAGTAGGCTGTATTAGTCCCAGTCCCTGGAAGTGGAAGTCCCCTTCCATGCTGGTGAGAAAGAGTAACAAAAGGGGGTGATGGGGGACTGGCTCGCTCCATCAGGCAATGTCTGCAGACTGGGGCTCTGGGGGCATCCCCACGATTCCCTGAGTTCCTTCTCCCGGGGGGCAGCTGTAGCAGCCTGCTGGGTGGAACACCTTCTCCTTCACTTGACACTCTCCTGAAGGCTTGTTTCATCATAGGGAAGGAGAATGGGAATCCAACAGGAACTCGGTCTTTACCATGTGCCAGGATGGTCATGGGTACGGGTGCTTTGTCCATGAACTCAGGTGCCGCCTCCAGGGAGTCCATAGTCCAGTGGGGGAGACAGTCCACTTCAACTCAGCGTGGCAAGTGACCCGGGGGAGCAGATGGGGGGGGTGTCATGTAGGATGTCGTGGGGGGCCACCAAGCTTCGGGGGTAAGGAGAGTTTCTTAAAGAGGAAGTCATTCGAACCAGGTTCTAAAGGTCAGGTGGGATCTGGGGGTGGGGAGGGGACCAAGGAAAGGGATCAGGGTTTGCAGAGGCCCAGAGTGAAGCAAGAGACGTGTGTACAGGGCCTGGAAGTGGCTAGGTGGCTGGAGCCAGGTGGGCAGGGAGAGAAGGGTGAGATGAGCTGGAACAAGTGGGCACGAGCTGGCCGGGGAAGGGACTTGCACCCACATGGCCATGGTCTCTCTGCCTTTGATCTTGGTGGTGGCGTGTGTCTGTGCCCGGTCTGCCTGGGACCCTGGAGCCAGGTGCTAGGGCACCCCGGCACCCTGTGCATTGCAGGGAAAGAACGCTTTGGGACAAGGAAATAACTGGAATGTGATGGTGGATGAAGTATAATTATATCCTCAGTGGAAAAGTTTTTGAATTTAACATCAGCACGTTGGTTACATGAAAGGACATCCTTATTCTTAGGAAACACACACTATAATATTAAGGGGTAAAGGGACACAATGTCTGCAACCTTGGAGAATATGTTTGTGACAAATATGAGGGGAAAAAATAGTATTCCTAAAAAAATTAAAAACACAAAAATAACTCAATGTAAAAATGATCATATAATAATAACAGAAAACATACATAGAAAGATGGAAAGATGCTCGACTCTCATAACTAATGATGCGTAAGTTAAAACAAGGAGGTAGCCGAGGAGTCTGGGAACAGAGTGTTGGCACTAGACCCAGAACCAGCGGGACCACACAGGAGTACAGCCACCTCCTGAGGGCAGCGTGTCCACGCGTGTCCATGCCGGCAGAGGCGGGGCTCAGAGTGGGGCACTGAGACCGACGTTTGTGGGGTTTGGATGGGGACCGGGACGGAGACTGGAGTTTACTGAGCGACACTCAGCTGTGGAGTGAAATGTCACACGCAGTTAAACAGTCAGGAACAGCAATATGCTGCTAAACCACATGATGTCCTGCGGTGGGGAGAGGATGCCGGTGGCCCCGCCAGGGCTTGAGCCTTGCCCCGGGTCGGGCTTCAAGTCTCAGGAGGGGACATGTATTACTGAATTGCTTGTGTAACTAGGGAATGCATGTGTAATTAAGAATTTCGTATGTAATTAAACATTAATTTAAAAATGCAGGCAGCAGTCTTAACTGCTGATCCTCAAGATCATTTATAAATCAGTGTCTTTTCTGTGTGTTAGTTAATAAATCTACTACTGAATCGTGGGCCCCTCCTGCCATCCTGGCTTTTGTTCTCACTCTTCCCTGGCACCTCTGGGCTTTCTATTTAAATCTGTAATAGTGTGACCTGGAAATGAGATTCAAGAGAGGGCAAAGAATAGTGCTTCTGAATTTGGGCAATGTGGTGATTCACCTTTTCCCTGTTCAGATGAGTGCCTGAGAATGTCTCTGTCTCCGTATTGCGTGGGAGCTGGTGAGCAACAGTGAGTGCATTGGTGCTGGAGTCCGAGCACCTGCATATTTGGCAGCTCTGTTCCTGGGAGGATGTGGTAAAGTAATGATATTTCCGTTTTCCCCAGTCCGATGGCTAGAAGATTCGAGTGTCGTGTGAGACCTCAAAGTATCTAAGATGGGTATCCTGCCACATACAATCTCTGGTGGACATAAAGTATCTCCAGAAATCCTATCTACACCGTGGAATGTGAGAATTTGGAGGGAACTCACTGACTCTCAAGTGAAGTCACCTCATGCTGTTTATTGTTATTGTTTATTTGTATGTTTGCTTTTTAAGGATTTTATTTATTCATGAGAGACACAGAGAGAGGCAGAGACACAGGCAGACGAAGAAACAGGCTCCCTGTAGGGAGCCCGATGCAGGACTCGATCCCAGGGCCCCAGGATTATGACCTGAGCGGAAGGCAGACAGTCAACCGCTGAGCTACCCAGGTGCCCTATTTGTTTTTAATAGAGAAACTGAGTTCCAGAGGAGGGAGGTGACTTCTCAAGGTCGTGGGGGTATCTGGGCATGGTTTGTCGCCCTTCTGAATGACAAAAGCTGCTGATAACACCATTGTAAGAGCTGGTCCAAGCCTGACCTGCTTAACCTTGCCATATAAAAAACTGTGAAGTCCTAAAGCCAGGTCCAGAATGAGAGCCGCACGGTGCAGGTGTGAGAGGCACAGCACGAGGTCGGGGCTGGGGCTACACAGCATGAGTGGACGCAGGGTCGGGGTTGCAGTTATCACATGGTGTGAGAGCGCAGACCGTGTGGTCGGGGAGTTGACGGGCCGAGTTCTGACACTTACGGACATGGTCACGTTCACCTTTGGGTTCCTGGCATGCAGGAGGTGGTAACACCAGGTCATGGCCAATCCTGGGTGGGCTGCAGGAAAGCAAGAGGGTGGGAAGAGGACCACCGCCCACCTGCAGGGCTCCTCCAGGACAGGTAGGACGACTCAGTCAGAGGACCTAGCATCTAAGGTTTGATGGTTAGAGCTCATTATAGTATAGACTCCACTAGAACACAGACTTGAAATCCTGCTTCACTCATAGCAGACATTCAGACTGTCATTGACTTTGTTGTATGACCTTGAGCCAAATCCTGCCTCTCTCTGAGGCTCCGCGGAGAAAATGGGATCGGAGGTCGATCCCACTGTGACCGCATTAGAGAGACTCAGCTCAAATTGAGAGGGGAGGGCGCGTCTGCTCTGTGGGGATCAGGGGGCCTGGAGCACAGTCTGGCCTGCCTGACGCACACTCTGTGAAGGCCGTTGGCAAACGTGCAGGAAACCAACCAGGATGGGAAGAGAAACCCTGCTAGTTGGGGTTCTTCAGTGAAATGGAACCTGTAGGATATATTGATGTTTATATTTATGATATAAAAAAGGAATTTCTCATAAGGGATTATTTCATGGGTTTATGGCAGTGAGGACATCCCATGTGCACAGCCAGGAAGCTGGACAGCCAGGAAAACTGCCACTCGCTGCCAGTTCTGGTCTGAAGGTCAGCAGCCCCGACCCAAGAAAAGCAGATTCAGTGGGGTCCAAGGGTGGGAGACCTGTGTCCCAGCGGGCGGGCAGGAGTAGCCAGGCCTTCACTCCATCTGCCGAATCACATGTTTATCCCACCCAAAAACACCCTCCTGGACGCACACAGGGTCACAGCCAACCAATCGTCTGAGCACCCCATGCCCAGTCAGGGTGACACATAAGATTAACTGCTGCAGGAACGAGAAGCTGCCTTCCTAAGTGACAGCTACGGACGTCTCATTTGTAGCTATGGGACTTGTTCTGTGGGACCATTCTGTGCACACGGTAGGGACCCAGGGTCTGAGGCAATAGGGGAGAGAACCTTCCAGCATGCAGGGTGGCCGGGGCCGTGGGCTCTGGCTCACTGCAGATGAGTGACCCTCACTCCGGACGCTGTCAGACACAGGTATGGGATGGAGCGCCTGATCTGAGGCTTCTTCCAAGCGTGGGTCTTTGGTTCTGTGGCTGTGGAAACGCTCCCAAATGTAGGCAGTGTGACCACTGGGAGCCACACAGGACCAAGTTCATAGACACCCTGTCCAGGCCAGAGCATCCCAGTCCTGTGTTCCACCCACCGGAGTGCTTGTGCAAGGACAGTCTCTCTCAATAACCATCAGGGGCTCCCATCACCCAGCAAATGACACTTAAACTCATTGGGCCAATATACAAGGCCTTCATCACCCACAGTCCACACCATCCTCACAGCCCGGCTCCCTATGACCACCCACAGCAGACACTGTGATGCCACAGGATGTGCCTCCAATTCTCAGGTCCTGTCCCTGGGATCCCAGGTGCATGCAGAACCTTGAACTGAAAAGTCAAATCTGAAGAAGTCCCATCGCTTATGTATCATTTCAGTTCCTTGTACGATGTTCCCGCAGCTGATCTCATGAAGACAAGCATGGGTCCCTATGCATGGAAGTGTCACCTGAGAACAAGGTGACGTTGTCTGGCTGAGTTTTGGATGCAGTAGAGGGCGAGATCTAAGAGGCACAGGCTCCAGGGAAGCCTGCCGGAGATCCAGAGGCCCCACCAGCTGCCGCAACTCCTGTTCCTGATGCTTATGCTGAGATGGGAGGCTCACACCCCCATGACCATGAGCACACAGATTTTCTCTCAGCCTGGAGCCGGCCAATTCCACACACCAGCCATCCAGGCAAAGTCAAGTTCATTGAAATTCACTGTGATTCTATCTGTCTAAGAGTTAAAACCCCATCAATTGGGGATGTGTTGACAATTCATTTGGGTTCCTTTGCATTGGCTTCCAGAACAAATCGATGGCGGATACAAGGGAAGTCTTTAACCTGGTTGAACGAGGTACACAGAGACAGTTTCTGAGTCCCCTTCGACCCACTCTGGCCTCTGTGCTGTGAGGACAAGGAAGGATTGTGTGACACACAGATCATCTCATCGATTTCCTTCAAAACTTGGCCTGGTTTCCATCACATGGGGCCGTGCAGCATCTCGTCTCGAGCAGGAACAGCACAATAAATGAATCTGGTTTATAGGCCGAATTTCTTCGTGTGCTGACTACTGTCTTGCTGCCTCCTGTGTGGGGGACTTGTAAGGCTCTGCAGAAAGATGACTCGAGAGACCTTGAGGAGGCCTCTGGGCTCACAGAGTCTGATTTGAACGTGTGGTAGGATGGATTGTCTCAGTCCCATTGGTAAGGACAAGGCCAATGGCAGGAATTCAGATCTGAGGATTTGGAGAACAACCTTGCAAACATTGGGTGAGGATGTGGATGGAATCTTTAAGGACCAGATAGTCACATCAGCTAGGATGTAGAAGATTAGTGGGGGGGCCCCGAGACACAGGTTTAGGTTCACATCACAACCCTGTTCCCCACAAGCAGTGTCCTCTCAGCCTGCAGACCCCTCCTGCCCACAGCCCAATGAGATGGCGCATCCCCCAGGGTGTGGGAGGGCCACAGGATCACCAGGACCAGTCAGCTGGGCGCCTGCTGCAGGTGCTTGGTGAGCACCAGGAACACGGGGTTTACACGAGTGCACGGGCAGTCTGTGAGAGCAGCAAACTCCAGGGCCTGGGCTTGGGGCCCTTTGCAAGCGAGGCATCCCAAGGACAGTTACGGGAGTGATTGATTAACTCTAAGCGCTACCATTCATTATGGAGGCCAGGAGAGAAGGTGTGACTGTGACAGATCACTTGGTTTTCTTTTTTGTCTTTACATGAACACGTTTGTTAGTACAAGAGGAGAGAAAAAACACACCAAAGCAGTGTTGGTGTCAGAGAGGACATCTTACTGACTCGGTGACTTACTTCTGCGTGACCATCTCGTTCAGAATGGGACTGAAGCAGGGGAAGGACTGGCCTCCTGGGACAGGACAGGCAGGAGCATGGCCGGGTGGCCTCAGGAAGTGACCCCAGGTTCTACCCCCACCCCAGCCCTCAGACCCCATTCTGTCACCCTTGCCTGTGTCTCATGGGAGGATGGGGGGAAAAGAGGGACAGGGGGAAATAGACTACAAATGAAAGTCTATTTCCTTTGACAGTGGCCCTGGTGCAGCCTGGTTAAGAACTTTGGCTTCAGAGTCAGATCTGGATTTAACCCAAAATGAAGTCCAGTTCAAAGGTGTTGCCCATGTGACCTCAGATGCACTTAGTAATATCTCCTGGCCTCCGTGTCTGTGTCTGTGAACTAAGTACAATGCCACCTGCTTCCTGAGGGTGAGTGAGAGCCCAGGGAGGGGCATCCTCTGGGTCTGTCTGATGGTAGGTGTTCTTTGGCGTGTCTGGTTCTCGTCTCCCCTAAATTGTACTGAAGGCAGGAAAATTGCTGTGTTCTCAGCATCCAGAACCCCGCCTATGGCATAGCTGGCACTTCATAAAAATCGTTGGAGTGAGTAGTAGTGCAAACACAGGGGTTAGCCCGGCGTCCTCACAGCACGATCCCGAGGTACGCCGGCTTTCAAGTCTGTGAACAGGAGGAGGAAACTGTGTTGAGATCTGAGAAGCTTTGGAAGGCGACACAGTAGAACAGACACGAGCAAGAGTTCCGATTCCAGAATGTTGTGGTTTTAAACCCCATGAATCCTACTGTATAATCACAGACAGGCTACGTGACCCCTCCGTGCCCCTGTCACTGTAGAAGAAGCTGGCGGTAATCGCCGTACCTACTTCAGAGACGGGCACGCCTATGATCTTGGACCCGTGCTCCGCTCATCGTGGGAGCCTGCTGTGATTAGCTGGCCCTTGTGGGAAGGGTGGGGGAGCGTGGGGGGAGGGGAGGGATGTGGTGAGGCCAGATCATCAGATCCCAGGTGTTTTAACTGAGTGGAAGGTCACTGCCTGCCAACTGGAGTTATAAGATGGGAGACCAAGGGCCTGGGCTGTTTCAGGCCTGTGTGTCCCATCCTGGGCTGAGGCTCGCCGTGGCCTACTCACTGCAAGGAGGGGCAGGGGAGGGCAGGAATGGTGGGGGAGGAGGAGGTTGGGGAGGGGAAGTCGGGAGAGGGGAAGATGGGAAGGAGACTGGGAGATGAAGGTGGAGGAGGTGGTGGTGGGAGGGGAGGAGAAGGTACAGGAGGGGAAGGTGGATGGGGGATGCTTCCCTGTGGCGGTGGCCTCTCTAAGGCATGGTGTCTCACACCCTGGGTGCAGAGAGGTGACTCTCACTCCTAAGAAGTGCGTATGGAAGGGCCCTGGTCACCTACACCCCACCCCGTGCAGGACAACGTCTGAGCCCCGATCACCGACCCAGTGCACATGCCAGTGGCTAATGACATGTTCCGTGTGTGCCTGTCCTGACAGCTCGCAGCCAGGGCTGGTGTGTGAAGGCGCGTGGCTCTGCCCCAGCAGCTCGCACAGGCCCTGGCACAGCAGATGGACGCGGCGATGTCTGCAGAGTGCATGAAGCACATCAGTTTCACAGGCAAACAAGAGAAGTCTAAACATGTGACGTGTTTGGCTGAATCATACTCCCTGTCCCGAGAACGCACATCCCCTCCTCTCTCTGTCTCTAATCCGATCCTCACCACCTGCATTTTAGGAACAAAAACATGGAGATGTGACTCTATGCACCTGGGTCTCCCTTGCAGACTCAGATATGCAGAGAACAGATGCACTTTGGGCCAGGAACTCCCACCACCACCACCCCACCCCCCCGTGGAAGAGCAACACCTGTGACCGGTAGGTGTGTGTGGAGCGTCCTTGTGCCTGGGGGTCTGGAACCACGTGAAGGGGCAACCATAGCCCACGAGCTTCCAGAGGCTGTCAGGTGGCTCACAGACCGCCTGACTCAGTGCACCTACTCTGCAGACAGGGGTGCATTCCAGAGGGACGTGTTTGCATCCCAGCCATGTGTCCAGGGTGCATGCACACACTCACGCTCACCTTAGCCATGCTCACACTGCCTCCCACCCTCAAACTCACACACACATGTTCAATCACACACAAACTCACACCTCGCATGTACTCACGGTCATACACATTATACACAAATCCACACTCACATGTCTCCCCCATTCACACACATGCACACACGCACACACACACCCCTTACCTACATGCCCACAGTCCTGCCCAGACTCACAAATGCACACACACACACACACACACACACACATATACACACAGCCCTCCTGGCCAAAGTGAAGAAGAGGAGAACAATCTCCTTAACTCTTCAGGAGGCCGTGGTCTGGCCTCTGGCGTCCAACTTGTGTCTGGGGCCCTGTTTCCACTTGGGGTCTCAGCACCCCTGGCCTTGATGCTAGTGCCGCTGGTCCAGCACACCCACTGGATCCTCGGGGCCCTGGGGACCCCTGGCTGGCCTGACTCACCCTGCCATCTATAAATAGAACTGCAAAGAGCATCCGCCCTGTCAGGTGATTGTGAGGAGCCCCTGAGCAGTGCGTGCCAGCTGGTCCGATGTAACGAGGGTTTGGTGCTCATAATCTCCTGTGTGACCTTAGAATCTTGTCCTCCTCAGAATACCAGCTTCTACCCTCCTTGTGACCCTTTCCCAGTCCCCACACTCAGAAATTCTTCTGGAAGGCACTGGAAAACCTGCTTCTCCACCCCATCCTCCCAAATGTCACCCACACCTCTCCCGTGTCCCCAGCCCTGATTGGTGTGGAGCCTTGCCCACGGCCACCTCAGGCCTTCAAGCAGGGGCGCTGCATGACCAGGGTGTTCCTGGCAATTGTCCTGCTGGGGAGTCATCTCAGAAATGAGGGTGGAGACACGTGTACCCCCAATTCTGGCCCTTGTCCCCTGAAGCAGCATCTGTGTAAAACACGCTTTCTTCCAGGCACTGTGCCAGTCACTTCACCATTTTAACGGTTCCAACGAGCCTAAGAAGGAATTGTTTCCATTTCACAGATGTGTCATTGGAGTAGCAGTGACTTTCTCACAGTGAGGCCCATTTTGAGTTGAATTCCACTGAGAAGAGTTTCCTTGCTGACTGCCCAGCCCCACCCGCCCCCACCTGCTGCATCTACTGTGCACGCACCTGGATAGCCAGGGTCGGAGGAGACCCAGTTTCTGGAAATGAGAAAAGATAGAATCTTCCACAAGTGCCCTGTCTGGAAAGGGGGGTGGATTCAGGTGTGTGCAGAAGGGTCTTTTCATACCTGTCCTGGGGGGGGGGGGGCGGTGCAGGGAGACCAGACCTTCAGACTGAATTTCTTCCAACCCTTCCACCTGAGACGCGGCTCTGCATTTTGTGGTCCCAGTGAATGTCATCATTCAGCAGGCTCCTGCGAAGAAAGCAAATTGACTTCAAGGAAATTGTTCTTTGCTTATGAATCAGACATTGCTTTGACCTTCTCTGAGGAAACAGACTTTTGATTCCATAAAAATTGTATAAAAGTTGCAGCAGTTCACCTCGTGAAGCTGGGCTTGCTTCTGAGAAGTTCGAGTGGCTCCCAAGACAGATGTCTTCAGATGTAGATGAAATCAGAGGCAAAAAGCCTTGTAGGGGGAGCCCCGACCCAGCAGAGAGGAGCCCATGGCCAAGTCCCACCTGTTGTTTGCCTTTGTAAAACGAGGGTGGCAGTGGCCTCTTTTCGTCACTCCTGAGGACGCAGGAAAATACTCTGAAGCCGCATTAAAACATGTTTTCTGAATAGCAATGCCTTCGTATCATTCATCCTTCAGAAAGGATCAAAGGACACGTGGTGAAAACCGCCTCATCCAATTTCCCAGCCCCAAACCCAGCCCTCAGCAAAGGGGGCCACTGTCAGCAGCTGCCCCCCACAAACAGGCTTCACACATGTGGATGGCAATAGGACAGTATGTTCTCTTCTTACTTCTTGTGTCTACACTGCACACAATTTCCACACTTCGCTTCTTCACTAAAAACATGGCTGTTAACTCCAAGTGATGCACAACCATGAGGAGTTACTATTACAGGTTTAAAATATTACTTTAATAATGTAAAAGGGTTAAGTATGAAGATGAAACTCGTTTTTCTGAGCATTTGGAGAGGGAAGCAGAGTGCATTACGGTGCAGCCGCCTTAAGGAACCGTGGGTTACCGAAACCCCGAGGCTGGTCCGTGTTCCTATGTTCCTGTGTTTCTCTACGATTCATTCAAACCCTCTCTGGGCCATAATCCACTAACTGCAGGCACACTTTACACGGGAAGGATGCTTTCCTGGCCACGGAGGCACAGAAGGGGGAGCACAGGGCTAGCTGCACCTCCCGCAGGGGGAGGGGATCCCTGCGCTCCCTCCTCCACAGTCTCTCCCACAACCATCCATTGTAGGCTTGTCTGTCTACCCACGGTTGTGTTTCTTCATTTGTTTCCAATGTTTCTCGTTGTGTCTCTCCAAGCTGGTGGACACCCGGGACAACCGTCCCTCCAGGTCCCTCCTTATTGATTCTGTGGCAGATTGACTCCAAGGAGGGCAGAGGCACCAAGACAAAGCTGGGTTCCCATCTGGGACCCAGGAAGAGAGTCCCCAGTTTTCACAGGGCCTCCTGCACGGTGGGAGGCAAGGTGGATCCTCCGAAGCAGCCCCAGGCCCTCTCCTCTCCTGGGTGTCCAGCTCTGAGCTCTCCAGGCAGAGCATGGAGTGTGCCCTGGTGTCCTGTGAGGCGGGCCAGCTCCCAGGGCAGGCCCAGGAGGCGGGCCAGGCTCTGTGCCTTTCTCAGGATCATAGGTGAACAGTCCCCCTGCATGGTGCTGTGCTGCCCTGGGGCCCCTCCGGGGCTGCTGGCTGACAGCGTCAGGGGAGCTGATCCCTGCAATTGCCTTCAGCTGAAGAAAGTCCCCCCACACGTCACTGACCCCCAGAGGCCAGCTGCCCCTGGACACTGTTCCCAGCAGAGGCAGAAAGGCCCACTCCCTTGCCTCCAGGGACAGCAGCTCTGAAGGCCCCCAGAGGGACGCTTCTTCCCCCTGCAGGCTGCTGACCCGCATGCTCTCCCCGGGGACCAGTGAGAACGAATCTCTGCCCATCACCTGTCTCCCGCAGAACCTGACCCGAGCCACCTTTTCTTTTCTTTTCTTTTCTTTTCTTTTCTTTTCTTTTCTTTTCTTTTCTTTTCTTTTCTTTTCTTTTCTTTTCTTTCTTTTTTCTTTTCTTTTCTTTTCTTTTCTTTTTTCTTTTCTTTTTTTTTCTTTTTTTCTTTCTTTCTTTTCTTTTTTTCTTTCTTTTTTCTTTATAAATTTATTTTTTATTGGTGTTCAATTTGCCGAGCCACCTTTTCAACAGCAAAATCTCATCTTTGCAAATGCGGGGAGACGGGAACAACGGTGCAAACACGAATGTAGATGGTGCTGTGCTGTGTTTATGTAAAGGCTTATTACCGTCATTATATGTATTGTTTCTAAAGATCTTATTTTATGCTATTCTTCATTACAACTGAGAATTTCCAGCTAATTTATAGGAGTTTTATCTGCAGGCATTTGTAAGTTCACTGAGCATTCCAAACCCACATTAATAACATCTTTTCTATAGTAGGGAACATTTCCTTTACACAGCATTGTATTCTTTTTTACCTTTAATACAAATATTAAGAAATACTCCATTTTTTTCCCACAAATATCCCCTGAGGGCCTCTGGGCTCAGCCCTGGTCTGGGTGCTAAAGATGCAGCACTTGCAGGGATTTCAGTGAAATAATTAAATCCACCCAACGAATGAAGACAAGCTCCTGGATGCCTTCTGACGTGAACCACAGGGAGGGATTTTGGCGAGGAGGTTGGGAGGACCACTCTGGGTTGGTAACATGATGATAAGGAGAACATTCCTGCCAAGCAAGCAGCAGGTGCCAGGGGCCTGAGTGGAAATGGGTGTGGTGTGCTTGGGACAGCAAGGTGGCCGGGGCTCAGCGGGAGGTGAGCGTGGCGGGGGCGAGCACGGGGGGGGGGGGGGGAGCCACAGACCTAGCAGGTTCTAGACCATGTGCCGTGGGAGCCGGACAACATAACATAATCAGATTTCATCTGGTTCAGTGGATGCCTTCGCTTGCTTATGGAGAATGAACTCGAGGATGAGGGAAAAGCAGAGATGCCAGAGAGAAGGGTATGGAGTTAGTAAGGTGGGAGGTGGTGGACACACAGGAGGCGCCTAATGTGTGCGTGAGCGGGAGTCAGCAGGGGGTGGGGGATGACGGGTAAATGCAGACAGCCAGGGAAGGGGAGGGGGAGGGCCCCGTCTACTCTTTTTTTTTTAATAATAAATTTATTTTTTTTTGGTGTTCAATTTACCAACATACAGAATAACACCCAGTGCTCATCCCGTCTACTCTTAGCTGGAGAGCTGGTAATGCAGCTAGCTGAGGACAGCACGACCAAGCTTGCCATGTGTGGCTGCGTGAGTGTGCGGTACTGTCACGCATGCTACTGCGGTGTCAGCCGGTCATCGGGACCTGTGGCCGGGATGTCGGAGAAGGGACGGGCTGTGAGGATCCAAGCAGGGGCCCTCGGCCCACAGATGGTGTTTGAGGCAACATCCTGCAGGTGCTGATCCCAGGAAACCACAGATAGAAGGAGGAGGGCCTTGGAAGGGAGGCAGAGATGGAGGCCAGCGAGGAGGAGAGAGGCCAGCAGAGGAGGGGGTCTGAAGGAGGATGGGCCACACGTGTCGCATGCTGCTGTGGGGTTGGTGACACGGACACAGAGTAAGGTCCACAGGTTTAGCGGAACCGCAGTCCCCCAGACCTCAGGGGGACGGTCTTGGAGTAGTTATGTGAGGAGAGGTGGGGCTGTGGGGGCCGAGCCTGCTCCCTCACAGCCCAGAACGTTCCTCCAAGCAGAATCCCGGGGTGACCTTCTTGCTGACCTCACATTTGTGGATGCCCCGTGTATAATAAGCCTGGAAACAATTTCACCTTCTTCATGTTCTGCCCCATGTCCTGCGTGTTTACTGGGGAAGAGCAGGTCTGGCGCGGGTTCCTCTGTCGTGGCTGCAGGCACGTTTCCGTCTCGTTTATAACATGCACTCGTATTTAGCAAAGTTGGTCCAAGCGTGATGCCAGGCTTAGAAAAACCCTTTACGTTTACGTGTATTTCCTGCCAGCACCTTCACGGTTTCATGGTTTTTAACATTGAGCCCTTCAGCCCACGTAGACTTATTTTGGTGAAAGATATAAAGCATGAGTAAATGTTTCGAAAATGATAAGCCGGCTTACTCAATAATGCACCCCTTCCTTAGAGGCACAAGATGCCTCCCCTGTATATCTAGATCTTCATACAACTGCACCTGTATCTTGATTCTTTCTTTAGTTCAACTACATTGTCTGTTGCTGAAACCACACATGAAAATTACCCTGAGCTCCAAATACTGACTTCTAGACCAATTGCTAAACCACACGCTCTAGAAAGACTCTTCCAGAACAGCAGTAACATGGGGCCTGGGGACAATGAGCATTGGCTTACCTCTTCATTTTGCTGCTCACTCCCTACTCAACCCTGGGCGAGCACAGCCTGTGAGCTTCAGTTTCCTTGATGGTAAGATGGGGGCAGTGGCCTCCCCTGATTTCTGATCCTCCCCTAAACTCTGCATTCCACCAGGAAGGGGCAGTAGGCCCTGAAATAGCCTTACCTGTTCATGTCTCTGCGTGCCAGCCACGCTGTTTTCTCAGCTCTGAATAGTGTTCTCATGTCCTCTTTCCAATGGACATCCATCTTCACGCACAAAGGAGACCCCAGGGGCACCTCCTCCTGAACCTTCCCCATACCCAGGTTACCAGCCATCCTCTCATATGCTCTCCTGGCAGCCTATATGCACAACTCCTGGGGACGTATGTATTTACATGTTCGGCCCAGCGGCTGACTCAAATCCCCTGGGAGTGGAAGCTGGGTTTGCTATTATTCTCTGATCACCAGAATTAACACCCAGCAGGTGCTTAGTAGGTGTTGGTCGAATGCATGGGTGGATGAATGGATGCTGACGTAGGGCTAAGTGAGAGTCCAGCCGGTCGCCCATCGTCCTCTGCCCTTGGAAAGCACACCCCAGGAAAGACTTCACCTTAGTGGCCAATTCCTTACATTCTCTCTTGCCTCCTGATGACAGCATCCTGATGTCAGAACCCCCTCTCTCTATGGGACTGCTGTCGCCAACGCTAGATCCCTAAAAACCTCTCCACAGGTTCTCAAAAAGCTGTCTCCTTCTTTCTCAGTGGATCTTATGTTCCTGGCTTTCTCTCTGGGTTCTGAGCTCCCATGGCAGGTTTTTGTAACTTCAGGACATGACATTAGACCACAGGGCTGGTCCCCCACTGGTCTGCCAACCTACAAAATGACCATGGGCTTCCTGCCTCTCCAGGGCCGACCAGGGGGGCCAAAACGTTTGCCTGTGCTACCCCCCTAAGCTGGAGGAAGGCAATTAAGTTTGTTGAATAATTATTATAAGCCTGGAGCTTTGTATGTGGATTTGGATTTAATTCTCTCAAAACCTCGTAAGACCAGGGTGACTATTTCCATTCCCAGAAACCCCAAGGGCTTGAAAGTTGTTCCAGCTGAAATGGAATGTGTGGGAATTAGTCACAGCCCGAAGACCCATCCTCCTTCCACATCTTCCCTTGATGCCTCTGGTCTTGCCTTCCTGGGTGAATGCTGTCACGTGGTCATCACTGCCCTGTAGTGGGCTGCATCCAGCCCCCAGAATTAGACTTCTGGTGGAAATCCATTTGAGTGGCTCTGACTGGGCACCAGTCATGCAGGTCTCCCCCAGTTCAAAGTACATCCCAACACTCCTTGGAGTTTGGAGTCAGAATCCCTGGGCCCACCCAGAGTTGAGTTTGAGTCCCACCTGTGTTGCATACGAGCTAGACGATTCTCAGTGTCTCCAGCCAGGCTAATAATCCCTCTTCATCCCTCTCGGGGCCAGCCAATTCCTAGAGAGAGCACAGGACTCAGGCTCCAGAGTGCACTTTTTAAATGCAAACCAACCATTCCAGAGCCCACACTCCAGCATCATGTTTTAGGAGACGTTCACACTCCCAGCTATTCAGCACCTGCCCGCAGCCAGGGACTGTGTTCTAATGCAGATGTCCTGAGGCTAAGAATCCAGGAGGAGAGCTCAGGGACCATAGAGAAATTAGGCAATCAGTGCTAAACCTCCTTACCCACCCAGCCTCTCCTGCTGCTTCCCCTGGAAGCCACCATAAAGGCTCCTGCCCACAGTTCCATCCACCTCCTGCCAGAGCCAGGTTCCCCTGTGTCCCCCTCTGTGGTGCTCTTGGGAGTGGTCTTTCCAGGGACAATCTTCCCCTTATCTGTTGGCCTTGCTGAAACTGATTTTTTTTTCCTGCAAATACACTATTTTGATCCATGCTTTAAATCCAAGATTTAAGATACCAGCTGTATAATCCTTGGTACATTTCGCTGAGGCTCCTCTTGATCATATAGGGACAGGAACAATTTCTACTTCTCCAGGTCATTGTGGGGAACAAGCAGTAGGTTCCTGGCACATGCTAAGTGCCGAAAGAGAGTGATTACCTATGTGATCATCACAGATGTACCTCAGCGCTCACTAAGTAGTCACCATGGCGCAGCGCAAAAGCCAGGGCTTGACAGGGCACAGAGTGGGGCAACGACAAGCAATTAAGAGCCTTCTCCACCTACTTCCTTGATCATCCAAACACAAACTGGGCTCTGAAGAACTGTGGGCTTGCTCAGGGGAGGCCATGAGTGAAACTTTGTTAACCTTAGTAACTGAAAAAGCAGTTGTGCTGGGTGGACAGCGCGGTACCAGACCAGCACAGCCACAGAACATGCTGCCACGAATATGGCTGGAAAACAAGGGGCCAGGGGATGGCAGTGGACCTTGCTATCAAAGTAGAGCTCCAGTGACAAATAGCAGTGAGCCATGGTTGCTAGGGAGTGATGTCAATGTAAGGCAAAGGGTCAAAAGCCAGGAGTCAAGGGATGGTTATGGGTCAGTGTTACACCAGCAATATTAGGTGCCTGCCATATGCCAGTCTTGATTCTGTAAAGGCTGGATCTTCCAAATAAAGCAGTGATAGAAGTATGGATGTGCTGGGGAACAGGTCTTGACCTCACAGAGAAGGTGTATGAGGTCAGTGGTTCTCAAACTTAAGCATGCATTAGAACCACCTGGAAGACCAGTTAAATCACACATTACTGGACCTGCAACCTTCCCCTTACCTCCAACATTTTCTGATTCAGTAGATCTGGGGTGGGGCGTATCTAACATGCTCCCACACTAACTAGCACTCCACCTGGAAGACCAGTTAAATCACACTTTACTGGACCTGATGGCCTTGCCCCTGCCCAGCCCAGCCACCTCTCCTGTCCTGTTGCAACTCCTTCTGGGTCAGTCCCCCATGCTTCGACCCCTTCTTCCCTTCAGCCCATTCTTTGCATCATAGCCAGAGTGATCTTAAAAGTATGAATTGGATTATGGATTATGTCATCTCCCTGCTTTGTGACATAATCCAATGGCTTTGTGATGTATTTTGAAACATTTGCAAATGTTGGAGAGGATGTGGAAAAAGGGGAACTCTCTTGCACTGTTGGTGGGAATGCAAGCTGGTGCAGCCACTCTGGAAAACTGTGGAGGTTCCTCAAAGAGTTAAAAATAGAGCTGCCCTACGACCCAGCAATTGCACTCCTGGGTATTTATCCCAAAGATACAGATGCAGTGAAACGCCGGGACACCTGCATCCCAGTGTTCATAGAAGCAATGTCCACAATAGCCGGACTGTGGAATGAGCCATGATGTCCTTTGACAGATGAATGAATAAAGAAGATGTGGTATATGTATTTACAATGGATTATTACTCAGCCATCAGAAAGGATGAATCCACCATTTTCTTCGACATGGATGGAACTGGGGGGTATTATGTTGAGTGAAGAAAGTCAATCGGAGAGGGACAATCATCATATGATTTCACTCATATGGGGAATATAACAAATAGTGAAAGGGATTATAAGGAAAAGGAGGGGAACTGAGTGGGAAAAATTAGAGAAGGAGACAAACCATGAGAGACTCTTAACTCTGGGAAACAAACAAATGGTTGTGGAAGGGGAGGTGGGCAGGAGGACGGGGTGACTGGGTGACAGGCACTGAGGGGAGCACTTGATGGGATGAGCACTGAGTATTATACTATATGTTGGCAAATCGAACGTCAATAAAAACAAATGTATGGTCTCATTCCTTTGGGGAATATAAAAAAATAGTGAAAGGGAGTAAAGGAGAGAGGAGAAAAAATGAGTGGGAAATATCAGAAAGGGAGCAGAACATGAGAGACTCCTAACTCTGGGAAATAAACAAGGGGTGGTGGAAAGGGAGGTGGGCGGGGGGTGGGGGTGACTGGGTGACGGGCACTGAGGGGGGCACTTGATGGGATGAGCACTGGGTGTTATGCTATATGTTGGCAAATTGAACTTCAATTTAAAATATATATATATATATGTAAAAAATAAAGATAAAAAATAAAAACAAATGAAAAAAATAATTTAAAAAATCTTGAAGAGAAAAAAATTTGCAAAAATATTGATGATATTTTGTTAGGGATTGCATTGAATGTGTAGATTGCTTTGAGTAGCATAGATATTTTAACAATTTTATTCTTCTAATCCATGAGCATGGAATATTTTTCCACTTCTTTGTGTCTTCCTCAGTTTCTTTCATGAGTGTTCTATTGTTTTCAGAGTACTGATCCTTTACCTCTGGGGGTTCCTCAAAAAGTTAAAAATAGAGCTACCCTATGACCCAGCGATTGCACCACTAGGGATTTACCTCAAAGATACTGATGTAGTGAAATTCCAGGACACCTGCACCCTAATGTTCATATCACCTATGTCCACAATAGCCAAACCGTGGGAGGAGCCACAATGTCCATCAACAGATGACTGGATAAAGAAGATGTGGTGTATATATATGATGGAACATTACTCAGCCATCAGAAAGGATGAAATCCTGCCATTTGCAGTGATGTGGATGGAACTAGAGAGTATTTTTCTAAGAGAAATAAGTCAGAGAAAGACAAATACCATATGATTTCACTCATATGTGAGAATTTAAGAAATAAAACAGATGAACATAGCTGAAGGGAGGAAAAATAAGATGAAAACAGAGAGCCAAACCATAAGAGACTCTTAAGTCTGGGAAACAAACTGAGGTTTGCTTGAGGGGAGGAATATGGGGGGATAGAGTAACTGGGTGATAGGTATGAAGAAAGGCACGTGATGTGATGAGCACTGAGTGTGATATGCAAGTGATAAATCACTAAATTCTACCTCTGAAACTAATGCAACACTATATGTTAAGTAACTTGAATTTAATTAAATAGTTTAAAAAAAAAAAAACTAACCTCTTTATGGTCCCTGAAGGCCCTGCCTAATCCAGATCCTGCCCACTTCATCAATCTCCCTCCTACTGTGCTCACGAGATTCAAGCCACATGCCTTCTCAGTCTTTATTACCACCTCAGGACCTTTGCACAGCCAACTCCTTCTGCCAGATATGCTCACCTTGAGATGCCCACATACCACATTCTCAGGGGGCTTTCCCTGGTTACCCCAACTCAGGCAGTGCCTCTGCTTCCCTCTGAGGTGAAAATCATCTTTCCTTACACCTCTGGCTGTTTTAAATTATTTATTTGCTTACCTGATTGCTATATGTACATTCATTAGAATGGAAATCCCGAGACATCAGATCTCAGATACCATGCATTCATTTTATCGCTCATCATTCAACAAATATTTATTAAGCATCTACTATGGTTTTTGTTGTTGTTGTTGTTGTTGTTTTTAGCATCTACTATGTTTAAGACATTGCTCCTTCTGGGGAATTTAGCCCCTAGCCATGGCCTTGCACATTCAAGTTGCTTAATAAATAAATATCAGCCAAATAAATAAATGAGTAGAGCAAAGGGCAGGAAAAAGGTTGGATCAGAAAGAAATAGGACATCCATACATCGTTTATGTTAAGACCGAGCTTTAATAATAAAGCTAATTTGTAATAAAATGCTAACTTAGGCTGGCAGAGACATCCCCATCAAACAAACATCTCTCGTTCCCAGAGAGAACGAGCCGGGCAAGCCTTCCTCATTGGGATTTCTGCAATTACACAAAAATCCTTACAATGTGGGATACGCCTGTGAGCAGCCAGCATGAAAATAGCACTTATGTATCTTCTCTTCACAGGTGACTACTTGGTTACTTATGAGGCAAAATTTATTAGGTGCTTTTCCTGACAAAGGAAAGGAAACTATATTTGCAATTAACCATACACGCACTGCTGATTTCCAACAATAATTTTATGTCCAGGATTTAATGAATCTTTCAGGACTCTTTAAAAACCACTGTGAGCTGAAGTCAGATTTGAGACAGCAGAGAAACGGCATGCTGCACAGGTTGGGCTCCAGCCAGAAATCCTCTGTTCCTGTTTTCTGATACTGGTGTATTTTTCACATAACATAGTATCACATCTGTCTAAAGCCAGGTACGCCTCCTCCCCTCCATTCTATAATGAGGACTGGTCCACAGATAATCCACATCCAGTTATGGCCAAATCCCAGTGATTCCGGCTTACCACGGACAAAGCCTGAAAACTGGAGCATGAGGAGAAGGTGTGCTTTTTAAAAAAAGGTACCTTCAATGGCATAAAGTAAGTTAACCAAGTATTGCCTTTTGCTGGTACTTGGGGGTGGGGAGGAATCTAAATTAATGACAGATTAAAATGTCTTACAATTGCACATTGCACATTGATTTGTCCTCATGGGGAGGATAAACATTTTCCCTACAAGATTACTTACACATTGTTTCCTTAATTTACTTGTTCAGAGCACTCTGGCAAAATGCAATCCAGGCCCGGTTGATCTGTATGCAAACCTTGTATTTAGGTCTGAATCTGTATTTTATTGTAAAACTGAGAAGCATTCTTAAACTCTAACATTGTCCAAGCTCACATCAGACTTCTTTCTGTGTTTAGGTGTCAAGATATTAATTGCTTTTTGCAATGTGCTCTGACTTGCATCCAATCAGTTTTCTTTAATGACTCAGGCAGGGAACTCAGTGACATTTGTGAGTGGCAGAATGAGATAAAAGAAGCTGGATGAATTCTTTCTCTCTCTCCAGCATCCTCCATGATACGATTTCACAAGCAAGAGATGTGCTACGGCCTCTGCCCAAGTCAGCGATGATTCATTTACTGCACACTGAGGGATGTCTTCATATCTCTGGGATGAAAAAATTTACATTGACGCTGTGCTCACGTAAGCACAGATGAATAGGCAAATGGAGCAGGATAGGAAGTCCAGAAAACCACATATACATTCAACATACAACACAATGCATGTCAAAGGGGGAAAGATGATATTTCTAATAAATAGTGCTGATCAATGGATATCCACATGGGAAAATACATACCATAACCCCCCACCTCATGCCAGGAGTAAATGCCAATTCCAGAAGATGTACAGATCTAACCATGCAAAGTAAAACAATAAAGCTTCGAGAAGAACAGAGCATCTCCATGACCTCAGAGTCTGTAGAAAGGTCTTAAACAGGACTCACATTACCAATCTAAATGAGAGAGAGGGTACATTTCTCTATCAAAATAAATAATCTCTATTGATCAAGGGCAGCCTGGGTGGCTCAGCGGTTTAGCGCCACCTTCAGCCCAGGATGTAATCCTGGAGACAGGGGATCAAGTCCCACGTCAGGCTCCCTGCATGGAGCCTGCTTCTCCCTCTGCCTGTGTCTCTGCCTCTCTCTCTCTCTCTGTCTCTGTGTGTCTCTCATGAATAAATAAATAAAATCATTTAAAAACAAAGACTATCTATTGATCAAAAAGATACCATTGAAAGAATAAAAATGCAGCTCACAGAATGGAAAATAGTATCTGTAATGTATATCTGGCAAATAATTCATTTTCAAAATGTATACAGAATTTCAACAGTTCACTGAGAAAAAGAAAACCAGCCTAATAGAAAACTGGGAAAAATTTGAACAGGCACTTCACAAACTAGGACAAAGGGCCAACGAACACACAAAGGTAGCAAGTCTCATTCATCCTCAGGAAAATGTAAATTAAATTTGCAATGGGGTACCACTACATACCTGCACAATGGCTAAAATGAGAGAGGGTGCCTTGTGAGTAGGATGTACAGCAACTGGACCTTGAGTACATGTTACCAAGGGAGCGTCAGTTGGTGGAACCATGTGAGACAATTTTTTGGTCATATCTGCTATAGCAGAGCTTGATTATACCTCATGGTTCAGCAGTTTTATTCCCACTGCAGAAATGCACACGTGCATTCACCAAAAACACAGACAAGAGTGTTCATAGCTGCAAACCAGAAGAAACCCAAATGTCCTTCAACGGTAGAACAGATAAATAAATTGTACCATGTTCTCCCTCAGTTAATGCAACAAAGTGGGAAGACCACACTGCAACACAATGTTTTCACAGTATTGTTTTGGGTGAAAGAAGACAGACACAAAAGAGCACAAAGTGTGTATTCATTTGTTATTTAAACTCACCTATAAATGAAATCATATGTTATTTGCCTTTCTCTGACTTATTTCATGTAGCACACACAGAGAGAACAGACCCGTAAATACAAAGAACAAACTGGTGGTTGCCGGAGGGGTGGGCAGGGGATGGGCAGGTGGGTGCAGGGGAGGGGAAGGTCCAGGCTTCCTGTTTATGAGATGGGGAAGGTCACGGGATACAGTCACTGACACTGTGGTGTGGTGACAGATGGTAGCCAAACTTGTGGTGAGCTCAGCATCCCATGTGGACTTGTCCATGTTGTACACCTGAAACTAATGTAACACTGAGTCAAGTATATTTTTTAAGAGTACAAACTGCACGAACACATTTATATAAAGTTTAAAAACCAGCAAACGAATGTGTGCCCTCAGAAGTTAGGATGGCCATTTTTCTTTGCCAGGTTTTAATGGGAAGGAGACATGAGGGAGGCTTCTAGGGTATCCGAATGTCCTGCTTTTTCATTTTGGTGCTTGTAATGAGCAAATGTGATGGTTATGGATGGTTTACAACTGTGAAAAATCACCAAGTTGGACACTTACAATGTGTGCATAACACCAAACACTTATAATTTACGCATAGAATAAAATCTCACTGAAAGATAGCTTATAATTTTTCAGTTTATTTTTGATTATATTTGGAGAGGCAGATTTTACATGATAGCTTCAAACCAACCATCGTACATTAACCAAATTTTACACAAGCCATTTGAAAAAAGATCTAAAAATGTGCTTAGTTATTGGTATTATATAACATTGATCAAGCACCAAGAGTGTGCTGACAACTATACAGAACAAACATAGAAAAGACAATCCCTGCCTTCAAAAATACCCATTCCTTGAGTCTCACACATAAAACTTCACCTTACATTTCACACCCTTTTATTCATAAGGCATAAATAAGGAAGTTTGTTGCATTTCTCATTGTTAATCAATAAATATCTAATACCCTTTCCCCCAGTTATACCAACAATTACTAATATCTTTGCCTTTAAATACAAATTTCCATAGTACAATATACAGTATATATTGATTTGGTATTCACACAATTGACCACAATATTCTTGCAGGTTGGTTATAATATGAAGCATGTTGAATTTCAACATTCACAAATTTTTATACCACTTAACAGAATCATTTACTGTTGGCAGAGCTTATTTTTTGTTAAAAAAAATGAGGTGCCATTACTCTTATATTGATAAATTAATTGTAAACAAAAACAGCACTGCCTTGATTCCAATAAGGGTATCAGAACTCATGGCACACAGAGCAGTTGGGTGTTAGCACATCTACTGGAGTAGCCTTGCAGATAACAATCATATAGCCGCATGCCCTAAAATATTAACAATTTATGATCAGCTAGTAATGGGTGATTATAAATATGATTTGCTTTACTGTATTTGCAGTTTAAAGAAGGGGATAGTGATGTAAACCATCTGAAAACTGAGCTGGGAACTTTTTTGCTTTTCTGCAAGGCTGTGTTCAAAGCAAATCAGACTAGAAAAGAGGAATTAAATGATTCTGAATTTAACCACTGACTGAGGATATCAGATTTCAGGATACTCCTTTAGGCAACGACATCTGATTGTTCATCTTTTTAAAAGCAAGAGAAATGAAGTGAGTTTTGATAGGGTAGTGATTTTAGGCCCTGGCATAAAAAAATTATACTTTATGTGAAAATGCCAGAGAGTGTGGTAGAAAGAGGTGCCCAGCAGAGAAGACCTGCCAGTCCATGCAGCCCCCACTGGGAGCTCATAGCAGCAGGAGGTGAGAGGCAATTTTAGAGGGATGAGTAGAGGTCTCCTTCCCAGCCAGACTCTGGTCTTGCCCCATTCTGCAAATACAGGGATGGAAGAGTCTGGGGTTCAGGGAAAGAAGGCTGTCATAAGCTTGGGGTCAAAGGAGAGAAAAGACCCAACCATGAATTTTATCTTCTTTAGATCCCAAGACCCTGAGCAACCACCAGCTTCAAGCCACAGCAAAGATCCATAATTGGCACCACACTCCAACCTATAAAGCTGGGGATAACCCATTTCCATAGGAAAACACTTGCCTTTGGGGCCATCTGGTTTCCCAGGGACATCACCAGGTCTGGATGTTTCTCCACTATGTGGCAATGGTGTCAAGTTCAAGTTTAAAGCTATACTGGACTAAATTTCTCTGCTACCTCCTCAGATAGGAAAAGGGTAGAAGAAAATTCTATAGAGTCTTGTCTCTTCTGCACATGGAGTGGGAATGGTCACATGCCCCCCCACCTCGGTAGCTAGACACATGACTCAAGCAGGGCCCATTAGGAACAGGTGCACCCCAGAGCAGTGGCAATAGTGGTTTGGTCCATCCCTCGTGGTCCTACCTGGCAAGGAGAGCAGTGGTTGGGATTTGACAAAGTTTTTCTTATCCTGGGTAAGTGTATCTCCACTTCTCTGCAAACCATAGAGCAAGAGGTTGGGAACTACCTAGCTCTGATGCTCTTGTGGTTTAATCTGTGGTAACAGGGACAACGTGTCACAGAGCCATACTGGTTGGCAGGAGGGCTGGGTTGGCAACTCCCAACTCTTGCAGGTGTGACTCTAGTATCCCCTTTGGGGTGAAAGAAATAACCTTATTTAGTGAACCCAACCCAGGATGGAGCACCAAAAGACTAAAATTCTGACGATAGACAGTAACATATGTATATATATTTTTTCATTTTCGATTATAAATCCTCAGTTCTTCATACTAAGGCTTAAGTTTCAGTCACCTAATTGAAGTCCATACATAAACAGAATAGAAACAGGTATCACGAAGACCCCTAAAAATGAAGGCTCACTACAGATGAAAGCATCCATCCCTTATTTGTTGACTGCATGAAAGGTCCTGACTACTCCATGTGGGGATTAGACAGAGCAAGCTAAGCATTATTGGAAGGTTTCTGGGATGGATGCTGGACTCCTATTGCTTTAAAATCTGAGACGCACCCCAAAGCTCTCTTTCAGGAATTTATTATACCATGCAGAGTGATTATTCTCGCTACCAATATTTGTTTATATCCCACCTTGTTCTCAGAAGAATTAAGGTAGCTAGGATCTGTCAATCATTTTTCTTTGACCTGTAACAAGACATTAGAATCAAATGCTAAAAAGGATTCTTTCTGTCCAGTTATGTCGAAGCACCATTCGACAGGTGGAAACTGAGATCAAATTCTGATCGAGTTACAACAGCTTCCTGTACGCTGGAGAAACCTTGCTCTCAAGTTATTTAACAGGGAAGACGATAACCCAAACTTAGGTATATAGATAGACATATAGATAGATAAATGGTTAAATAGAGAATTAATTTTTTTGCACTGCTGACAAGTATTCAGAACTCTGGAGTTGGTGTTGTGGTTAAGAATACCTTGGTGCCTCTATCGTGTTACTGACAAGCATTCGAGATCCTGTGAGAGCCACTGGAAATGGCCAGTACTAGTGGCGCACAGAAACCATGGTTTACATTTAGAATGTCAAAGTTTAGCCACTGTCTCTACTCTTCAAGGCACAAGGACAAGTTCCAAACTCTTTACCTCGTCTGTGAGAAGCAGAGCAGCCAGTGCCACCAGGAGACAGAAGACTAAGGTGTGGAGCCACACCCCACAAGCAAGAATGGGAGACCCCTCGGTGGCCATGATTTTCAGATACTGACCTTACAGTGTTGGCAAGCAGCTCTCCCCCACACCTCAGGGTGGTGTCAGGAAGGTCTCCTGGCCTAAGTGCCTCAGCCTAGTAAGCAGAGGGAGCACACTCCATGCCAGGCCTGATGGGCCAGTTCAGCTCCTTCCTACCCTGTGCACAAGGAGGAAGGTCCAGAATGTTCCATGAAAATCTGCAATGAAGATCATAATGACGACAGAAGGGCAAGAAGGAAAAGTTGGTAGCCCTTGATAAAGTCAACAGAGAAGTGACATCCTTCATGAGCATGATACCTGTTACTTCACCTGCAGTCGTCTGAAAACATGAAGGAAAACAGAACTCTTGCTATCTCCCTTAGCTTCCCCAAGCAGGCAGGTATTAAATATCTTCCTTATAACATATTCCCCATCATGAAACGTCATTAACATGGAAAGGGTCCAATTCACTTTTTTTTTTCTTTTTGCTTGGAATTCAATTTGTATCTACTAATATATAGTTCAGTACATTCTGTTGCTAGGAAAAGATATTGCACTTCCCCAAATGTATCGAGCGTCATTAAGTCAAAACCAATAGGAGGGTAGATTTTTCTGTGGAATGCATACTTTCTGAGGAGCATCTTCACACTGGCAGAAGCCTCCATGACTCCATCTCTACTCCAGCAAGCTGGTGCCACACCGCCCCGGGACCTCAGGCTCCAGAGGGAGGCGCCGGTAGTCATGGGCTGTGTGCCGCGAGGCGGCCCCGGGCTCATGATTTCATTGTGCAGATGGGCACCACAATCACCAGGATGACTGTGCACGTGGCAGCAGCAATCAGAGCGGCGATCTTGCAGACCTTGGCTCGTCTGAACTCAGCTTCCTTACGTTTAAGCAATGAGTCGTAGCCTGGAGTATAAATATCTTCCATCCAATATTCTAAGTTGTTAGGGTTTAAAGATTCTTGTGTCTAGAAGCGAAGAGAAGATGTTAGAGACGCGATGAACACCTGAAACCAGGTCCCAACGCCCCTGAGTGGTCCGCAGCTGGCCATCAGGGCTGACTGCGACATCCCCCGCCGGCCCCACCTAACACAGGCTGCCAAGGCCGTGGGCTCCTACACCTCATGGACTGCACCTGCCTCGCCCTTGTTGCCCATGCGCTAAGGGTCTAGACATGGGGAAACCACGGGTCTCCTCTCTGTGAGCAAGCAAATTAGGGCCGAGAGGAACAGGGCAGGACTGCAAGGGCTGGCCCCCAAGAGCAGGCTGGCCCCGCTGCAGGAGGAGCTGACAATGGCCCTGACAAATGTTCTCCCCAGCAGTCCTTAAGAACAGAGCCTTTGTTTGAAAAAGGCTGTCCTCTCGCTCTGATTCCGGGCCCAGTTCCTCACCAAAGGTCTATTGAAAAATCAAAGGCACCTCCCAGATAATCAGCTCAAAAAAATATATAAAATATTTCCATTTCAAACATTTGTCTGAGCAGGTCAGGCCACTGCTCAGAGTCAAGGTCTACAGATCCACGCAGACTGCCCCCGTGCCCGGAGCTGCATCCCCAGAGGCAGGACCCACCTGACGTCACCCGTCTCCCTGAGACAGATGCACTCTCTGCAGAAAAAATACCATCTTTAACCTGTACTGCCCGCAGATCCCGCTCCCCTGGGATGGTTACAATCTCCTCCCATGAGGAGAGGCAGCGTTCTCCTTTTACAGCCAGCATTTAATAATACAGTGTCACATAAGAGCAAACAAGGAAATTCCAAGAAAGGTCACCTCAATCTTTGAAATTCAAACAAAATATCCATTTTGAAGATTTTTCTCGGCTTAATGCTCTAAACACGTACACATAAAAGTCTGTTTCACATACACAAGATCACAAAACAAATCCTTCAAAAACTTTTAAAAAACTGAGTTGTACTGTATTATTGGGAGAATACTGGTGAATCTAACCCATGTCACTGACTGTCACCTGCCCTTCACAGATGCACCCTCTGTCCTTTCCTGCCTTGTTCCGTGTCCCAGGAGCCTGGCCCCAGGGACCCACCCAAGTGGGCCCGGTCAGCAGACAATGAATTCTCAGTTCCTACCAGGCACCTGCTGCAGAACCGTGGGTCTCAGTGAGTTTCAGAAACAGCTCCCTTCCCTCTGCCTCGGATCCCAGGGTGACAATGTCCTGTCACTGGTACTGGTCCCTGGGCTCTCACCCTGCCCACCGCACAATAACAGCCCCCTCCCTGATCGTCCCATGTCCAGTCTACCATATGCCTGTGAAGAGCCCACCAGCTGAGAATGGCCCCTACATTGTTAAATGGTTGCCAAAATCAAAGAAGATTATTTCATGTTATGTTAACGTTATAGGAAATTATAAATCTTGCCGTCCAAAATAAGTCTCTCTCAAATCACAGCCATACCCAGCTATTCACAGATCTTTGGGAGCTGCTTTCAAGTAGCCATGGTGGAGTTAAGCAGCTGTGACAGACACCGGAGAGGCCTTGAGGCCTAGATTGGTCACCATCTACCTTTACAACCCCTGTTCTGGTATATTCTATGCCACACTGCATAATGACAAGGATGGGACTCTCCCAGGCCCCTTCCTCACTGAGACAGAACGTTTATGGGCTCTTATCATCTGCAGGATGCAAAGTCACGCTGGCCACCCTCACATCCATCATGAGAACAGGACTCCCCGGGTCATGTAAAGTCCTAAAGTCAGGATGCTCCATCTATGCAAGAGCCCCCCTACAGTGTCCTCCACTAGAGTCCCAGGAGCTGCAGCCTCCCTGAGCTGTTCACTCCCACTGTGTGGACCAATGACTGTCTGTACACTCGAGCCAGAGCTCCCTCCCCACCAAAGCTCTGCTCTCTGTGGGTACCTGGAGTGTGTGGCTGTGGCCACAAAAGCCTTTCAGCAATTTCACAGACACTAGACAGGACAGACAGACCCAGGATGGGCATATCTGGCTGGGAGACTGGTGTGCAGTGGTGGAGGACCACCCAAAGGGGCTGGGTCCAGGCGGAAGGTGGTCAGCTACCCTCCCTGCCCTGGACCTTCAAGACAAGCTCTGGCCACGCGTGGGCTGCACCAACCACCTCATCTTCCCAACCGTGCCAAGGAGGCAAGCCACGCATACAGCACACATCAGGTGTCTTGTTCCCTCCAGCTCAAACAGGAAATCGGTATCTTTCCATATACGTATACTTCATGGGCTGGGGGTCAGCCTGCGAAATAAACTAATTTTAATATTTTAATTTTTCAGTAGGCACAAGCTCTAATGACAGCAAGTAGAGCAGTGATCCCAAGGTTTCCAGGGACCAGGGGAGGGTACCTTGTTGTCACCAGGCCTGCCAGACTCTGGCAGTGAAAACACACTCAGGAGGGCCCCACTGACAGGGAATGCACATCTGCACACAAGGGGACCCCATGGAGACCATCCAGGTGCTCACGCTGCTCTGACACCACCAGAGCCTCTCAGGCCACCTGCGCTGCCTTCCTCAGGCTCCCAACGTCGGCCTGGCTCTGCAGCAAACATCCTCGTCAGGCCGTGCAAGCCACATTCCCTCCTGTTTTGTGCAGCTGGAGATGTGGCTCTTTGCATTTCTAAGTGACGTCATCCAGAACGCTCTAATGTGAAGATCTACTCTTATTTCTTATAATTTTGTCTCTATAAACATTGGCACAGCAATGTCACATGTGCCTATGTGCAGCCTCCATTGCCCACACTCTATAGAGATGTTTCTCAATCTATGACTCACTCAATTAATCTGTGCCTTTCAAGGTCACGCACTAGCGGAGCCTCTCACACCTCAGGGCCTGATACCCGCCGAGAACGGTGTGACTGGCGCCTATGGCCAAGCCGTCCACCGCCCACCTGCAGGGGAGTCCATCGCAGTCTGGATAGCAGGGCGAGGACAGAAAGTGGCCTGCCACACACACACAGGGGACACGGCATGCGGTAGATAAGTGGCCGCCACTACGAACCCCACTAGGAGGATCTGGCCAGAGCCACCTCCTCCCCTCGTTGCTATCACTTAGGGCCCAATACAAACAAATGTCATTGCAGTCATGGTGGGGACACGAGGCTCTCGGACACTCTCGCCAATAGGAAAGGCAACATGGGAGGAAGAACACAGGCTGTGGGTTGGGTCCAGATCGAATCTGGACGTGTCCAACCCCAGGCCAGTACGGAGCTCTTCGGTCCCTTGTTTGGAAGCTGGAGGAGACTGTAATCGTCCATGTGCCTTGCGCTCACAGCCTGCTGTGCAAGCCCCTGAGGAGTTCAACTATCTTAGCATCATATAACCAGCCCCTACAATCCTTGTTATGGCCCACTTCATGCTGATACTTTAAATACCTTATTTTCAGACCCGTCACAATGATTCTGCGAGGCAGATAGTGAGTGTGCCCACCAAACAGGTGAGGGGATGGATGCCCAAGCAGGGGCATGAACGTTCTGGGTCCCACAGCAAAGGAGCCTCTTCCCGCCACACCGTGCCCTCGCCTCCGCCTCAGCCGCTCTGCTTCAGGCCCACACAGCCCTGCTGGCATCTCTCCCACGGCCTCTAAGTGACACGCTCATTCTGGGACATGTAGCACTGGCACCGTGGAGGCTATGGCCCCGCTGCCCACAGAGCTGATCCTGCAGGTAGGGACAGGCTGCCGCCTGGGCTTCCGCGGTGATGCAGAGACACAGGCGCCACACGAAGGGGACCAGGTGGAGCTGCCCACCCGCATACACGTGTGACCGAACCCCAGCCCCGCGTGTGGTGAACAGAAAACATGCCCTCCGGCCACGACTGCATTCACAGAGCTCCCGGGGGTGGCTCTTACCTGGGACTGCTCCGTATGGAAACATAGTCCATAGCTTGGCTCCCACAAATATGCTTATCCCACGTGCTACGTATGGAAGGAGAAATCAGCTTGTATCTCATTAAACGGTTGAGCTCAGGTCTCGTGAGCAAATGCGAGAATCTGCACTTGGTACAGAGTCTTAAACACGCTGTTAGCAAATCGGGTGGCCAAAGTAAATAATCAATCGTTTACAAACATATAAGCAAAATAACGTTCCCCTCTTTAAAAATCTCTGCTCTGTGGCTTACAAAGTTCAGGGGGCCCGGGGCGCTGAAGGGCGAGGGAGCAGGCTGGACTAGGCCACCTGAGGTCCTTCCTGTGTCGGCCGGGGCATGGCTGGGCTCCCCCCGCCGCCCCCCTCCCCGGGACAGCGAGACACTCACCTGCAGGTCCAGGGCGGTCAGCTTGCCCTTGTCGCCCGCGTTCCTCGTGTACTCCTCGATGGTCCAGGAGGGCTGGCCCCGCTTCACCTCGGCCAGCTCCGTCAGCCGCATGTCCGTGTACAGAGGGTTGTTCTTCATGTGGGCTTTGAGGGATGCCGGGTAGGGATGCGGGCTGAACACCTGCTCCACCAGGAAGCTGTCTTTGGGCTGCTTGGGCAGTCGGTGCTGGGGGGGGATGTCGTACTGTCTGTCTGCCTGCAGAGAGGCACAGAGAAGTCCAGAAAGGCTGCAGAGAGACTAGGATTTCACAGCACAGTGGGGCGGCCTCGGGTGTACATCCCCAGCCCTGCGGCCAGCCAGCTGGCGGGATGCGGCCAGAGCTAGTGGGGTGCACTCATTCACCCAGATACCAAGTATGCCTGTGGCAGGAGTGGTCTCTGGGCACAGCCGGTAACGGTTACACCACTGCCTGGAGCTAACGCTCTGGTGCCAAGCCCTGGCCCCCCCTCACTACCACCAACCCCAGGAAGTCGCACTCCTGACGCAGAAGAGGGGAAACCAGGACTGAGAGCAGAGGGAGGGAGGAGGGACAGCCTGCGTGAATGCCTGGTGAGCCGCCGTGCAGGTGTGTGCGAACGTGCACCTGCACGGGGACCAGCCCCTATCACACCCGCTTCCTGCCAACACCACGTGCAGTACGCGGCTGCAGAAGGATAGAACAGCCGCCAGCACAGATACCACATGGTTGCTTGAGATCAGAAAAAATATCACCTCTTTTATTTACTCTTTTCCCTCACTTTGGACACTGCAAACCTGCTGAGGGCCAGTTTTCCAAGCTTCTCCTTCTCGACCCCCTCTAGGGAACCCAGCATCCCCCCGCAACTCCATGTGTCTACAAGCCCGCACCTCTGTCACTCCCTCTCTGATGCTGGACCCTCTGGTCCTTCCCCCGACCTTCAGAATCAGGGGAGGGGCTGAGGAAAGCAGCACCTGAAAACTGCATCACGGTAACCCAGGGATGAAGAGTGGCCCCAGATGCCACTGACACAGGTCCCCCAGCTGCAGGGAATGAGGGGACGAGGGATAGGAGCACCTGTGCATGTGCTTGCCCTGGACAGACTGGGAGATGCAAACACACTCAAACTAGCACGAAAATAGCCCAGCACACAAGGGTGACACACAACAGTGACAGAGCAAAGGACAGGGCCATCTGGGGAGCTGCTGTACTCGGGCAGCCATGCTGGGACCGATCTCCTTATTGGTCTTGCTTTTCTTACTAGTCATCTACCCATCTCACCATGGAAAAACTCGAACCTATAAAGAAGAGCCCCATGAATCCACACAACACAGGGAGGGGACACCCGAGCCCACGTGCCTGGAGGTGCCCGGACCCATTTCCTCTGCCTGAACCCTGCAGTTCCAGAAGGAACAGGAAGTCATCCTTGGCAACGCCCGCCGCTCCACTACACCCCCCGTTCTAGGAGAATCTGGCCTCCACCACCCATTCCATATTCCAACCCCGCTTTCTCCCGTGTCTAGCTGACGGGACGTGCTCCTTGGAGCTGGCGGGACAGACACGCTGCCTTCCGCCCTCCATGCTCTAACACGGACAGCCTGCCACACCTGGAGGGAAGGCCTCTCTCCTGACTCCCGGGACACTCAGGGCCAGGACATGCACCAGGACTGTGAGGGCTGGAGTGCCCAGGGTGGCAGGCATGGGTGACATTACCTCTTTAGACTTGCGATGCCAGTCCTTACTCTCCCCAGGGCCTCTGTCCTTGCCGTCCTCCTCACCGAGGCCCGCACGGCTGGCGTAGGTGATGGTGCGCCAGTCTCTGGGCGAGTTGGAGGTGCTGGCGATCTTGGATTCCGTGGCGCTGTTCTCCTCGGTCAGGGACCTGGAGGACGGCCTGGGGAAGAGGCTCTTCTTCAGGGCCTTGACGCGAAGGCTCTCGCTGTTGCTCCCGCTGGCATCTGAGCAGTACCAGTCGGCCGCATTCTCCAGCTTGGGGCCCCGGGGGCCGCTGTGTGCGCGGAACAACCGCGGAGAGGCACTGTCGTCGGAGGGCGCCTCGCTCGTCAGGGAATTCAGGTCGATCTGCACGCTCACCTTCTCGGGCTGCTGCATTTTCTGATCCAGCTTATTTAGCTTGCCCAGGACCTGGGAGATTTCCTCGCGGACTCCCGACAGCGACTCAAGCTTCCGTTCAATCTCGCCGATCCTGAGCACCAGCCTGCACACACTGGTCTTCAGCTCCTCTTCCGAGGGGTGGCTGTTTTCTGGCCGGTTGCCCTTCTCTCCTTTGCCGCTGGAGAGCCCATTGGCAATTTTGGTCAGGTGGCGTTCGGGGGAACTGTCACCATCCGACTTATGGACCTGAGATAAGGACCCTGTGCTGTTGTAGCAGGAAGACTGCATCACCCCTGTGGAGCCGCTGATACTCATGTCATCCAGAAATCGGAAAATGTCACTAATGTCATCGCTGATGATTTCCGAGTCATCGTCTGACAGCTTTCTGGTGTGCCTGTCGCCGTACTTGCTCTGCCCCGAGGTGCACAGGTCTTTGCACTTCTGGGGCTCCAGCACGTGCTGCTCCGTCTGGGTGCCCACGCTGCTGGTGTCAGAGCTGAGCTGCCCGCTGGTGCAGCTGACGCTCTTCTCTTTGAACTTCTTGACCGGCTCATGCTTCTCTAGATCGACGGGTGACGACATCTCTTTAGATTTGAGCCCATTTGGTTTTGCCACGTAGCCAACGGGCAGGATCGGCTGCTGTGGGTCCTTTGGCGCCAGGTAAGTGGGGCGCCTGTCTGGGGTTGGGAAGTTGGGGCTCTGGCTGCTGGAATTTGGGTAGCGCAGCTTCTCCTCAGAAGGATTTCTATTGAAAAAGGATCGTTCAAAGTCAGGGACTTCTTCAGTATTCAGGCTCCAGCTTTTGACCGGCCAGGGGGTCTGCTTGCCCGGCCTCCCGGGACAGCGCCTGGCTTCCTGGGGCCCCATCACTGGCGTGGGCCCAAAGTACGTGGAGGCTTGAAGGTCATCCAAGCTTTCATGCTTTGCTCGCCTCTTGTCAGGCACCGGCGAGTAGACGGGATTCAGGTACTGGCTGTTGTAGGGCATTTCAAAGCTGTGGTTGAAGAAGGGAGTCTTGTGGGACTCCTTCTGACGCTGGGGCTCCCCGCGCTCAGCCTCGGCCTTGTTAGCAGGGCCAACCAACGTGGGGGACACAGTCATCAGGTTGTGAAAATCCTCTTTAAAGATATTCCTTTTCTGGACACAGGACTGGACCACAAATGGCTCCTCGTTGGCAATGAAGGTCTCCTTGATGCCCTGGCCGATGGGCAGGGAGTCCTGATCCGATATGGACTCGTTCTCAATGTTCATGGGGAAGTAGGTCCTCTGCATCTCACAGGGCTGGGGGCTGGCGACGGAGTAGGGGGCCAGGGCCTGCAGCCGGTCCAGGGAGGCCGCACGGCTCTTCAGCTCCTTGCTGACACCCAGTAGGAAGTTGGGCTCGGAGGCGGGCAGGAACTGTGGGCAGTCCTTGCGGTCCACTTTGCGGCCCTGGGACGATCGCCGGGCGGGGTAGCCCCGGTGGAAGGTCTCGCTCAGCTCACAGTTCAGGGGCTCACACTCGGCCGCGGCGCAGACCTCCGTGTCCGACCTGCATGACTCGAAGGATGTCTCCTTCTTGCGCACCTTCTGCCGCCCACTGGGCAGCTTCTCCTTGGCGGCGCCTCCATTCATTTGGATCAGGTTAAATATTGTCACGATGTCTGCTGCCACCATAATCTTCTTGGACTGCTGGTTGTTGACGGTGCATTTCATCTTGTCTTTGAACAGCGTGGCTGGGAAGTTGGGGTCGAGACAGGCCGTGTAGAAGAGCACACTTCTCAGTTTGGCGAGCTGCGAGAGGTCGAAGCGGGCACACAGGGACTTGCACAGATCCTGGTAGGAAACCGTGTTTTGCTTGCTGTCCAGCTCCTCCAAGATCTTCATCAAGAAGAGGGACGTGTCCTGGTTGGTCTCCATGACTTAGGACGTCAGAGGCTCGCTGCCGATGTGGAGTCTTCCAGCCTGTTCTACAGTGACAACACCAAAAAGTGGAGGGAGGTCATAAGCACTGGGGGAGTTGTAAGCCACGTGCGTCACCAACCACATAAGGACATGCAAGGAAAAGCTTCTTAGTTCAAAAATGTCTTATCAGCTTTGAAAGTATTTATAATGTACGACTTTGTCATTCCCTTCCCAGGAATTGATGACAATGATTTATATATAAAGAAGTGTGCTGTGATGGCATTTATAATAGTGAAAAAATAAAACATCTTAAGTATCTGAATAGCCAAAGAACACATAAATAAAACATGTTCTGGCATACAGACTTTTCACAAGCATTAAAATCACACTAATATGCATTCTGATTGATGGAATATTACATCAATAAAAAGGAACAAAATTGGGGTGCCTGGGTGGCATAGTCGGTTAGGCATCTGGCTCTTGGTTTCTGCTCAGGTCATGACCTCTGGGTTGTGAGATCGAGTCTCATGTCAGGCTCCACACTGAGAGGGGAGTTTGCTCGGGATTTTCTCTCTCTCTCTACCCCTGCCCCCCACCAGCTCTCTCTCTCTCTCTCTCAAATAAATAAAATCTCTTTTTAAAAAATTTTTATTTATTTATTCATGAGAGACACACAGAGAGAAGCAGAGACACAGGCAGAGGGAGAAGTAGGCTCCCTGCAGGAAGCTGGATGCAGGACCCTGGGATCATGACTTGAGCCAAAGGCAGATGCACAACCACTGAGCCACCCAGGTGCCCCAATAGTTTTTTTTTTAAAGGAACAAACTGGTGGTACACGCAATGATGTGGATGGAGCTCACAGGCATTGTGCTTGAGTGAGAGAAGCCAGTCACAGGCTACGTGTGGTAGGATGCCACTTTAATGACGTTCTGGAAACATCTGTGGCCTCAAGGTCTGGGTGTGAGTCAGTGGAGGGTGCTTCCCTGACTGTATGCATCTGTCAAAACTCGTGGAACAATGTGTGAGTTTCACTGCATGTAAATTATACATTCATTTAAAAATTAAACACTGAAGACTCTGTATGACAAAAAAAAAAACCAACTATGCTACAAAACTTACTGAAAAAATGGAAATAAATCTTTTTATGTAAGAAGGTCTTAATTATAGAAAGTTAGATGTTCTTGGAAATGAAGATTAAAGAAAATATTGCACACTACGATATTATCAGTGCTCATGTCTGGATAGTAAATATGGATTTTTCCTTAATAATCATCTTTGTCCCTCAGTATTTTATGACGCAGATTTTCAAACATACAGCAAAGTTGAAAGAATTTTATAGCAAATACTCATATGTCCGCCATCTGGATTCTACCGCTAACATTTTACTGATTTGGCTCTTCACATACCTATCCATCGAGTCTTCATCAAGCCCTCTTATTTTTTTTTCATGCACTTCGAAGTCAATTGCAGATGTCTGAACAATCCCCCTGAACGTTTCATCATTCATATCATTAACCCAAGTGCAGTAACTGCTTACAGTTTTTCTTTGAATATCAGATCTACATGTGCAAATCTTAGTTGTGTGTTTGCGGAAGCTTTGATACATGCGCATGCCTGTGCAGTCACCAAAACCCCCGGAAAGATCCAGAAAGTTGCCAGTGCCCTGGAAAGTTCCCTCATGCCTCTTCCTGTTCACGCTGTGTCCTCATGCATTATGGGTAATGTTATGTTTTCTTTACAATTTCCCACCCTTTCTACAATTCTGACATGCTATTTATAATCCACACACGGTACTAATAATAAGCCTTACTTCGAAATACAAGGAGCAGCTACATCAACCCATCCTGAATGGAAAAAGTTAGACCAAACGTTCCACAAAATATCACACAAGCAAGAAGAGCCCATGGATAAATGAGGACTGGGTCTGAGATTCACCAGGAGACACGGAAGCCCAGGGCACCACCTCCCTGCTCATGCCTGCTTGGTGGCCTACTGATGCTGGGGTTGGCTCAGCCCACATGGCGGACCCATTTCGTAGGGCAGCAGTGTGTTTTCTCTGGGTTAGATTTCGAGGGCTCCTGGGCTCCTGCATGTGCTCACCCACATGTGTCTTCAGGGACACGCGGAGACCACGGTTTGGATGTCCTCCTCTGGAAGACACAAAGGCCTTGAGGGGTCCCGTTCCCACCCAGAGCCAGTCCCTGAGAAGCCTGCTTCTCCCCAGCAGCACGCCCAGTCCTGCCCGACCCCACATTTGTCCCATGAATGTACTGGGTGTTGGGATGTCCTGTTAAAGTGGGTACAACCCACTGGGCTTGAGTGTCAGGAAGATAAGCAGGCAAAGAAACCAGAGCAGAGAGAGCATGAATGTAAGGAGGGAAGGGCAAGCTGTACTCCTCATACTCGACTGCGTGTTGACTCTCACGACAGCCTCATGAGACCACTGTCACGTCTGCGATTGCCCTGACCACCGAGAACGGGGTCACTCTGACCTTGAGGGGTAGGAGGCAGCAACGGGGAGCAGTGAGAAGTGAAGTGGAAGGCTGATGACCCCCATGCAGTGCCCAGAAGAGCCCGACTCTGCTTCCTGTGAGGACTTTCTATTCCTCTTCACTAGCTAAAAACTTCCTTATCTCAGGTCAGAAATAGCATCTGGAAATCAAGGCCCAGTGTCTCCTGGAGTGAATGAAGGAATCGCAAGTGATCTGGAATAGAATAGAAACCTGACTCACTTTCTATTAGAACTGAACTCTGGGGGCAGATGAATGGCCAGGGATGGGCACCTGCCCCATCCGAGGGGGCGCATGGATGTATGCGTGGCACCTGCATGTGTATGACACGGATCCTTATGGGGGAACCCCATGCAACATCCTACAGTATGCCAGAGGAAACCAGGGAGGAATCGGGAGAAACAGGGTGCTCAGCTGAGAAGCAGGCTACGAGGCACTGTAACCGAGTGACAAGGTCTCACTGCCACGTGCTGTCACAGGCGGGCTACCTCACTTGACCACACAGGCAACTCTATGGTGTGAGGAGGCCACTCCCATTTCACAGATGGGGAGACTGAGGCTCTGGGAGGGGTGACAGCCCCTTCAAGGCAAAGTGAGTCATCTGGGGGCCACAGTCCGGTTAGGAGCCCAGGGCTGAGGATGTTATGGAAGGCGCGCAGGATGGAGAGAAGCATCACCACCGCGGCTGCAGTAAATGGGGCAGGTGGGGGGCCACTATGGCCTGAGCACCTGCTACGCACTGGGGCCTACACGAAACGTGCACCACAGCCTGGAGAGGGAGGCACCACCACTCTTCAGTCTGTTTGAGGAAAAACACACGGAAACACACAGACACTGTCACTCAGATGTGTGTACACACTCACATTCATACTCACACCACTCACCTAGGCTCTTTCCTCCTTACTTCTCTGTTGGCCCCAAAGACTGACGCAGAGGCTGTGTCAGAGGGAAGGGGACAGAGCAGGGGTTCCAGGCAGAGGGCAGGAGGCCCAAAGGGGCAGGTGGAGTGGAGTTTGTTTGGTGAGGATGGAGAAACGGGGGTGGACCTGCACCAGCAGGGGATTTGGACAGGCGAGTGTTGGGTGACTGGGCGGCATCTGGACTTGACTCTGTAGGCAGCGGGAGCTGAGAACACCAGGCCTGAGGGTTGGGGTGAGCACTGAGCCCACAGGATGCACAGGCGGACCCATGCTGTCTCTGCTAGAACACCATGAGTCGCACCACCTGCTCTAGGCTCTTTCCACTCCCACCCAAGGCTGTTGCCACCACACAACAGATGTGGCTCTGGGAAGGGTGGGACCCAGATGCCTGATGTTGTCTCACCCCCTCACAGCACTGCATGCCTTTCTCACGTCCTTCTCTGGCCATGACAAGTGTTGTTGCTGTCTGGTCCATAAGGCTAAAATGAACATCCACCTTTCCATAGCTTTATGCATTTTTAAGAGCTCAGAGTGCTGACAACTGATGTTAACCAAAACAGAGCAGAAAAAAGGGAAATATGCTCCTGGGCCACAGCTCACAGAGTTGCCGCAGGAAGCTCTCTGGACTTCATTTCCACCAACCTGCCTTAAAGCTTTCATCTTCCCTTCTGCCAGCAACCCTCAAAGCTGGTGAAAACGAATGATATAAACCTTCAATCAGATTAGCAAAAGGCAGTGATGATGTGTTCTCATTCAGGTTTTCCCACACGCCCTCATATATTGATCCTTCAGAAGCCAAAATGGCGGGCAGCAGTGGAATGTGGCCACGGTGCCCTTACTTCACGAGCATGGACAGCACACTGCAGAACAGTTTCCCTGCAGTGTCTGTGTGATTCCTGCCTGAGTGTTGGCTTGCTTGTGCCTCTGGATGTTGTTTGTTTCCAGGATGGTGTTTGCTGCTGTGATTCAATGCAGCCGTGGATTCAGGGAAGCTGTAAAAGGGAGGCATGAAGTGAGGAATCTGAAACGTGTGGTCAGGAAATTTCACATTTCCTTGTGAAAATGTTAAGCTGAAGGGAGACCGCTTTCTTTCCCGGAGGCAGCTCTTCACCACAAAATCTGCTAGAGAGGGCAGCAAGGAGTTGGAAGGGGCTACACTTCCACTTGCCCAGATGCATGTCCTACCCTGAGCTCAACCCTGGTGCAAAGCCCTTGACTAAGAAGTCAGGTCATTATGAAGCAATTTCCAGGTCTGGTGAGAAGGCAAGCTTAGAAAATGTGAAAAACCTTCTATTGTGAACACCTAGAAATGCTGGGTAAAACATACTTAAAAGAAAAAAACAAAACAAAACATGTGCAGCTAGGTTTGGGAAAGAGCCAGGTAAATGTGCAAGAAACAGAGAAAGGATTGAAAATCACAGGACGAGCAGGAGCACTGGTCACGTGGCTGCTGTGGGGAAGATGGGGCAGGTGGTTCCCACTGAGTTAGGATAGAAGAGTTCTCCACCACATGGCGAGTGGGAACATGGATGTTTGCCTGGAGCTGGGACCCCTGAAGGACTATTCTCTAACTCTGCATGAAAATACAAAATAGAGGGAAAAAAACTTCTCATGAGCTCAGGAAACAAGGAAACTTGTCAGCCTCTGTGTTAGATAAAGTAAAAGGTTATTCCTTAAAATGCAAATCAAGGCAATGCCTTAAATGCTCTGGGACCAAAATTTATGTTGCCACAGGGTTCAAGAACTCTCAAGCTAAGAAATTAATACTATATTGGTTCCATGCTGGTGATATCCCTGGATGCAAGCAAAACAAGTGCAAGACAGCTCCGGACAATTGACGGTGCCCTGAAGAGATAAGAAGCCACACACACTAACACAGGATAATATTTGAAAAAACTACAGCACACAAGAGGGAGTATTCACAATGAGTAAGAGTCAGCAGACATAAAATAATCAGGACCCTTAGGACTTTAATAATTTCACAAAGTAGAATAGCAATCTTAAGGACTTTGCAAAATGGAATAGCAATCTTAAAAAAAGCTGTAAGTATATTTTAAATAAGCAAAGATATCTAAATTTTGGGGGAATCCAAATAAAAGATATTGTGAAAAAAGAACACAGGGACCTAGAAAAAGAACCAAATAGTACTCCTAGAAATTAAAAATAGCCTTTGAAATAAAAATCACAATAGATCAAATAACATACTAGCATAAGCAACAACAAAAAGAGAGAACTGGAAGACAAATCTAAGGGAATCTATAAACAGGCAGCATAGAGAAATACAAATATTTTAATATGAAATCAGGTTCAAAAGAGGTAGAGCAGGAGAAGTCTTAACAAATGCCTAACAAGAATTCCAGGAAAGATAAGAGAATAGTGTAAAGCCAATAATCAAAATAACAATGTCTAGAATTATTCAAGAATTGAAAACACAAATCCTCAAATTCAAAGAGAAACCACAAGAAGACCTATAAAAAATAAACTCAGCCCTAAACAGCAAAGCATACCACATGGAAACTGAAGCATACCAGAAGGAGACAGAAAGCCTTAAAATGGCTGAGGCAGTGGGGGAAGGGAATGAATTACTGAGAAAAGAATAAACCTAAACATAAATTTCTTCAAGAATAGAGAAAAAGGGACTAGGGCACCTGGGTGGTGCAGTCAGTTAAGCACCCAACTCATAGTTTCAGTTCAGGTCATGATCTCAGGGTCGTGAGACCAAACCCCATGTCTGGCTCTGTGTTCAGCACAGAGTTTGCTTAGGATTCTCTCTCCTTTTCCCTCTGCCCTTCCCTCTCACATTCTCATGCTCACTCTTTCTCTGAAATAATTAAATGTCTTTAAAAATAATAAAATAAAATAAATTTTAAAAGGAACTCTTCTGTTATATAAAGATGAGATGGTAATTTGGGGCATCTTTTTGATAAGCTGAGGTCTATTTATGAAATCCACATTATGTGTATTCCATGAACAGATGTCCAGAATTCTTGGCCCTTTTAAAGTTAAAAAGAAAAAGAAAAACTAGAAGACATAGACACAAAATTCTTGAAGTGCTAAGGAAAAATGACCTATAGCTTATAGTTCTAACACCAGAAAAACTACTATTCATAAAAAAATTAAAACTGCAGAAACATTTTCCTCACTGTAAAAACTACTAAAGAAGCTCCTTCAGAAAAAAAAGAAAATCCAGAAAAAAGTAGTAAACATATAGCTAATTCTAAACACATATTAACTGTATAAAAGCATAGTAATGACTACTTTTAGAGCCAAGATGGAAGCAGGGGTATGATCAGGGTTAAAACTCCTTAAGCATTACCTGGTATTCTCCAGAGGAGGAAAAATATGTTAAATATAGATGTTAACTCAAAAATGTATATTAGAAAACATTTATGGATAACCATCAATAGAACAGGAATAAATTACAGAACTTAATGTAGAACTTCTAAACTAGTGTAAAGAAAACAGAGTAAATAAAAACTCAGTAAATTAATAGAAGGTCAGAAATCAAATAAAGAAGCAATGACAAAGTAAGATAAGTAAAACTCACAAGATGACAGAAATATATCCAAATACATCAAATCACAATAAATGTAAACAGGCTAAATTTACCAATTAAAAAACTGACTCTCAAATTGGATCTTAAAAAAAAAAAAAAAAAAAACTTGCAGCCAAATGCCACCTATGAGAAATATACCTAAACATGCTTTCACAGGAAGGTTGAATGTATAAGGATGAAATAAGACATATAAGCCAAAACCAAATCAAAATACAGTTGGTATTTGTTTTAGGCAGAATGGTACAATAGTTAAATATCAGAAACTCTAGAGACAAATTGCCCAAATTTAAATCCAAGCTCTTCCACTTATGAGCTGGGTGACTTAAGCATTATTAGTCTCTGTGTCTCAGTTTCCTCATCTGAAAATGGGGATGATAATAGTATCAACCTTACATGGTTGAGTTATATGTATGAGTGCCTGGCAAAGAGTAAGCAGTTTGACTATACAGATAAAGGTCAAGATAAGCAAATCCTATTGCCTTCCAAATCCCCCTTTAGTTATACATCAAGATAAACATTCACATGGGTTCATAAGGCAGCAAAACTGCTCATTCAAAATACTTTTTATTAGTAAGTACAGTGGGGAAAGAGATAAGCATGGGTTTATCATATAATTGATATTATACAGCAGCTATTGTGAATGAATTTATTTGTAGTAAATTAAAGAATGAGCTTCAAAAACACAAAAATGTGTGGAAAGGAGAGTTACAAATGAATGTGTCATATCATTGATGTAATTTGAAAAAAATTGTTTTAGAATGTTTATATAAAACAGAAAGTGTGAAAACATCTATGGAAATGAAATATGTCTGGTTTGGGATCATGGTTTCCTTTAGAGAAAGAGAGAGGAGGAAGGAAGATGTGGTGTAAGACCCAGCATTACATGCCACCTTGACATCTGGTGAAACCAGAGGGTCTCACATGACCTCCACACTCTGCTCCTGTCCAGAAAGTCCCCAGCCCAACATCCCTCCTTCTCAAGGAGATCAAGCATAGCTCCTACCTGTCCCTGCATAGCAGGTGTTGGTAACTTGCCAGCCATGGAATTATTCAAACAAGTCAATCAAGCCTCCCAAGGATCCAGGGGTCACTTCACCCTCTTGTCGCTATATCACCTACTTCCCACAGACCCAAGTTCATATCCTGTGTGCCCCATTTCATCCTCCTCTGGGCCATGAATACATGATTAATAAACCATTGTCAATATAATCTATCCAACATCAGGTGTTTGGTGCATGGGCATCCACATAGCCCTAGGAGGGAAGGGAAACCTCCCTCTCACCATTGGGGTGAAGAACAGGTGATGAAAGTACAAGGAGTGGCAAGTGGAACATGAACTTTCACATAGTTTTTCTTTAAAAAAAAAAAAAGTCATGGAAGCAAAAATGATCAAATGTGAACTCCTATTTAATCTCAGTGGTAGATGGACATCTCTTAGGTTACTTTCAGTTCTGCTATGCACTTTTAAAAATATGTACTAATTTAAAGGTAAAGTATGTTTTAAAACCTAGAAAAACAAGTTCCCACTTAAACCTGTCAAAAATGGAAACAAAAGGAAAAAAAAGGTATTTTTGTAAGTAGGCTCCACACCCAGCGTGGAGCTCAATGTGAGGCTTGAACTCAAGACTCTGAGATCAAGACTTGAACTGAGGGACATCTGGGCGGCTCAATGGTTGAGCATCTGCCTTCAGCTCAGGGCATGATCCTGGGGTCCTGGGATCAGGTCCCACACCGGGCTCCCCGCAGGGAGCCTGCTTCTCCCTCTGCCTATGTCTCTGTCTCTCTCTCTGTGTCTCTCATGGATAAATAAAATCTTTAATAAAAAAAAGATTTGAGCTGAGATCAAGAGTTGGACACTCAACTGATGGAGCCACCCAGGCACCGCCAAAAGAAAATTTTTATAAATAAGGCTATAAAGGTGAGTAACTAAGAAAATCAACAAGACTGTGTTTTGCTGTTATTCATATTCATTGATTTTGCATTTTTATGGTGAGAGAGAGGTCCTGTGTGCTGGAGGGAACACTAAAAAGTTATCTGCTTTAAGATACTTAGTTAGATGCTCTGGTCAAAATGGCAATCAATTTGGATAGCCAAATATTGAAACTTAGTGCAAAGCTCCTATAATTATAATTTGATGGATAAATCAATGGAGAATAGAAAGACAAGAAGCAGCAGGACTGACTATATGACAAAGGAAGCCTTTCGAGTCCATGAGAAAACACTGCTTTATTCAGTAGAACATAAATGCACCAATAATTATTATTGGAATAACTGGTTAACCAGCAGGTAAAAAAATTAAGTTAGCTCTCAGTCCTTGCCATACACAAAAGGAAGTTATGGAAAAAATAAAAAGAAGGAAATTTTTGTCAGGATTTAGATAATGGCAGGTCATGTAAGCATCTTCCATACAAGATTCCAGAAGTTGAAATCATGGAGAAAAAGACTGATCAGTTTGGATGAATGGAAATGACTACTTCCAATGCCAATAAACATCATGAAAATTGAAAAAAACATAACAAACAAACCCAAATGAAGAAGCTTTTGGCATCTTACTTAAATCTCTAAATACTAACAGGAAAGAAGAAGCAGTCCAAAAGAAAAAAAAAAGTCAATCTACAAAGAAAGAAAAGCAAAGAAAATAATGCATGTCATAATAACTAAAGCAAACTAACACAGCAATTTGACTACCTTATTATTTATAAATCTAAAGAAAGTATTTGAAATGATTTATGAGGTGGGGAGGCACTACAAGATGTGGGCTTTTTGCCTGATGGATTGGAAATGGTTAAGAAGGCTCATACCACTATGGGGGGCGGGGGGAATGGCTATGGGAAAGAAGGCATCCCCATGTATCACTGGAGAGGTACACACCTGTGTGACTGTTACAGGAAGCAATCAGCAGTAAAATTTAAAATGAAACTTAAAACCTAAAATGAAAACATACCTATTTTTAAATAAAACAAATCTATACTTCTAGGTATTTCTCTAAACGAAATCATCAGATACATGTAAAAAGAAAAATGCTACAGATACATTCTCCTCAATGCTGCTTATAAGAATAAAATATCATCTTTGTGATAACCTTTGTATCCAAAAACTGGTCGTGATTTCAGCGTATCACATTAATGTGCTGAAATACCATGCAGCACATTAATAAATCATGTTGCAAAAGTATATTTATTGACATGTTAAATATTAATGACATCTTCTTAAGTAAAAAAGCATGCTACTAAATGGCACATTGTAATATGATATGCAATTGTTTATATGTATACATCTCTATATACCAAAACTCATAATAATTGTCCCTGGGTGTTTTTTTTCCCCTCTTTTTGTCTCAGGTCTGTATGACTCAAATGTTCTGAATAACTGACTTTCTAATGAAAAATAAAGAGGAAAAAATTTTAGGCAGATCCCAGCAACCTAAATTGGGGAGTAAATTATCACCTATGACCTTTGGTTTTCTCTTCTAGAAAAGGAAGGCATCACTTCCTGCTCCTGGGATCACTAAAAGGGTCAAATGAGAAATCCATTTTTTTTTTCATTCAAAAGATCCTTATTTTGTAACTGGTATGTGCCAGGCACTATTTTAGCTGGTAGAAATACAGCGGGATACAGAGCAAACCAAAATAAAACAAAACTCCCCTAGTAAACTTATATTCTAGGTGGGGAGATAAGCAAAATAAACAAGCAAAACATATAGTACAGTAGAGATGCAAAGTGCTATGGAGAAAAAGAGAGGAAAACACAGAAAGAATAGGGCAGATGGAAGTCACAATTTTAAATACAATGGTCAAAGAAGTGCTCAGGGGAAAACTGCATTTGAATGAAGTCCCTGCATATATATAGAATAAACCAGGTGCCTACCTTTTTTCCATGAGGAGAAAACCAAGTGTCCAAGGCGGAGGGAACAGCTAGTGCAAAGGCCTTGGGGCAGAAGCATAAGTGGCATGTTTGGCCGGTCACGGAGGCATTTTATAAGATATGGTATGTTAAGAAATATTATGTACTAGTATATTACCTCTCACATACTATTTAGCTCCAAAATGATTACTTTATCAAAATGTCTCCAAGAATACCTTCCTAATGCTCAGGCATCACTCGTGTCTCATTTTAGGGCAAAATATTAGTAACAAGTAGGAGGTCCCTTAACTTCCCCTTTCTCTGCCTGAGATCATCCCCAGACCAGCCTCCCCTCTTTGACTTCCCAGGACGGGTGAGGCCCTGGACCAGATGATGGCGGCAGAATGGAGACATATAGACAGCATTTTCGGGGGTGGGTGGTGGGGGGAGGTGATGCCAGGGAAGCCAAAATGTTGCATAGCAGTACAAGAATCCCTTGGTTCACTTTTTACCCGGGAAAGTTTTTCCGTCCTCCCCTGCACAAACTCCCTATACTTTGTGTTAATTTGTGTTAGCTGTTTTCACACCTGCGATAAATGTAAACGTGCATCCCCGATCCCGCGTGTGGCCTCCTGACAACTAGGTATATGGCTCTGTGACTCCTGTGCCTGATGGGCTCTTGAGACCGTGTTGAACTTTTGCTGTTGTGTTTCACAAACTGGGCTCCGCGGCTTGAGTTTCAAGAGGGTAGATTCTAGGATTCAAGAAACACGGGCCATGGTGAAGATCGTGTGGATTCTCCAGAAGTCAGATGAAGCTACGCCGTGGGTCTGCCTCCCCGCACAGCTCCCTCTGCGACTCCTCTGCCTTCTCCTGCCCGCTTGAGGGCAGTGGCCACCCAGATGGCCATGGCCAGGACAATTCCCTTCGCAAGGTCCTTAACTTATGCAGGTCTGCAAAGTCCCTTCTGCCGCCGGGTACCCTAATGAAGCCTGAGGGGCTGGGGCCTGGCCACAGGCCGCTTTGGGGAAGTTCCTTCCTGAGCCTGCCACAGGTTCCTCCCCCTGGGGAACCGAATCCCCGGGCACCAGAGCCCCCGGACGGAAGGAAAGCTCACCCACCCCCCCCCCCACACACACACACATTTTCTCACATGTACAGATGTAACTGGAAGCACGACATCCTTCCCAGAGGGCGAATGCTTTGCCCTAGTTGATAAAATACGACTTGGTAAGCCCTGCCCATCAGTGGGAACTGGCTACTGATGGGCGACCGAGGAGAACAAGAATTGCTGGTGGTGTGAACAAGGACTGTCCCGGGCAGCAATCCTGAAACACGTCCTAAAATCTGGGAAATGTGGCTGGCCATGCTGCCTCATCCCGCTCCCCATTCCTGGAGCCCACGGCAGCCCCGACCTTTGGAGCTGGTACCTGCAGTGCCCTCCACCCCCTGCCAGAAGAAGGTAGCTTCTCCCCTCCCTAAGGGGTTGTTGGTCACACATCGGGGCAGCTTTCCAGGATCTGCAGGTGGCTCCTCCATCCCGGTTCCTCCAACCAGCCATCCATGACCGGCTGCAGCAACTGCATCCTTTCCGTTGATGAGACTCGGCTGCAAGCTCCATCCTGTGACTCAGAAGGTCAGCTCAAACTCAGGTCCCCCTCCCCTCTAGGCAACTCGCCACAGCAGGTGTAAAATGTGGGGTAAACGGAGGCTTGGTGCTCAGCCCAGACATTCCTACTGGGCAGCCCTGGGCAAAGCCTGGAAATCTATATTCATGAAGATCCCCGAGAGGCTCTGGGATGGTGGGCAGCTGCTTGGGGATTCTGGACGAGTCACACCGTGGTGCCACGACCTGTGGTTCTTCTTTAAATAATTCCCTATTGGTTCTGCACTTCTCAAGGAGAGCTTCCTTATGGTGGCGTGCAGAACACCGTCCCCTCCCTCAGCCGAGCTCTGAGGATCTTTTCAGTGCCCACACCATGTGGTAGACTCAGACCCAGGCTGTGGGGGTACTGAATCGTGGTCTTCTCTTCCTTCCTGTGGCTGCTGCAGGGTCAGGCTTTCCACACCCCTGCAGAGATCAGCAGGACCTCATTCCCTCCCTCACCCGATGGTATGCACAGACATACCAGGCCTAGGCCAGACACGATGCTAGTCACAGGATGACACCAAGAAGGGTGCAGTCCCATCCTTCCACAGTCTCCCAGCTCAGTGAGGACAGACCAGCAGCAGACAGCTGTCAATACAGCACAGTGCGAGCTCCCGTGGCGATGGGGACAGAGAGGAGGAGCCCACAGACCACTGCCCACACCCAGTCTTTATTTATGCCCACTCACACCCACTCTCTGCCTACCCACTGTCCACCGCACTCACTGCCCACTTACTGCCCACACACTGCCCCCCAGCCACCACGCTGAGGAAGGTCTCCCCACTCCCCCCAGCTCCGTGCTCTTCTTGGCTTCTCGGCACTGCCAACTCCCTGCAGGCTTCCGTGACAGTCATAGCCCCTCGTGCTCATGGGACACCCATCAGCCCCCACTGGTCTGTTGACCTCTCTGGCTTGTGTTCTCAGCTCTTTATGGAAGTCCCCTCAAGGACCCATAAAGCTTACACGTTTAGCTTCCTGCAGGAGGCTTTCCTGTTTTGAAATTCTCGTGTTCACAGAGGCTCCACATGGTAGCCGCTGCCCATCAGCCATGGAGTCATGACTGCTCCCGGGAACAGAAGGTGAATGGCAGGGGGGACGCGCAGAGGACAGTCCAGGCAAAGGGGACGCTGGGTGCTCAGCACTGTGCCTGCTGGTCATACTGGTGGGAAGGCCGCTCAGAAGCTCCTGCTGGCTAGGGGCATGCAGAACTCACACGCAGAGCTCTAGCAACTTCACCTATGAGCACGTCCAACAGATCCACTCTCAATGCTTTGATGACACATGTGCACATGTGTGTAGCCCGCTGGGCCAGCAGATGACACGTCACAGGTCACAGCCACACAACACTGGCCCTTCAGTTCCTTCCACAGGCTCTCTTAGCTTGGATTCCAAGGTCACGACACAACTTCTTTTTATTATGACTCCTAATCTCCCTGGTCTGTGAACACATTTACCAGATTCACTTTCTTCCCCCCAAACTATGGAGCCAGCGTGTCATGGCCGGTTCACCAGGCTCTGGGCTGTCATGGTCCTTCTCAAAAACAGTGACCTGGGTATATCCCCAAACGAGCTCTCCACCCAGCTAATGATGACAACATCCTCATGAAGTGGCCACACCCCAGTGCTGATCCCCCCTGAAGCCCTGTCTCAGTAGCCATGGGCCTTCCCGATGGGTTCCAAACCAAGGCCAGCCTTATCCTGAGCCCTGTATGCACTGCCCCTGTCACGATGGGCAGGTCCTGCTGCGGGGATTCACAGTCCCCAGACTCCAGGGACTCTAACACATCCTGTGTGAGTAAGCTAGGGTCTGCACTCCATGTCATCTGTGATCCAGGACTCAGACCGAGGGAGTGGCCAGCTTCTAGAGCTTTCACTACCAGTGGAGCAGAGGGAAAGGAGACCATGGTGAAACATCTTATACGTCTGAAAGCTCCCATGCACATCTCTCTAGCCAAGCAAGGCACACAGACATGGTTAACTTCACGGAAGCTGGAAAATGCAATCCTATGTGTGCCCAGAAGGAGAAAGTGTCCGAACATTTATGAACAGAATAGCCGTACATATATTGCTATTACCTCTTGTAGAAATCCCGTTCCTAGGTGCAATGTAATCATTTAAAAATATATACGTATTTGGTCCTTCAGGTAATCGAAATATAAACTTCTCAAATATGTTGGGCCTTCATCCATAGACCCTGACAATGCTTCAGAGCCATAAGGGTGAAATGGGCGTCTTATTTTTGAGGAAGGTGACTTTTGGATCCTACCCAAGGGCTGGGGCTGGTTTCCAGGAGGACCAATCACCTAATTTCAAGAGTTGAGACTTCCAGTCCTATCCCCAATCCCCAAGAGGGAAGAGCGGCTGGAGCTTGAGTCAATGGCCACTGATGTAGTCAATGGTGACCATGTCACGAAGCCTCCATAAAACCCCAAGAGGAGAGCTTTCTGGCCCCTTTTCAGACTGCTTCCATGTTCGAGGAACCAGAATATCTCCATGTTCCACCAGGCTGGGCCCCTAGCTCTAAAAGGACTGTAGTTCTTTTGCTTGGGACCTTGCCCTGCATCTCTCTTCACCTGGCTATTGATTAATATCTTTTAATAAACTGGTGAACGTTAACTGTTTCTGTGAGCCATTCTAGCAAATTAATTGAGCCTAAGGAGGAGGCGGTTGGGACCTCCGCTGTGTGGTCAGCAACCAATCTGAAGCACAGGTAACAACCCAGGGCTCCTGGCTGGTGTGTCAAGCGGGGATGGGGTGGGGACCGTCTGTAGGACTGAGCCCGTAAGCCGTGGAATCTGATGCTGTCTCAAGGAGATTAAGTCAGAAGTGAACCGAACCCAGGTGTCCAGGAACTGCCAGTGTGTGGATGACCCCACTCCCCACATTAGAATTCTCAAAAGCCCAGTTAACAGCTCTAACCACGTTAAGTTTTTCTTACAATGAGCCAGTCAGTGTCCTAGATGCTGGAGACACAGCAACAGATAAATCAAAGCCCCTGCCTTCCTAAGATTCACACGGTAGCAGAGCCCGACTACCAGTCACTGTTCCCTCAGAATAACTCCTTTCCTCATTCATCCAGCAAGTCCCTACTAAGCACCCTACTCACCTGCTGGGCACAGGGCCAGACCCAGGAGATTTAGGGCAGCAACAGTGAGGCTCCTCCGGGGACACAGCTAGCTGTGGAGAAGGATCGGTGCCAGGGAAACATTTATAATACAGAATGAGGTAACCACAGTATTTTGTTTCCAACAGACAGAGAGAAAATATGCCATGTTCTAGAGAGAAGCCTTCCAGTGATTCTCAAACTGTGTCCTGTGGAGCCGTTAGGGGTTCCGGAAGGGTGCCTGAGAAGTCACACCCGGAGTGAGTAGGCTGCTCCCCACTCTTTAGTCTGTTTCGCACACTCAATTGTCATAGAATATTTAATTTTATTTTATTATTTTTTTTTAATATTTTTTTTAAATTTTTATTTATTTATGATAGTCACAGAGAGATAGAGAGAGAGGCAGAGACACAGGCAGAGGGAGAAGCAGGCTCCATGCACCGGGAGCCCGACGTGGGATTCGATCCCGGGTCTCCAGGATCGCGCCCTGGGCCAAAGGCAGGCGCTAAACCGCTGCGCCACCCAGGGATCCCGAATATTTAATTTTAAAAAGAGAAAGGGGATTAATGATCTGATCCGATGTGCTCTCATTTCATGCATATAAACATGCAGGAAAGTTAAGTAACTCATCAACGTCATAGGATGAGTTAGGAGCATGCCTGAGGCTGTACCCCTCACTGCCTCTGCTCGTCTCCAAACTCTACGGTGTGTGTTCTTTTTCTTCTTTCTTCTTCTTCTTTTTTTTAATTTCAATGAACACGGAGTCTGCAGGTAAGGTTCCAAAACTACCGTCCCAATGTCAGTGGGAAAAGCTAATCAGTGGGGCTTTAGCAACAGATTTGCAAAGGGATCTGGAGCAGAGAGCAGAGCCTCCCCCTTCCTTCTCCCGGGCCAGCGGATCCCGGCCCTGCAGGCGCGAAGCCAGAGCTGCAACACTGCTTTCTGCTTCACAGTTTGTCAAGATTTGAGACAGGGCTTATTTTGGAAATCCTGAGTAAGAAGAGCCCCAGACCAGTCCTGCGTGCTGTGGACAGAAACAGGACACACAGCCTACCCTCAGTGGAGCACAAATGCTTCACAGGGAAGATCAGAGTTAATAAATACAAAGGCTTTTAGAAGCTGGAAAGTCTCATCAATTTTGCCTCTGGCACTAGCCAGGGAAAAAAGACATTCTATATGTAAAACTCAGAAAGAACATACCACCAACAAAGAACTCTTTGTCTGTCTTCCAAGTATTAAGTGCTATACAACACTTCCTCACCAAACTCATCAGAAATGCAAATAAACTGTTTGATCTATTCTTTCCCTGGCAACTGATATTTATTTTCACATAGTCCCAGATCTATACAAACCTCATCAGACACACACAATAAAAACCAACTTTATTTACCAGACATTTAAGGTTTTTCCCTCCAGGCTCCAGTAAGCTAAGAAAATCTGTAAATTTGCTCTTTCTGCAGACTGACTCCCCCTCCTGCTCCACCTTCCTCTGCTACACAAGAAGAAAGCCCATTGGGGGGTGGGGGTGGGGCGCAGTGTAACTCTCTCTACGGTGCCAGGCACCCGACACACTCTTAGTCTCTTCTCCCACTTCAACAGTGCTCGAAATACTGCAGCCAGGCTTTCAATGAGCCGGTGGCCCAGAGCTCATTCCAAAAGACAACCGTGGCCACAGCAGCCTGCCGGCTTCCACCTGCAGGGCAGGCTCTGTTGATGTCCGTGATTCCAGAGATGGGAAGGAAGGGCCCTTTACTGACCCTCTCCATCCCAAAGAGGTGATGGCAGCGGTTCATTTGCTGGAGGAAGGGGTGCCTCACTGGCCCCAAAAGCTGCTGCCAGACTCCTGGCAACTCTTCACATCATGCATAAAATCACAGCAGAGCCCAGCAATGAAGCTCCAGATCACAGCAGCAAAAACTCTGCCCCCTCCCAATGAAATCACCCCGTCCGCAAGAGAAACGGGGGTAAAGCTTTTGAAGACAGACCTCTATTGTTTATAGCAGAGACTCTGGAGCTTCCCCTTCCCTCAGGTCTTCACCAAACGTGTGCACAAGCGTTTAACACAGCTACGGTCTTCCAGCTACAATCTTCCAGTGCTGATTGAGCGCTATTACAGTTAAGCTACTCAAATGCCACCGGAAGCTCCGGGCACCCCGGGGGAGCAGACAAATGATTACTCTGGCTGGATTTGATCCCGCCAGGAATACTCGGAAGAGTGGCTTTAGCAGGGACACTGGAGCAGGTAGGGATGCTGCATATGCATGAATCACACAGTATGTGAGTGCACCCTCCCTGCCACCCAGGCCTGGCTTCTGTGTTTCCTGGCAGGTGAAGTTGAACATCCTTATCTGCCCAGGAAGAACAACGATCCCGTTCCACCTCTACGTGACTGGAAATCTCAACTGAAGAATCGGAGGCACTGGCGGGTCCACCTGGGGTTTGTCCAGCTCTCGGTCTTACTTCGCGCCTCTGATGTGTCAGGCTTTTTGCACACAGAGCTCACATATTTAACCCTGAAAATATCGTCTTCTAGAAGCGAATTTTCAGCTGTGAAAACTTGCCCCAAACTGCATGGTCCCTGCCCGGATTCCCCATCCCTCCGCCAGGTCTGGCCAAGCCCGCACCCCCCGCCCCCACCCCACCCCAACACCTTCTCCAGCCAGCCGGGAGCGCAGCGCCACGGGCCGCAGAGCTGGGAGCCCCGCCGCGGCAGGGGGCGCGCCCTCCCGCCCCGCCTCCCCCTCGCCCCGCGCGCGGCGCCCCAGCCGCCGGCACCCGCGGACCCCGGGCCGGCACCTCCCGCCCGCTGAGCCCCCGCCCCGCGCGTCCCGGGCTCTCCGAAGTTACCTCCGAGGCCCCGCGGGGCTCCCGTGCTCTCCGGCGCCGCTGCGCGCGGCCTCCCACGCCGCGCCCCGGGAGGGATCGAGCCCGGCGCGGCTCCGGGGCAGCCCGAGGTGCGTGCCGGGGGCGGGGGCTGCGGGTCCCGCCGCCCGGCCCGCGAGGAGGTGGGGGCCGGTCCGACCTCAGGCGCGCGGCGGCCCCCGGGCTGCGGGCGGGGTCGGGGCGGGCGCGCGGCGGCGGGGGCGGGCGCGCGGGCTCCTCCGGGACGGCGGGCGGCGGGCGAGGGCTCGCATGGCCCCGGGCGGCCCGGCCCCGGTCTTTTGTCTCGGCCGACGCGCCGCGTCACGGGCGGGGGGCAGCGGGCGGCGGAGAGCGGGGCGCGCGGCTCTCGGGGCCCGCCCGGGGCGCGCAGCCGGCAGGGCGCACGGCGGGGAGTGCGCGCGCCCCGGGGACGGCGGGGCGGGCTGGGCCGGGCCGGGAGGGGCGCGGCTGGAGGCTGCGGCGGGCGGGGGCGGGGGCGGGGGCGGGGGGCGCCGGCGTCCTCGGGCCGGGTCGCGGCGGGCGCGGGCGCGGGCGCGGGCGGGGGGCCGCGAGCGGAGGCTGCGCGCTGGAGGCGGCCGGGCGGGAGCGACCAGCGGGGTTCGCGGCTCCCGCGCCCCGGAGCTGAAGGTGACTGCGGCCCCCAGCGGCCGAGCGGGGTCCCCCGCGGCCTCGCCTCCCCCCGGGGCGCCGGGCTCGCCCTCTCCAGGCTCCGGCTCCGCAGTCTTCGGCCAGGCCAGGCCAAGGGCTCCCTTCGCTCCTGGCGGGTCTTGGCTTACTTGGTACCCAGGTTGGAGCCTGGAGGTCCTGTGACCACCCCCTCCCCAAACACGCACACACATTCACACGCACACGCGAGCCCCCGGAACCCCGGCGGGTGTGCGGAGATGGGCCCGGGCGGCCGCTGGCAAGTCGCGGTGCGCGCCGCAGTGGGGCCTCGGGCGCCTCCATCCGCACAGCCCGCCCCTGTCCCCGAGGCGGGGAGGCTCGCATGCGCGGAGTTCTGGTCCCCCCGCAAGGAGAGCACCAGGGGAGTCCGAGTTTCAGGCCCGTGGGACGGCATTGCAGACGGAAACGCCCCCTCCCCAAAGTCCGGTACCTCGGCGGCCGGGCCTCTCCCTGGGCCGCAGGCGGCGGCTCTCCCCGAGCGCGGCCGGGATGCCAGCGCGGCGACTGCTACCTGTGGTCTGAGCCCGGCCCCGGGGACGCGGGGGACGCGGGGGACGCGGGTCGCCGTCCAGCCTCCGCCTCGCGCTGCCTCGGCGTGGCTGCCGGCGCTGCTCTGGAAGTGGACCTGCCGACCCGATCCGTGTGGCCGGGAAGGGCTGGGTTTTCCCAGAGCTCCTCTCCGCTTGAGGTTTTAAATTTATTTACCTTTGGAACCTTTTTGCCAGGCAAGTGCAAACCTCCCCTGCAGAGAGAACAAAAGGACTTGAAGGCGGGAGGTGGGAGTCGAGTTCCTGCCATTCCTTCCACCTTGCTCAGGGACTAGAAATTCGGCAGTACTACTGCCTCTGTCTTTTGTCTGAATGTGGTTTGTGGCCAAGAAAGGCACAAACCCAAAGAATACGGGGTGCCAGAGTGAGGAGTCTGGTCGTAGCTAAGGGGATCTGGAGCTTCCCAGGGGCCTCCTACCCTTTATGTTCAGAGGACAGGTTACTTGAGACCTAAGCAAAATACCGCTCTATTTCTCCCCAAAACCAGAGTGGTGGCCCCCACGTGGAGCAGTCCGACCCGACAGGAAGTTGTGTGGTGCCTGCCTCCCCTTGCTCTGAGTTCTACTTTCTCGTTCTCCCTGCGGTTTCTCCACGAAGTATCACCACAGAGGTTCGAGGAGGGAAAACCAGAACTTCCTAAAGCTCAGATTGAGCCAAAATCTGCTTTTTCCTTATACTGGTTCAGCTGAGGAAGGCTAGAGGTTCACTCCATTTTTTTTTCTTCTAAAAAACCATTTTGGATAACGATGTTTTAAATTTAAAGCAGCATAAAACGAACCAGCAGAGTATAGCTCTCTGACGCTGAAATCACTGGGCTCCAGCCAGGAGTTTGCTAGTGGTGGTCATAGTCACAAAGAACTCAACGTACTGTCCCTTCCAAGTCCTGATTCCTGATTCCCCCAAGCCTGTCCCAGGAGGCCTCCCACTTTCTGTTTGGCTGCTAACTCTCCTCCAGAGAGGACGGGTGCAGTAGCACCTCAGCCAGCCGCTCCCCACCCCCTCCCCATCGCTCTCTGGGAAGTGGCAGTAATTCTGTGACTCCCTTTCCTTCTGTGCACTCACAGTGGATGTCCTTGTATCCACCCCATCTCGCCCACCTAGGAAAGAGGCCTCATAATCCAGAGTCATTTCTCTGCACCACCCACTGTGCCAGAGTGCCACTAGATCACACCCACTTATCTATGGACCCAACGCAGAAAGGTTGGGACGAAATGATGGAAATTCATGCATTCTATTCCCAGGATAAGCTAAGGTCTTTTTTTGTTTTAGGGTTGTGTGGTTTTTTTGTTTTGTTTTGTTTTTTCTGGAGAACAGAAGGAGACGGGATGAGATGGAGGACAGAGCAGCAGACATGAACACAGGATGGGATCAGCACCCAGCAACCCTGTGGCTTTCAGCCCCCACCCTGATTCTACTGTGTCCCTCCCAGACCCCTACGTCCCCCCACATAACACCATTCAGAAACAGGAGAGGACCCAGTGTGGAATAAGCCAAACAGCACTGAATTTGGAATCTGAGGGCCTCACTGTAGACATCTGCTAAGTGGTATGAACCACCTATGTGATCACAGACAAATTACGCCACTTATCCTCAGTCCTTTAACACTTGAAATGCTGGGTTTTACTTATGCTTAATATTTGGACTGAGACACATGGATGGTTTCCATCATACAGAATCCAAGCTTGATTGTGAAGCCCCAGTGAATCTGTGGGGAGCAATGTGACCCGGTCTCAGTAAAGTGTCCCATTCAATGAAATACAGTCCAGTGGCCAAAAGAGAAGTATCTGTCGTCAGATCCCTTATCTGAGTTTCTCAGGAACAGCATTTTCCTCTCTCTCTGTTATCCCTTCTCACCTCTTATGCTTCAGAGCCTCTGTCCTCCCCCTGCACTCCCATATCCCCCCGCTGTACCTCAGTTTGTCTCCCTTCCCCCTCTGCTTTGTTAGATCTCCACATTTGTGGTCCTCCCTCCAGAGAGGAAGGGGCACGCTGGTCAGAGTCAGAATTCCCTCTAGTGCAAAGGCAGGGAGAAGGTCGTGGACACTCAGGCAAGAACATTCCTAGGTCCATCATAACTAGGTCTCCTCTGGGCATGCTGGGCTGTCCTGAAGCATCAGGGAAGGTGCTGCACATAGTGCAGCAGGCAAAGGGCTCTGGCCCACGCTCCCCTGCTGATAGTCTGGGAACACTCAACACCACTTTGTAACCTCTGCTGGCCTCAGTCTCGCCTTCTGGAACTGGGGCAGGAAAGACTGGGGTCATTGGGAAGGGTCACTGAGAAGACTAGATCAAAGTCTAGTGATGGGCATTCAGCAGGTGTCTGTGGCTTTTCAAGATGACAGGAGAAAGAAGGAAGGATAGGAAAGAAGGAAGGAAAAGAAAGAAAGAAGGAGGGGGAGGGAGGGAGGGAAGGAGGATGTGCATCTTGGCCGCCCAGGCAAAAGCTTACCTGTATCAATGAACAACGACTTGAAGCACAGGGAGCCCGTTCCCTCCTCGGAGCTGAGAGTCTGAGCTGCAGTCTCCTTTTGGAGTGGATATTGTCCAGCAGCTGGCTGGACAAAGTGGCAAACAGCTTGAACCCACAAAGTCATGCCATGGTGTGGGTGCTGTCTCCAGCTCTCCTCTGTGCAGTCCAAGAATCTGTGTCTGATGCTTTGCTGTATCCCTGGCTGCCACCTGCCAGTTCAGCACTTACAGGCCTCACCCTGACCCCCCCGGGGCTTTCTAGATCCCAACCTACGAAACCTGGCTTGTCCAGGCTCATATCTGAGGACTTGCAGAGAGAGCTATCAAGCAGAAATAAATGTCAGAGATCATTTCAGACGCTGGTTTTCAAACCAGAGGAGAACAGTGGCCTCTACCCTGTGCTTCCCAAGGAAAGCCTTTTTGATATATTGCCTGTTCCCAGAAGGATTTCATCAGGGCAGGGGTTTCGGGTAATCGACTTCTGGGACAAATTTGGGGTGAGGTGGGGTACACTCTGGGTCCCTAACCACTGTGAATTAATGACACGGATGAAGGCTGCTGTAGCAGACTGCCAATCATGAGAATGAGCCCTGGAAGGAGCTATATACACTTGTCGGTGGTGCTGCGAATTAGGACCAGATCTGAAACCAGAACTGAGGTCTCATGAATCCTAGATCAACACACTCGGAGGGCTACCTACCTACTGCCCCTGCTTCCGGAAATGCCGTATGCTGGGGGAGTATCCTCGGATGAGGCTGGAGACTAGGGGCCTCTTTGGGCTGAGGTGAGGCCAGCAGCCTCATGGTCGGCTCCAGAAGGCCAGGCCCTGGACCAGACCCATCCCTCGTTGAATGTGAGCCCTTGGTTTCTACTATTCTGCTTTGCAAGTGGCCTTTCCAGGCAGAGGCTCTGTTGTGGTAGGTTTGGCAGGTGCGGAGGACATTTGTTATTTTGTGGCTGCCCAGATTCTAAATTCTCTTCTTATTTTGGAGAAAGCTCATTTTGAAACTTCACTGTCCCCTCTCCCCCTGAACCCTGGCAGATAGGGAGTGGGCACTGGCCAACCCCGGGCTCTAGCCTGATGCTTTGAGGCTGGAGCCAAAGAATCTGGTAACAGTTGGGAAAGGCATCCAGAGCCCAAGGTGGGAACAGCAGAGCCCTACCAGAGCCTTCCCTGCACAGAGCCCTACCAGAGCCCACCCCGCACGTGACCTTGACCGTGACCCCAGCCCCTTCCACCAGTTTCCCCCAGTGCACTCCAAGCCTGATCTCTGGCCTTCCCACCAATGCAGTCAGCTCCTGGGATGCTTCCAAGAAATTCCCTTTGTATCCATGTGGACCAGAGTTGGGGTCTGATGCTGGTGACCCAGAGTCCTGTTGGGCAGTGAGAAGTTGGTTTTCCATGCTCAGATATTCTCATGCCCTGGAAATCCCAGACAGGAAACAAGATTGAGACCCAGCTCGGAGTGTCCAACCACACCGGAGCTGAGCTCACCAGGCAATGGCCACTTCCTGCAGCCCTCTCTGCACTGCTCTGCAGGTACAGGCCACAGTAGATGCCATGTGAGCTGCGGGTAACCGGGGAGTCCAGTCCCCCATCCCTCCTCTTGGGCTCTGTCACCTGGCCACCATGCTGCGTGCTCTTAGCCTGGCTTCCTTATGTGCTGAAGAAGGAGTTTGAGTCAGGTTTTCTCTAGAGAACTCTGCCACCCAGGCCTGACATTCAGGATCCTGGGATGCATGCAGGAGAGTCTGCAAACAACCTGAGCTCCTAGCCCTGGTCTCTGGATACGCTGCTGAAGGAGAGGCAAGAGGAAGAAAGCAGGAGGGAAAAGGAGCCTTGTCCGTGCTTTGAGTTCTGTAATTTCGTGATAAGGGGCGGGAGAGGAGTGAGGTATATACCTGGGACCAGGTGAGTCCTGGGCATGGCTATTTGGGGGACACAGTTCATCCAAATTCCCAGCCGTCCTGCACTGTCCAAATGGGACAATAAGTCATGCCCTTTGCTGCAGAAAAACCATGACTCCTCTTTGAGACCATAACTACACAACAGTGTTTATCTGATTCATAGATGGCGCTGCCGATGTTAGAAGTTGAAGCACGAGTCCCCAGCAGAAGTGACTAGACCTTCCTATTTCTCTCAACAGCTCTCCAGTGACTCAGGAAGCAAGCGGAAGAGATTCTGTGGAGCCTGAGATACTGCCTGGAACATAGTGGGGGCTCAGTAAATGTGTGGCAAGCAACTTGAGTGTTCTTACAAACATTGCATCACATGAATCTCTCCTAAGTGCAAGGCTGGGCACGTAGTAGGTGCTCGCCACATCTGCAGAGTCATCTCTGTTTCCCCACAATTCATCCCAGGGAGCTCCCAGACCAAGCTTGGCGTTAGCTTCCCAACATCCTCATGGTAACAGGGAGCGTGGATTTGGGTTATCATGTGTTTTCTCACTGTTGGGAGAACCAAGCCTCAGCCCTGTAAAGGAAGTGACCTCACGGAGGCCATTCAGAAAGTGGGCATTCGCTCATGCTGATCTAACACTTCCCCCAGGCACTGAACTCCGAACAGAAGGTGGGTCTCAGGTCAGCATGCCTAAGTGATACCCCTGACAAGGAAGAGTTCAGTGAAGTTCAGTGGGGAAGAGTATTTACAAAAAAAAAAAAAAAAAATCCACGGATGTTGCCCGGAGATTGCCAGTGCCATGGGGGCTATTTGGTGACCAGGGAGAGGCTGGCCTCTCATTCAGAGACCTCAGTATTTCCCTGGTATCATCTGGATCCCTGAGATAAACAAAAATATTTTTAGGGTTGGCAAATGGGTATGCTTGCAGGTTTCTACTGAAATAACCCTCTCCTTTATCATGTCAGGGACGTCGGTCTATGGGACAACCTGCATCATTCAGAATTATCTACTAGCTAAGCAGGAGACAGATTCGTTAGCACTGGATATTCGTTAGCACAGGGAAGAATGCATTTGTTTATTCTGTGCAAATGCCAAGCACCACAATGCACCAGGCCCTGTTAGCTGCCCCAAAAGCAGAGCTGTCGCCAAGCGCTAATACGCAGAAAACTTAGTACATGCCAGACGTCTGCAGTGAGACTTACTTTGCTTAAGCCTTACAAAAATCCTATAAGGCAGGTAATGCTGCAATTCCCACATTACAGACCAGAAATCTGCGAGCAGAGAGGTTTAGTTACTTCTCTACAACCATGTAGCTAGTAAGAGCCGGAGCAGGGAGCTGACCCCAGGCGGCCTGGCTCTAGAACCTAGGGCATGCGTCTTTACACTATGGAGATGATGGCACTTGCTCCAAAAGTCTCAGTGTCCATGGGAAGGACGGTGCCCAGAAAGTCCTTATAGCTCAGGAGGCCAGGCCATCCAAGGGTCGCAGTTAAATAAATTGCTGTTTCTGGTTAAATAAATTGCTTATTTTATTGTTTTGAGTAAGTGATGCATACAATGTACAAAGTTTAACAATATCCAAAAAATGCCAACCAGTTACCCTGCATAGAGAGAGACCTGCCTTCCCAGTGTCTTGCGTGTTCCTGCAGAGACAGACATAAAAGTAACAGTGGATCAGTATTTCTTTTGCAAAACACCAACATTCTACACACATTACCTTAAGCATTGATTCTTTTCACCATCAGCAAGGTATTTTGGAGATCCCTCCATATCAGTGTTTATAAGACTGCCTAGTCCTTATTTCAGGTAAACTTTTGGTTATGAGATATTTGTAGATTTGCATGTCGTTGGCCTTTCTTTTTTATGGTTGCATAATATGCATTCTGCATTCTCAAATGTTGAACACTTTTCTCCTGCCTTTACACCAGGCAGAGCTTCAAACACCGCCTACGAAATCCTCAGGCATTTTCTCTCCTCTCTCTCCTTCCCTCTCCTTCCCTCTCCCCCCCTCCCCCTTCCTCCCTCCCTCCTCGCCCTCTCCCTTCCCTCCCCCTCTTCCTCACTCCTCTCTCTCTCCCTCCTTCCCCCTCTCTCCCTCCCCCCTCCCCCTCCCCTCCCCCTCCTCCCCCTTCCTTCACCGTCCCTTCTTCCTCCTTCTCCCCCCATCCCCTGTAGCAGACTCTGTTGCTGATGATTCTATAAATGGTTCCTGGACCCCGATGTGGACCCTGGTCTGGAAGTTCAAACATTTTTTCATTTCTGCAACATGTTCATAAACTGATCTAGAAATGTGTTTCCTTCAGTTCTTGGCTCACTTCCCTTCCTCAAGCCTGCTTTGCATGCCTGTGTCTGTATCTGTCCCTCTGTGTGCAGGCTTCAGTGTCATGGGGACCCTGCTTTCCTGCTTCTATTCCTGGAGAGGGCAGCAAGAGCTCCTCCCTGTCCCCTCCGTGTCCTCTGCATCCCCTCCTTCCCCTACCCCCCTCGCTCTTCCCTTCCCTCTCTCCGTGTCCCGCCTGTCACCTCCACCTCCCCATCTCCTCCGTGTCTCTCCCTCTCTCATCTCCTCCAAACCCCATCTGCACACAGGGGTTGCTGTGCTGTGCCTTTGAAGCCTCAGCATACGCACTCGGCACAGATGCTCCTAGTGGTCACTCTCGGCTGCCACCCTGCCCCTGTGCGGGTCCCCTTCCTCATCCCAGGCAGTCCCCGTGGCTCTCTGCTCCCCTTTTCCCAGTGAAATGTGTCTGAACATTTGACAATGCTCCGGGGACAGGATGTGTCCAAGGATGCTTGCTGGGTGAGGCCCAATGACAAAGCAGGCCCCAGTGGCCTGGGCCTTGCTGGTGGCCGGCACCCCCCAAACTCCGTGCCAGCTATGGAGGCAGCATGTGGGAGGGGAGAGTGTGGAGGTCTGGGGGTGCCCCCCCTCCCCGGTGGCTCCTGCACAGCCGCCCCCATGTCTCCCCTCCCCCACCCCCCACCCTGTCACCCTGGATTCAGGGACATTCCCACCACCACCACCCCTCCCCTATCCCTCTGCTCCAAAACAAGGATTTTTTTCCTCCTCTGGACACATTACTCTCCTTGGAGTGATGCCGGCTTTGCCAGCTCTGCTGGGATTTGTGGGGCAGGTGTTTCCCCCCCCCCATCCCCGAGATCCTCCTCCACCCATCTGCTCCTGGGCCTTCCACTGTAGGGAGACGTCTCCCTCTGATTCCCGCTTGCTTCACAGGGACGGGCTCTGTGTTGCTGCTGTCCACTCGGGGCTACCCCCAGAGTAGCTGGGCAACCATGGCATCCTCCCTGCCCCGCAGCCCAAGGCCAAGAGCTGCTTGCTGGAGCCACCTGCCATGCATGGATGACATTGCCATCCTTGGGGACCACCCTGGGGCAAGGCTGTGGGGATGGGCAGGTGCAGGCGGGTGCAGCGGCCGGCCTGCAGACCCTGAGTGAGGACATGAGACTGTCCTGGGCTGCCCACCTCAGCGTCCCTGTCCACACACGCTGCTGCCCAGACGGTGGCCCGGGCTGGGGCTGACCCACAGACGGACCCACCCACTGCAGCATAGATGTGGAAGACAGAGTAGCTCTGTGTCTGTTGAATTTAACAATAAACAAGGCAGCTTATATATTTTGGGGCATCTTCTTTATTTTCCCCCCAGTAGTTTATTTTGATTTTACTGTGTAGAAGTCTTAGTTTAAACATAATGGAAATTTAAAACAAACAAACATAAAAACAACAATTGTGCTGTCCTGGGCAGCTTCTGCAGGGGGCTCTTGGTCTGTGTGTGGCCACCACAGCTGGTAAAGGGTGTGCTAAGGGATCAGCACAGCGACAGCCCACCTCTGCCCGCGTCGGGGTGATCAGGAGCATCTGATGGCAAGATTTAATATGAAAACCATACAGCGCGATCCAGAGGTAGCATTATCGTCCCTGTTTGACTGGGCACAGTGGGTCCACTGTCCCAGCGCAGAAGTCTCCGGTGAATCTAGGGGCTTCGGGGACAGCCACTTCCCAAGCCCTGGTCCCCAAATACCTGTTTCCACAGCTCATCCTGAGCCAGGAGCCTGTGCTCCAAACACAAAACGACCCTGGGGGAGGAGATGCCACGGGGAGCTCACAGCCTGGCCTCTTGGTCTTCTTCTGTAATTATTTAGTTACTTGTATTTTCATTATCTGAAAGAGCAAGGAGAAAAGAAACCCACAAACAAAACACGCTTTCTTTGGAGCTCTATATTTTCTCATAAGCTTCTCTTGAAGAACTGTGTAGAGTCACAGATACTTTGCAGAGGGGGAAAGGAGGGCCTCTGTGTCCCGGATGCAACACAGCTCGTGTGTCACCAGTAACGAGCTCCCATGGATGCAGCTCATCAAGGGTGCTCAGCACATGTCATCCAGATTCCATCCTTGGTATCCACTGCCTTGCTCAGGACCCCAGGGCCCCATGTACACCCCATGTCTCCTGGGCTCCTCTGAGCTGGGACAGTGTCTCAGTTCTGCCCTGTTCAAGATGACCTTGCAATTTGAGGAAGGCTGGTTGGGTCCCTCAGTTGGGGTCCCTCTTAATTAGTCTGGGGTCTGGGTCGGGGCAGGAAATCACAAAGGTGAAGTGTCCTTCCCGTCACATATGACCACATGGACAGACCGTCCCCATGGCGCATTTATCTGCTCACCTGCCGATGTCATATTTATCATGTGTCTCCACTGCAAAGTCACCCTGTTTCCCCCCATTTCTGAACTCTGTTCCTTGGAAGGAAGTCACCAGATACAGCCCACATTTGGAATTCTTCCAAATAACAAATGAAATTGCCTATTCTCCCGCACTTATTCATTTACTCATATATGAATATGATTACGGATCTGTGGGAGAATAAATTCCTGTTGTTTCAAGTGGTCACGGGAAACAAGTACATGCAGTATCATGTGGTCCATCATTTCAGTGTCACGCAGAAAAGTCACCACGCTTCCCCTTTCTACCTTCCTCCCCACGTCCCCGGCACCCACACACCTGTGCACACAGCCATACGTGCATGTATTACTACCAGTGTACTGTACTAAGACCAGGACACATGCGTACACACCGGTATGTATGTACATGTGCAGACAGACACATATATTAGTATAAAAGTATTTATTTTCAAATAGGTGCTTGCTTAGTAGCAATACCTAAGTTTACATGATATGTTACACTTCACAAGATGCCTTAAGAGCTCCCGGTTAGCTTGTCTAATTCTTACAATATTTGCCTTGCACTCACATCTGGTGGCATTCTTTCACCAAGGCAAAGTATTGCTATAACACCTGACCCTGCGTCAGCATCTCCATTAGTTTACTTGCTAATAGAACCAGATTTATGAGCATCTGTCGTGAAAAATAAATAAGACCTATTTTAGTTGGAATATAGACAATCTCTCTGCTTACACCTGTTGAGCAAAACATTTAACTGAGTGTTTTCACCTGGACTCCCTTTCAGAGAGCAGGTGGTCTCAGGCTGGTGAAAGCAGCCCACCCAGCGGGGCCCCCATCTTCAGCTCCTCCCCGTGCGCACTCCTCGCTCTTCTCTATGGATCAGGGTTTTTTGAGACCCTTACAGGTGAATCTCATTTCTCTTCACCTTCAGTTCTACAGGTGCTAACGAGCAGGCCAAGCCCGCGGGACACACAGGTAAGGGGTAGGCAGCCCAACGAAGACCAACCAGTACACTCACACATGCGTGTTCCATTTCATATGTACGTGTTCAAAGACATTTTGTTTTAAATTCTCATCACCTAGGCTTTTGACATCAAATGCATGGTTGTTTCCTTTCCCATTGTGATGTATCTGAGATTTCCAGTTTAATTAAAACTATCTTTTAAAAGCTGTTTGTAAAAATTATTCTTAATTACACAATTAATATGCAAATATTCATGCTTGATTCTTTTTTTTTCTCTACTAGTATCTTTCTGATTCCTCCTGAAATATATCCTGTAGCTATTCTTCCCGGTGCTGCTGGGGTAAATTTGATGCTCATTCATATATAAACGCTCTATCTCTATTTTCTGGGAGGTCTCAGAATTTTGTTTAAATCCCTGCAGCTTTGACATTTCGTGACAACCTGGCCAGCTGCTGTTGATGGGCTTGCGAGTTAATTCACCTGCTTGGTGGGCAGTGAGCCTCTCAGTCTGAGGATGGATGTCTGTGCACAGCTGTAGAAAACACTGAGTTTTCATACTTTCCAGATCTTGTGTCCCCGCCCCATTCTGCTTACTCTCTGCCTTTTCTTTTTTTAAGATTTCATTTATTTATTCATAAGAGACACAGAGAGAGAGGCAGAGACACAGGCAGAGGGAGAAGCAGACTCCCTGTGGGGATCCCACCCTGAGCCGAAGGCAGATGCTCAACCACTGAGCCACACAGGTGTCCTTCCCTCTCTGCTTCTAAAACTGCAAGGATGTGGATGATTTTACCTCTGCATTGATCCTTTGTGTCCCTGAACATCTCCCTTCTTTGTGGTCTTAGAGTGTCCCTGCAATCAGCCTGACGGTTCACTCATTCACTCCTCTATGCTCTTCACTGTTGTTCAACTCATTTATTGAAGGTTTTATGTTAGCATTTTCCTATTATTTATAAGGTCTTTGTTATAAATTTCTTTCTTGTGTCATAAGTACATCTGCTTATGGGTGGGGGAGGCTAGGGAGTTTCTTATACACACAGAAGCCCCATCTTGGCGTAGGGCTGCATAGCGCCACTGGCCGGCTGAGAGGCACAGATTCACTGGCATCCAAGGCAGCCCCGGCCGCAGTTGAAGGTTGGCACCACCTCACAGTGATCTCACCTTTGGTTTAAATATCATTGGAGACTATTTTGAGTCACACACCCTCTGAGACTTGAAGGGTTGTAGGAGCACCCCTGGACCTGTCTGGCTAGTTCATGCCACTTTATCAGCTGGTCTGGTACAGTTTAGCTCACCATTGTCCAAGTACCACCAAGATGCAGCCTCCAAAAAAAAAAAAAAAAAATGATGCTGCCTCCAAGCTCCCTACCAGCCTGTCCCTGCACCCTGGCCCCATCCCTATAGAAGAGAGGACCAGAGTCTATGGCAGAAGAGTCACATCACAGTCACACCACAGCCCGGCCAGATGGGTCACCCTAGGACTAATGTCCTCCCTGTGTGGACACACTGTCTCCTTTGCAGGGGGCTGGCTTTCCCTAAATGTCTCCTGGCTCTTCGCCGTGAGGCCCATCCTACTAGCTGAGACTCACGGTCAGCTGACGGCGGCTGCCTGGAAGGGCAAGGACCTGTCCCCACAGAATGCTCAGTGCCTGCCAGAACTGGGTCAGCTGGCCGGGCTCCCAGGGCACCCGGGCACAAGTGTCCTCTGTCCTCCAAGAGGTGCCGGCCTTCCCAGTGCCAGGGCCTATAACCGTTCTCGCTGGAGGAACGCATTCCTGCTGCCTGGGGAGAGGGGCAGGGTGTGCATGGGTGACCCCAAAGTGTCAGGCTCCCTGCTGCCCCAGCTCCTCTCACCAGCTGACCAAGAGCAGCTTCAGGCTGGCCCCCTCTCTGTGCCAGCGCTCACCCTGTGTCCCTCGGCTGCCCTGGCTTCTGTGTCCGGCTCTCAGGGGCCCCTCCTGGATTCTAGACCGCGAGTATATGGTGCTGCTCACAGGCTGGCAGCACGAAAACCAATCTTCACAGAGGTGTTTATAAAAGCCGGTTTAAACCTAAATCTCTTATCTAAATAACATCTGCTCGGGCCTCTTACCAGCTTTTCTGTGTGACTTTGGACAAACAGCTTCACCTCCCTAATTCCATCTCCTCTCGGGGGGAAGGAAGGATCCGCCAAGAGGATCCTTAAGTTCTTTCCATCTGAAATGCTATATTTAGACTTTAAATGCAGCTGAATGACCTCCACCGCCAGGCTTCCCACCCCCAGGTTCCGTGACCCACGCACAGCCCCCCTCCCCCCCACCCCTGCCCCTGTTACCTGCAAGGAGAGCCAGCAACCAGGCCTGCCCCGCCGGGTCCATGCCTCCACAGGGGGGGTTACGGTAAAGCCTCATGAACGTGGATGACACTAATGTACGGCGTATGATAATCCACGACTGGACCACAGTTTATCTTTGTTTCCACGGACCGTGCAGATAAACGGCGTCAACAGCACCACCGAGCCCATGTTCAAAATGCTTACAACAAAGCTATTTCTCAAGTCCCTACAAGCATCTCCAACATGTGCATTTACATTCTTCCAGGAACCAGCTTTCAAACCAGAGCACCCAGAGCGAGTAGCCAGGGGGCTGGGATGCTGGTCTGCACGAAGCCTGGCTCCCTTCCCGCAGCCCTGCTCCGCAGGCTTGGAAATGGGGACGACCCTGTGCCATGCAAAGGAGCAGGTCTCCCACGCTGCAGTGGGACTTTCCCTCCAGGGACTCTGTCGTGCTGCAGCAAGGAGACAAGGTGTGACCGTGGCCAGGCCAGTCGGTGGAAGCGTCTGGGCTACAGATGTGTTGCCTGGCAGCTGTGTGCCTCCAGGGACACTTTACCTCTCCCGGGAAGATGGGGGTCTGCTAGATTCCCCGGGGGAGGGGTCGCTGGCAGCCGGGGTCACAACACCCTGTATCCAGACTGGGGGCAGGGGTGTAGGCGGTGCTCCGGCGAGCCCTCCAACTGCATGAGCCTGGCCGCCAACCCTGGCAAGCTACAGAGGCAAGCCCACGACGCCCCCGGGGGGCAGCCGCCGTGCTCCCCATCCATCCCACCACAGCGACAATGCAGTGGGTGGGGGTACATGGTTGGATTAGCCTCACTGTCCTCACTTCATGGCCTACACCATCTGGAGCTATTTCCACAATGGGTTTTCCTCCCCTTCCCCATATTTGCCTCGAAGCCCAAACTTCACGAGGCCCTGGGCCATCTCTCTGGAGCCACCACTGTTGGCAGAGTGCCTCCCTCCCACTAAGAGAAGACTGGCATCCCTGGCAGCGGTCACAGACTGGGTGCGCTGGCCACATCTGCTGACAGGCGACCGACCCTGGCTGGCCACGATTTTTGGCCAAGAAGCCTGTCCCGTCACAAATCAGGCCTTCCCCCACCAGATGTGCCAGGTGAGAACTGTGCCCGATGCTGGAAACCTCACTCCCGGCTGCCAGATTCTGGGTTCAACTGAGAATTCTAAGACTTATTTATAAAAAGTCAGAGTAGGAAGCCAAGAGAGACATTTCCCAAAAGCTGTCCATGACGATGCCTGTGGCAGTGTCATCTGCAACAGGAAAGCTTCCGGGGTTAGGGCAGGATTTTGAAAAGTATGGTACACCTGCTTACAAGGTGTGTCCTTCAGCCACTAAAATAAAATTAACATAATATCTGAAGGAGAAACAAGTTTATCACGCACTGTATTTGAAACTACAAAAGGAACCCTGTGTATTATTGCTGCAGAGAAAATACCTCTGTGTGTGGACAAGGATTGGAAGGTGGGGAGCAGATGATAAAAGTTGCCAGTTTGGGGCACCTGGGTGGTTGGGGGTCTGCCTTCGGCTCAGGTGGTGATCCCGGGGTCCTGGGATCCAGTCCTATATTGGGCTCCCCTCAGGGAGTTTGCTTCTCCCTCTATGTCTCTGCCTCTCTCTCTCTCTCTCATGAGTAAATATATAAAATCTTTAAAAAATAAAATATATTGTTAAAAAATAAAATTATTTAAAAGTATGACCTTACCACAGGGCAGAGAAAAGGGATAATTTAAAAAACGCCATGTCCTGGCGCCTCCATTTATTAAATCCCTGGAGCTGTCTCCAGGCCCCATGTTCTCAGCACATAGGCCTATAATTAAAATGTGTGTTTCCTGTCTCTTGACCTTTGTGGGAGCACTGCTTTTTCTATGGCTCCAAGGCGTTTGTACTAGGATGCAAGACCCCAGAAGTATGCAGAGGGAAAGCCCTTGCAGCCCTGGATCCTGGTCTGACCACACCTGCACTGTCTGGTCCCTGTGTGCAGCCCAACCCAGCACAGACCTCATCCAAATCCATGAAACAATGCCCTAGAACCAGGACTGCTGTGCCAACGTTTCCCACCACTATTGATTTGGGTTTGTGACTTTGGAAGAATTCCGCCACCGAAGGTAGAAAAATAGTAAGTAATTATATCATCTCCCAATCATCATGACAAGTGTGCCCAGGGAATCGCTAATAACAAGTGGCCCGAGTTGGGCACGCAGGCTCCCTCTGTGCTTTGGTGCCTAACACTAAAGAAGCTGCAACTGCTGCTTTATTAAAAAGGACACGGGGTCTGACTGACGAAGCCATGGGCCTGCTGGGAGCGCATCCGTGGCTGCCACTGCTGACCTTGTCAATAACCCCAGGCCCACAGTCAGGGCCTCCCTATGGGAGCCTGTGGGTCCCCATTCCAGCCATGCAGTCCCTGTGCTTCCCAGCCCCACCCACTCTGCTTCGACTGACCTCGTCACACCTTCCCCTGTCCCCTTCTGAAACCTCACTAGATTTCTGTGACTCCAAAGGAGCCAACGTGGTTTCTCGGTTGAGCCCCTATCCTGACACCAGCAGCCTGGAAGATTCAATCAACGTCCTCAAACTGAGGGCTGACGTTTGTGACTTAACTTTCTGGCACTTGCTGGAAAGCTCTGCACTTCACCGTGGATGAGATGGGCTCACACTCTTACCCCTGTGTCACCCCAGTGTGGTGGCTGGCACCCCTCCTGACATACCCACTGACCCAGTGTGCTCTGCAAGGAGCTATCATGATTGGTGTCCTCCAGATAATCCCCCATCCCACCTTACTCACCCCAGAACCCACAGTGCAGTGCCCCTATGAGCCCCCCACAGACACATAGTAGGTCCTCAGCAGGTGTTTATGAGCTTGAAGACAGCTGGCCCTAGGAGGCCATGCTGAGCCTTCCCATCCCTGCCTCTCCCCCACAACCACGTCCCACCCAAACTCTGCACCAGGCCCTCCCTCTCTGGAGTGACCTGGTGTGCCTCTCGCCTCCAGCCCTCTGTCCTGTTGCTGTACCCTCGTCGTGCACATCCCCAGCACAGCACACGCCTGGACGTGTACTGCTGTCTTTGACCTCACTGGGCACCCAAGTGCAAGACCAGAGGCAGGCACAGAAGTCAAACTGCTTGGTGGACACAGATCCGGCACACAGGGGTCTTAACGTGTATGCAAGGGCTCTTCTTGCAGGCGCAGACACCGCTGGCTGCTCATAGGGAAGGGGACTCTCTGAAAGGCTGCAAATAAAGGAGAGCGGGAAGCACAGATGTGAACCCCAGGCTGCTCAGCCCTGTGTTTTCTCTCCTCTCAATAATTCACACTCAAGGAGGGCGCGTATAAATCTTTTGCATGTGTTCAGTTAGGGAAAGGCAGACCTAATTAACCCACAGACAGTACCCGGGGTGGGAGCGCGGGGAGGAGGGTGGCAGAGGCCAGCTGCCATCTTCAGTAGATGGTGGGACGGGTGCGGGACGGCCACAGACAACACGAACAATTCATGTCCATCTCGGTGATATGCGCTGAACATCTAAAAACATGCAGTCTGAAGGGCCTGAGGTGCGCTGTCCGGTGACAGGTTGCCGGGAGGATCCTCACCTCTGGACGGCACCGGGAAAAGCTGTACCCTAGATCTGCATGTCTCTCTTCACCCCAGCCAGATGGCTGAGGTCCTGCTTGGAACAGCAGACAGGAAGCCCATTTTCAGCTGGTCCCGGGTGTGAGCTATGCCCCATGAACGTGCTTCCGGCACAACTCAGCCAGAGCCACACAGGGACTCCTTGCCTCCTCAGACCCCATCCAGTCTCCAATCCATAAGGCCATAGAAAGGATCTATCCCAGCTCTGGGTCTTTCTCGGGGAAGAGCAAGTCCTCCTGGGGGTCCCACAGCACACCTGGCATGCGCTGCACTTGAGCAGGTGAGTCACAGAGCTCTGAGGACAGCCACCACTGCTGCAGATGACAGATTCTCCAGTGAGCCAGACTCTACACCTCTGGCCCTTCTCTGAGTTGCAAAACTGTTAAAAAGGATGAAAAGATTCAAACAATGAAATTCAGAACCATGAACAGCCCAGGATAAAGCCCCCCACCTGTTGGCTACATTTCTGTTGGCTGCCTAGCTTCTTTGAGGAAGAATTTACCTTTACTGGCAGCCCAGAAGGCTAGGAAGGATGCACACTCACCTGCCAGAGGTGGGGTGCTCTTGGCAACCCTGAGGTTCATTGAACAGGTCCTTGGCCCTGCTTTGTTTCCTCTCTGCAATCCTGCAAACCCCCTTGCTTGGGGCCTTTGTGAGCAACCAGCAGTACTCAGGTCACACATCCAAAGACAAATACCCAGAGGATGCTTCAGGGTCAGGGCCCAGAAAGAGTCACAGAAAACACCTCAGGTACCATCTTCCTGTCAACGCATCCTGCATTTTTTAATGCGTGTGTCTGGAAATGTATCGTGTTGGACTCAGGAAATTATAATTTAGATCGAACCTCTTGCAAATCATTGCTTCTGAGCTGGAGCTGCCGATTTTCACAGTTTTGTCTGTCCCTTATGCTAGGACCATCCGCCGCTCATACGAGTCCATCTGTGAGGATGTACATCTTATGTGTTCCCCACAGTCTGAAGCTTAAATCCATGGGAAATCACCCAGCATCGTTTCATGAGTCCCAAAAAACAAACACTTCTCATTTAATTAAGCTGGTGATGGGATTGATGACATCAACCAAACCAGTTCCCCTGAGAGTGCAGGGAAGACTCTGGCGAGAGTCTTCCGCAGTGGAAGTGCTCCTTGCGGGCCACGCCACGGTCACTGGTCATGTGGAAGATGCAAAGATGCGGTAAGATGCGCCAGCAAAAGGGGTCGTGCTTGCTTCTGACGGACAGAACGGGGCCCTTTCACACTCCAGAATGACCTGGATTGGATGCTGTAGAGCCATAATGTTCATGTCCTGTTTATAAAACCATGTGGACACTCCATGGGGGGAACATTATCAACCATTCTAAGCCTCCAGAATCCTGGGTGAGAAATACCATGGTATGGGTTTTGTTTCTGGAAGCAGATATGTAAGCTTCCTAGGTCTATGGGCTAATTTAACTTTAGGCATTTATGCCTTGAAGTAGCAGGTGGTAGATGTGTGTGTGTGTGTGTGTGTGTGTGTGTGCGTGTGTGTGTGTGTGTAAAATGCATGGGGTATAGTGAGGAGTACAAGTCCAAGTGAGTAGAGCTCTTACCGAAATTCAGCCCACGATGTCCAAAAACTGGTCACCAGCTCCTTAGACTCTCTCTCCAAGGGCACTAACGTTACTGATTTGTTGTATAATCCAAAGTCACAGAGCAAGTTGTTTGCTGCTGCTGCTGCTGGACTAGGACACCAGCTCTCCCCTCCACCAGACCACCCTTCCCCACAGTACCGCTTGGCAGCAAGCTCCAGGCAAACTAAAGACATTTTTTTTAGATGTTATTTATTTATTCATGAGAGATGCACAGAGAAGCAGAGACACAGGAAGAGGGAGAAGCAGGCTCCCTGGAGGGAGCCTGATGGGGGACTCGATCCCAGGACCCCGGGGATCATACCTTGAGCCAAAGGCAGTTGCTCAAACACTGGCACCCAGGCACCCCAAGACATTCTTTTCTTAAAATGCAACCCAAACTTTCTGATGAAACAGAAGGCTGAGGAAAATGTGCAAAATGCTTTCACTTGGCTGACTGTTCCATAAAAAGGTGCAGGACTTCAGTTCCTCTCCTGCAACAGCCTGGGCTTACCAATGAGGAACACAGGCTCACTTGGGAAACCAAGGTGAGCGGCCCCAGGGGCAGGCGCTCTGAGCACTGCTCCTGACCCCGTGGACAGTGCAGCTTGTCCTCGCCCCAGTGCAGTGGCCGTCTCTCCGTCCACCCGGCCGTATCAGGGGCATTGTGGCTGAGTTATAATGAAAGCTGCAGAAACACAGTGATTTCCTATAATGGTTTTATCTGTAGAAACCTGTGAGGACATCATTTGGCTACAAGATCTGGCGCTGAGTATCTGAGAATCTTGACGGAAGTGCGATGCTCCAAGGTGCTGCCTCCCAACCGTGAACAAATGCATCTTTGCTCCTGGAGAAAAGCCTTTCTCTGCACCTGCAGCCTGTAGCACCTTGAGCCGTCCTTGTCACAAGGTTCACCGGGGAGTTAGAAGCAGGTTGCCAGGCACTGGGGACATCTTATTGCCTTCTGAGGAATGCAAGGTATAGATGTCAGGAAAACGCAATCACAGAACAAAGAGAAGCTATGCATGCACAGAGAAATCTATACAATGTCAAGTTCTCTCCTATCTTCCTTTTTTTAAGATTTTATTTATTTATTCATGAGAGACACAGAGATAGAGGCAGAGACAAAGGGAGAAGCAGGCTCGAGAAGCCCAATGAAGGACTTGATCCCAGGACCTCGGGATCATGACCTGAGCCGAAGGCAGACGCTCAACCACTGAGCCACCCAGGTGTCCCAAGTTCCTGCCTATCTTTCTAACTTATGTTGTACGAGGGAAATGAAATTACCGAGGCCAACAGGTAGTGTGGTGGCCAGACAAGGATGCAAACCCAGCAAGGCCGTGGACCCTCCCTCCCCAGCCCTGGGAAAGAGCCAAGTTTCAAAGCCCTGCCTGTGGCACCCCTATGTCCTTTCCCGGTGGAATCTCATGACGAATCCAGGAGGCAGGAGTTACCACCACTTCCATTCTAAGGATGAGAAACATCGAAGCACAGAGAAGTCAAGTGACTTCTCCAAAGCCACATAGCAAAGGAATGACATAACAAAGCCACATAGCAAAATTAGATCCAGGGTTTCCAGCTTCCAGGTAACATTTCCCACCCTCTCTAGCTCATTGGCACAATCCTCTCTTCCTTACACTCGCTGAAAGGCAGGCATCCTCAAAGTTCCTCTCCTGGCTCACTTCTACTTTCTTCCCTCAAACGGTTTTGTGATGAGTTCCTTTCACATGCAGGTCGCTCCTCTTTGTAGACGCTGGGCCCTCACACTGTCCCAAGCCAGTGTCTAAAGCTCAGAGCGCTCCTCCCCACCCCACCACAGACACGGGGCGTCTCTGATGGGTTTCTGATGGGAACCAGCAGAAGTAGATAAGGCCACAGCTGGCTGAGGGCCGGGCATCATGTTGGCTTCATCAAGAACTGCGCCCACCTGCCTGCATCGCTCTAGACCCTCAGCGTGATCAGAACTGGAAAACAGGCTCCCTACTCTGGGAGGAAGTGGTAACGTTTCAGGACCTGCTAGCACAGGGAAAGACGCTGAGGAGGACCGATGCTGAATCCTGGTGGCTCTAGAGCCAGGTCCCATGGCACAGGGCTCACGCTTCTGCTAGAGTCCCGGGGGCCAGGCAAACGTGCTGCCAGGAGAGCCCCTGGAAACCTCCACACAACAGCCTTCAGTAAATGACACAGAGGTGCCACAGCACATGGAGGAAGGGCTTGAAGGCCAGAGGGACTCATAGACCAGAGAACCTACCACCTGGACAACTCCCAGGGACGGGCATGGAGGACAGTCCGTCGGTATCTTGGAGAGGCTCCGTGGCCACGCCTTCTGCGGGCCTGGGCTGACGGGACAGACGGGTGCCTCAGCACATGGAGGGATGGCGTGCCCTCAGACCGAGCATCACGTGTCAGGCGAGATGAACGTTTTTTCCGCGACCTCTCCAAAGGGACCGGAGGCTCTTCCCCAGAGCCCATGTGTGTGCAGACTCCCGTAGATGCAGTCTGAGCTGGCACCGCCTCCACCGTGCGTCCCACCCTCCCAGGCAGAGGGGAGACTCAAAAGGTCAGGTGCAGCCCTGGCCCCTGTACATGTAGGTCCACCCTCCAGTCATTTTTCTGGTTCCAAGCCCATGATCATGCCCGGCAGCTGGCAGGACCTCTCACTCGTTCCCTGGGCTGTGGTGGGAGAGCTGTCAAGGAGGAAGGGCAAGCAGAAGCCCCTAAACAGCCCACCGCCCCAACCAAGATGTGAGCGAGAAGCCATATAGCTTCCAGGGTGGCAGATCCCAGCGCATCTTTGACAGTTTTCAGACACGCACGGCGGTGTTCATCGTGTCTGCTCTTCCATCCATCCATCCGAGGGGGTTCTGCAGAAGTCGGATGGGGACAGACTATTATAACCTGAGCCAAACCGCAGCCTCGCTTGTAGCTGCTGTGCCGGACAGAGAGAGAAACACAGTCTCCAAGACCAGGAATGCGGCTAGATATCCGGCAAACACGTTCTCCTCAAACCCCATCAGGAGCGAGAATAGAGGCTGCTCACCTTCCACGGGATGGGCGGGTGCGCAGGCTCACTGCATTGCCCTGGGGCTGCAGGGATGCTCCCGTCCCAGGAGAGCCCCCAGGTCTGGATGGTCGTGGCGTTCACAGACCTCACGACGGTGCCTTGTACGGAGGACAGCATGCTAACCGGTCCTGATGAGCATGGTGCTCCTTTTAGATTCTCCACTGACACATGACCAGGGTATGGGGGAGGAAAATCCATGGAAATTCAGAGCCTGGTCACATTAGTGTAGTTCCCAGACATTCAGGGGTCTGAGGCTCGCCAGGACATGCCTGCCGAGGTCGTTTGCTGCACCTCGCACCCCCTCCGCAGAGAAAGATGTTTTGTAGGGTTCTTTGGATTCTGAAACAGCATATACAGCACTTGGGAGTCACTGCAACCAATTTATCAGGCACACTTTGTTTGGAAGGCCTCCAGGTTTGAGCAGAGCAAGAGCGAGAGAGCACTCTCTGGCAGATCCAAGGTGCATTGACACCAACTTGCACCAAGCTCCTGTCACTCCGGCGGTCCGACAGGAGGATCTGATGGGGCTGGAGGGAGTGGCAGGAAGGATGCTCTGTGCACAGCTGGCCAGCCCTGCAGGAGAGCTGCCGTTGAGACCTCCAGAGCTCTAGATCAAGGTCACAGCATCAGCAGCAGGGGACCACTGCCCTGGGAAAGCCCCTTCTGGCATACCGCCCAGCATGCCTGAGCAACCATGAGCAGTCTTCCAGCTGTACGAAGTCCTATGTTCAGAATCGGGTCCAGGAAGTTTTGGTTGTGGCCTCGGCGGGAAGCCCAAGCTGCGAGTCTCCCACATGAGAGGCACCCGTGCCTCCTTCTGAACTTAGAGCAGGGAGCAGAGGAGGCTTCCCTGGTTCATGGGAAGAGCGGGAAATCCTGGGGCCTTGTTCACAGATGACTGGCTCCCTTCGTGGGTGCTCACCGAGGCAGGGACACTCCTGCCCACATCCCTCTCCGGCTTGTCTGAAGGACATCTGTGTGGGAATCCTCCTAGTGAGCTCACCGATACTGCTGTGTGGGCTGGTCAGCCCTGCACAAAGCGGGAAGCAGGTGGAAGGGAGAGCCACATCCACCTCTGGGTACTGGCAAATGGCTGATTGGCTGGGGGTCCAGAAGGAGCAGGGCTGGGAGACTAGAAACCAGAAACACTGAGGTGGTGGCTTGGGGGCGGTGGTGCAGGAGGAGCACAGTATGTACAAACACCTCATGTCTGGGTACCCCCGCTCTGAGTGCATGGCGCAGGAGGCTGCTCCAACCAGGGACAGAGACACCACAGAGGCTGCAGGCAGGCTGCTTGGGCCCCTGTCACCCGTGCCCATCACGCTACAGGGGCTGCTGAATGTCCTATCACCAGTGAAGGCTGACACTGAACCTCTGCTCTGGCACCGTTCCTCAAGAAGACCAACCAGCCACATGATGGCAGGAAGAGTACAAGCACCCTTGCTGGGGTGGAGGGTAGCAGGGGTGATATAACCTTACAGGAAGTGTTACTGAGCCCATGCAGGCCCTTCAGGCTCCTCCATTCGAGGACAGACTCGCTGGCACAGAATATTCAACGCAACTGCTTCAAACCCAGGGACAGGCTTTGGGACGAAGGGGGTGCGTGTGCATGTGACCACCATATACCACATTCCTGGAAAGTGTCAGCCCGTGGGAACAGTGATGTGCCACTGAGGGACCCAAAGTGCCACAGTGGAGACAGCACACAGAGTTGGGGCTGTTCCCTCCAGAGGGCACCGTACGTACACCCTGAACCCGGGCCACCTGCTGCTGCATCTCGATATCTAGAACGTGCACGTTCGGGAACCAGGAGGCAGAAGCAGCAGTGACCTCACCACCAACCTCAGACTTTCTTACAAAACCTGTGCTTCCTGCGTTCACACGGGTCTCCATACTGCTGGGCCATCGGCTCGACTCCCAGCAAGGAAGGGAACTCTTCCACGGGGAATGCAGCAAGGTTCTCGGGACCAGCAGCCACATCTGCTGTGTGGCTCTCGTGCCAGCGGACCAGCGGGCAAGGATGAGAGGTGCCAGCGGGCCGGCGGGCAAGGATGAGAGGTGGAGAGGCGTCATTGGCTTCGCAGAGCCGGAGAAGAAGCGGAGGCCCCACCCCGCGGGGCCTGAGCACACACTAGCCCTGCTGGCCTGAGTCCCACTCCCCCACCTCAGCTGTCGCTGCGGATAAGGGCAGGATCACATCTGACAATTCTCACAGATACAATTTTTACGTAGCCTTCCCAGAGCCCATTAGGTTGGCATTTGAATAATGAGTACCAGGAGTGTTCTGCCCACGAAGGGAGGCAGGTCGGAGACCTTTCTAAAATGCAAATCAGACTGTGTCTCTCCCTGGTTTAAAGCCCTTCATCACATGCTGGTTCCGGACACAGGGAATGGCGCGGTCCCAGAGCCCACTCCGCTCCCCCTGCATGTCACAGCTGCTTCTGGAATTCAGAGGAAAAGAATGAGATGACGCGATAAAAAGACGGTAGATTCAAAGCCAGAAGATGAAGAAACACCTGACTTTTGTCGCTGGGAGGCCATGTCTGGACTGGAGCGACGTCAACGGAGCCCTGCGGCAAGGACTTCCCAAGCAGCCAGTTGGCATTTGGACGGACCACTGACTTCTCATCAGCCGTGGCGGAGCCAAAAGAAAACCCAGCACGGTGTTCCGAGAGTGCGCCTGAAATGTCATTCTTTGCCATGGTATTCTCTAGAGAAAGGGCAGAGCAAAGACGTATAAACATTGAGAGACAATCATCCACAGACTTTCATTAAAAGCCAGTGGTGGACATATTAAAATGCGAACGGACACCAGGCCACAGAGGAAACGATGGTGGAGACACCCATAAAACACTTGCGTGAGTTTGATTCCACATCTGCTGTAGTATTTGATATTTTTATTTTAAAAAGTAATGCAACCAGGATTCTAAATAATAACAGCAACAGTGGCAGGTGTTTGACGGGTATCTGAACACACAAGCCCCATACCCACGATCGGGGGTGGGGCGGGGTGGAAATGCGATTTGTTCGGTCTCTTTTAAGTGTAGTTAAATAGGCATTTTTAAAAACTGAGAGTAGATACTGAATGCAAAGGAACTCTATCTGTAGTTTCCAATTCAAAAGAAACTGAAAACAACAATAAAACAAAAAAAAAGACACAGAAAATGCAATCAAGCCAATAGATGGCAGAGCCAAAGAAGACGCAAAGAGGGCAGATGTGAAGGAGGAGCCCAGCTGTCCTGGCGACGCGGCCCCGTGGGCGCAGCTCGGGAGTGAGACACCATGTGCGGGCTGCTCTGGGGCCATCAATCTGCCGCGACCACACAACCCCGCACCGGAACGATGCCCAAACTCACCCCCGGGTTTGCCTCTGGGAGAAGGGGAGGCTGCTGGCCTCAGGGCCGGTGAGAGGCACCTTGGTTCCCCGGAACGCCTGACTTCTTTCCACGGAGCACAACCACGTGCTCGGGGGGTCAGAATTTGATAAAGGCGAGGCCATAGGTGCACAGATGGTATGTTCTCTCTTTCTCCTCTCTCCACACTGCTCTCTAGGTCAGCTGCATGCCTGAAATATTCCCTGGAAAAGAAATGGCATGGGAGGAAGAGTCCGGGAACACCATTCCACGAGCTGCCCCACGTCTGCAGCTGAGGGAGGCCAGGTCAGAAGGGCACCTGTGGACAGCTTTTCCCAGGACTGGTGCGAGGCAGGCTGTGTGCAGCCTGCGGATCTGAGAACTGCCTGGCCTCCGCCCGACACGCAGAGACACTCAGATGCAAGTGCTACTTGCAAACGTCACCCGCCCACCCGCCTTCCCAGCAAACCGGCTCTCCTGGTTCTTCTCCAGGCCTCAGACCCCTTTGCCACAGTTTGACAGTAACATGGCTGTATGAGCATTGGGAACCCACCGAGGAGGAAAGCAGCCCGCCCTCCCCAGTTGGGTGCATGTCACCTGCCATGTGAACAGCCCGATAGAACAAAGGCAGAAGAAGGGTGCACTGACCCACCTCTGCCCCTGCGTCTTCTCTAGACTGGGGCTCACACTGTTGGCTCCCCGGCTCCCAGGCCTGGGGACCTGGGCTGCACAAGGCCACCTGCTTTCCTGGGTCTCCCACCTGCAGACAGCAGATTGTGGAGCTTCCCAGCCTCCACACACTTCCCCGTACACACACGAGAACCCTGACTACTCACCCCTCTCTGGCACTCGGGCTTTTGAGACATAATTAAACATCCTTTGCTGTGAGCTCCCATTCGGATTTGGACCTACACTGGTGACTGCTCATACGTGAGAGCAGAAAGGAGGCAGGAAACCACGGACTGTGTCAAGGAGCCAAAGGGCACTCCACCAGGTCCCCCAGGCCCTCCTCACCTGCTCTCTCTGTTCCTCCAATCTAGGGAACACCTGTTATTTCCACCCCTTGAGACCCGGTTCAAATACGACTTCCACAGGAAGCCTTCCCCAACACCACCAGGCAGAAGGAGTTCCATATAATGTGGTCTACGTAGATGGTTTAGAGTGGCTGGCGTCACACGTGGGGTTGGGCTCCCGTGCCCACGGTGTCCTCAGAGCCCCCACCTACCACGTGCCCTGAGGGCAGCCACTGTGGTTTCTTCCCATGCGCCCCCCAACCCCGCTCTGAGCGGAGGTGCCCTGTGTCCTCTCGCCGCCAGGACTCAGCTCTGCTTTCTGCAAGCCCAGGACCAGCTACACCAGCTTCCCTTCCTGGAATCTAGGCCTAGAAGTACTAACAGCTTCCAATTCTGGCAATTGCAGACCAGGTCACTGGGGCCCAACCTTCCAAAATTTTGCTAGGAAGAGAAACAGACTTCCTTTACATGATAAAGAGATTGACAAAGAAAAGAAAAAAAAACACAAGAAAAGGCCACAGAAAACATTGTACTTAATAACGATAAATCACTGGCATCTACTTTCTGACATCAGGAAAAAGACAAGAATACCCACTATCACCACTTTTTATTCAACATACCGGGGGGGGGGGGGTGCTCGTCAGCCCAAAACAGTAAGAGAAAGAAATAAAATATATAAAGATCACAATGGGAAAAATGAAACTCCTACAATTTCAGGTGTTGTGATTATGATCACAAAATTTTCAGAAGTTCAGAAGTTCTACAGATCAATTACTAAAACTAGTAAGATTAGCAAGGAAAAAAAAGATTGTAGGAGATAAAATCTATTTTGTTTCCATACATCGGCAATAAGCAAAAAATGAGTATTTTCAAAAACTAATACTTACCATAGCACCAAGAAATATCAAATTTGTAGAAATACAAAGAATCAAAAAATGTATAAACCTATATGGAGAGAAATTTAGAACTTTACTGAGAGAAACATATAGAGGATTTAACTACGTGAAAAAGGAAGAGAGCTCTATATTGCAAATGTGCATTTCTCCCCAAATGACCTGTAGACTCAGGGCACCCCCAGTGAAAACCCCAACTTAGTGATACTGGTTTTAGATTTTTGTTTTTTGTTGGGTCACTGTTTCTAAGATGTAGGTGGAAATGTAAAAGGCCAAGAACAGCCAGACACGGTAGAAGAGCACAAATGGAGGAGAACAGTCCGTTGAATGTCCAAACATAGGGAGCTTCATTTATCAGGTCACTGTGGTCGCTGTGGTTGCTGTGGTCACTGTAGTCCAGGGACTGACCAAAGAGCCTGCAGACACACCTTTAAAAAAAATGGAATGAATTAAAATGAGTTGGGTCCACTGTGCACAGGTGGGGTGCCACTCTTCCAAGGTCACCTCACTGCGCTCTGTGTTGCCGGGGCTCTGCAGCACACGTGGCCTGAATGCCCCGAGCCAGTGTACGCCCCATCATCCCCACTCCTTGTCGGCAGGCAGCTCCAGCTTTGCAGGGCCTGCAAGAAGGCAGCGTTGTCGGGGTCGAACTCTCTCAGAACCACCAGGTTTATCATGGGGGATTTCAGAGCAGGGTCTGCTGCTCCTGTGGTTGCATAGGAAGCCCTTGGGGAGCTGGCCCTGCCCCAGCCCCAGCCCCGTCCCTGACTGTGCACGCACCTGTGCCCCCATCTGTAGATGCCCACCATTCCCGAGGGGCGTCCCTCCTCCTCTGCCCCCCCCAAGGTTTGCATGCCACACCTGCCCTCATGTGCCTCGTGCACACATGTCCCCTCATTTTCCAGGACCCTGGTCTCACTGCTCCATTACCTGCAAGGTACCTGTGGCCGCTCAGAGCCCCTCCCTCCCAGGCCCTCACTCAGCATAACCCTTGGCCCAGGGACCATCACTCAAGCTACTGGGTCAGCCACTGGAGGTCACCTATTCAAGAGCAGAGGCTCAGCCTTCCAGAAACGAACCCCCTGGTGGGGAACTTTCTCTAGAAATTCCATGGGGTAGAACAGGGCTAGAGATGTGGGAATAGAGCCAGTGGGTTCTGAATAGAAGGACAAGGAGTCGGGAGTGCAGCCCTGAGGGTTTGCGCTGGCAGGGGAAACGAGGGTGAGCTCTCCTGAGGCCCCTCCCTCACCCCAGGTCAACAAGGAAGCTTCCAGAGCTCTGGGCTGGCTCAGACCCCACCACCAGCACATATGTGTATAGGATTTCCTCTCTTGGGTGTGCCTGATGGGACATTTGGGAGCTCTTTGGCAGTGGGACCTGAGTTTCTTTGATTTCTCAGCAGGGTTGAATGATTCCCAGGAAACAGAACCATGGAATGAGGAGGTTCTTCAAGCTTGTGCTGGAAAAGATGACATTCCCCAAAGGAAGGTGGGCCCCTTGCCCCTGGTTCCTGGGAGTGGGCCCTGGGGCCACACCGGGCAGTCTACAATAACCATGCCACCCAGCATCTGCTTGATCTCGGGAGAGGATAGAGACAAAGGCCAGCCATGTGGGGGGGCAGCTGTGAGGACGCCACTGACCCCCCTCCCCCTGGGAAAACTCTGGAGATCACGATGCGGGCACATGTGCTTGCTAGCAGTACTCCAGCATCTCAGCACCCATTACTGCTGGCGGAAGTTCATGCCATCTGCGGGACTTCTCACACTGGAGTTCTGACACCCTTCTGGGAGCCTCTTCCCATTGCTGGGGTTAATTCCCATCTTCTGCTATAATAATCTGTAACGACGGTTGAAAGAGATTCGTCCTCCTGCTCGTGAGTCACTGAACCTGAGGCTGGCCTGCAGACCTCCTCACTGTGCAGATCTCTACCCAATATTCCTTTTTCTCCACCTAAGGGCACCATGGATCATAGAACTGTCATCTTTGAGAGCCTGAAAATACCTTCCAAAGCCAGGAACCAGGCACCCCGCCAGCCCCCGGACAAGTGTCCACACTGATAACTAGCCAACGATGACCCTGTGTGGGTGGGCAGGGAAGGCAGGAAAGGACACCATGGCATAACACTGTCACTGCCTGAAGATCTGAGTCCTAGAGGCCCTGCCTGGGGAAGCACATCCAAGAGGTCAACAGGCAGTCAGAACAGGGAAACCCCCAGTGGTGATTGCACCAGGGCCCCCGTGGTGGTCTCGGCACTGGTGAGGCCTGAGGGCCCTTGGAGGGGAAATGGAGCATCTGGATCCCTTCGTGACTGACTCCCATCCATAGGAAGAAAGGACATCCTCTCTGGTAGGAATGAGAGTAGGAGGCACCTGTGAAAGACCATCTAGAGGAAGTTCCCTGCTGCTGTGTCTGAAAACACTACTCCGTAAGCTGATGATTTGACCACATTCCAGGAGCAGGGGTAGCAGGCAGGGTGGGAGGCAGCAAAGCCATTATCCATCCTGGTGGAAGCTCAGAGTGAAGTGCAGGACATCAAGAAGGGAGGATAAGGACTTCCAGCTAGGAGGGGAGGGGAGTGGTGTGGAGAGCCATCTCCTCAGCCAAGGTAGCTGAGCACCAAGAAGAGCTATGCAAAGCACATGACAGGTACAGTAGCCTCTGGAAGCTTGGGGATGGCCCAAAAACCCCCATGGGGATGGCCCTGCAGACCCCCATAGTGGAGATGGTCCACAGACTCCTGTGGGGACGACCCACAGACTCCTGTTGGGGGGAGGGCCTGCAGACCACCATGCGGATGGCCCGAAGACTCCCATGGGGATAGCCCGTAGACCCCCACGGGGATGGCCTTCGCCCCTTGTGGTGGGGATGGCCCGCAGACCCCCATGGTGGGGCGGGACACAGACCCCCGTGGTGGGGGGGCCACCAGCGCAGACCACAGATCCACTGGCCAGCTGATGCCCTTGCAACAGCAGTGGAGCTGTGTAATGAGGCACGGTGCTCTCCTGGGGGGATCAGAGATAACAGCTCCATGCAGGTCGGTCAGCACGGGAAGCTGGGACTACTCACAGCTATTATATTTTTCCAGTAAGACCCATCATGGAGGCTAGAAGGCCTGCCTTCCTAGAAAGAAGTTCCCTCCAGGAGCTGTGCCCACAGAGCTGCTCATTGCATCCTGGCTTTTGGGTAGAGTAAGAACCCAGCAGTGCCACAACCCCCTAGCTGCAGGCCAGCCTCTCCCTGGAAATGTCCTCGTATCACTGAGGACAGTCAAACATCACCAGCTGTAGGACACAAAACCGGGGAAGGAGGAAACGCCTTCTGGTAAAGTCCAGAGAAATCCAAGTCCTAGTCCTAGGGGATGTGCTGAGGATAAGCTCTTCTTGGATACAGTACAGATAATTTTCCATTGGGGAAACTGAGGCAGGGCGTGTGCTCTGTGCATACAGTGTTCTATCTCCAGTGCCGCCGTTCCTGGTGAGGTGAGCCAGGCGGGTTCCGGGAGCAAGGGCACCATAGGTCAGAGCATCTGGGGTGACTTTGCACAGAGAGCAGTTTCAAGCAGCCAAAGAATCCGGCAACAAAAGTGTTTGTCACCCCGAGGGAAAGCAAGCAGCCACAACAAGGCGGGGACCCAGCCGGAGTGGCTGGCTGTTCTCCTCTCCCAACACTCTGATGACAAAAGACTGACTCTGGCCTCCCAGCCTGGGCATCCGGGGCTGCAGAACAGACCTCGGTGACACACAGCAGTCGTCCTGAGCCAAGTGGGTCGGTGAGTTGCTAGCGGTGCAGAGCTTGCCCACAGGGAGGAATGAAGACTGTCGGATGCCAGGAAAGGCCGCTTTCCTGGGGAGGAGCAGATCGCCTGCTACCTCCCCATTGTTCCGGAGAACCTTAACTTGACCTTCATCCCATTCTGCTACGTGTGCACCTCCCAAGCCGTCTGTGCTGAGCTGAGCGGAAAGTGAGACCCAGACGCGTTCACCTCGGCTCCTGTCTGTGCTGGGGCTCTCGTCCCTGTTCGTGGGGCCTGAGTGCACTTTGCCTTGGCTCCGGCCCATGCATTCCAGGCTGCGGCCCTTACAGACCAGTTTCTCTTCCTGCTTAAAACTCACCAACAACCAGAGAATGCCACCCCCGGTGGTAGGAGCTGCCTCAGGCGGGAATCAGCCCATGAGTATCAAATTGTGATAAAAGAAGACTTTGAAAAAATATATATATAAAACTTTCAGAGCAAGAGTGAACAAACCAGCGAGTCAGCAAAGTCGGGCAGATGCGGCCAAAGCACATTCGTGTGATGCTTGTTTGGCCAAGAAAACCAAAAGCTTAGCACACGTTCCAGATTCATCCTCTTCCTTTTGTTGTGTCGTTAGCTCCTTGCCCTGTTTAAAAAAGGAATTGTAAGGTCATATTCTTGAAGATCTGAAAATTCAAATATCCTTTGTCAAGCGAAATAGATCTTCTTTTAATTGATGCATCTATCTCTGTGATACTGGAATTTAGAAGTGCTGTTTTATAGAAGTGTTTTTAAAAGTTTCAACTTGCTTGTTAAGCTTAATGAATTCAACTTGATACATGTGCAAACGATGTTCAGATCACTCAGAACAGGTTTCTGAGACTTGCCTCCGGGAGGGGCAGGGGGTCCCCCTTGCACAGAGTTTAAGGTGTGGTCACTGTTGTGTGAACCGGCCCAAGGACGGGTCAGAAGGCTCACAGCTCCTTCTCCCTGCCCCCGAACACAGTGGCCTTTCCTGGCATACGACAAAGGCACTCGCACGCCTCCTGAGTCCTACAGTGGCAGGTGGCTCTGAGCAGGTGTGGAGCAAAGAGACAACTATAGTCCTGCCTGTGGAGGCAGCTCCTCTGCAGATGGACGGAGGCGCCAGGGGGCTGCTCAGGCCTGGGGCTGCCGGCGTGCACAGGGCCTGGAGGCACCGGTGGAGGGTGAAGTGCCGTGCTGGCACCTGCCTGTCACTGGGCAGGGTGTGCAGCACCTGGGGGTATTGCAGGGCCAGGCAGCAAGAAGGCTTTCATCCTTTCATTCCCAAATGTCGTCCAATCAAACATGAGGGACAGTCTCCCAGAACAGAGCATACTTCCCCTCTCCATGTTTCCAGGTGAGCCAATCTTTTCTGAGACGTTTGTGACTCAAGGGCCTCCACGGCCTGGTGGCTCTGGCTCCTCTCAGCGTGGCCATGACGCCCTCCCAGTGCCCAGGGTCTTCAACAGACACAGGTAAAAGCCTTCTGTGATCTTCTAGTTGGGCATGCCTCATTCAGCAAGGGAGTTAGAGCCTGTTTTAATACATCGTCTCATGAAACATTTATTCCCATTAGAGTCTGACATCCTCTTACTTGATTATAGAAAATGTTTAATTCTCTTCTGTCTCCTTTAACAACAACAAAAAATACCCACAACTATGAACTCATCAGACTGATTCATTTTCACACTTTAAGTACATAGGAAAGTTTGATTGTGGTATCTAATGTGACTGATCACTTCTGATCCTTATACGTGATTCTTACTTAATTATGTCAAGAAGCTAGATGCCAATGTTGGATATACAAGTACGTATGTGTTTCCCAAAGACCATGCTTCCTATGCTAGCTTCATAAATCTCTGTCTGCAAACTACACTTCACACTGTACGTTACTAGACAAAATATTAGATATATGTCCCTTTGCTATTGACGGCTTTTAGTAATATATCCTACAAGATGTGCTCTGAGGTATTTCTCACTGGTTCTTTTCAAAATAATATTATTTAAACACACGGAAAATGAAGCTGGTTCTTTCTAATTTTATTAAAGCAAGCCAGCCTGACGTGATGTGCTGGTTCACAGAGAGGATGGCTCTGCAGAGTGTGTCACGTGGCATATTTCTCCATGAGCTTGATAAGCAATCTGTGCAGTTCCAAGGTTTCACCCAAAATAAAATAGTTATTAAGCGGGCAAAGCAGTGAAAACATTTTATAAAAAAGTATTGCATTGAAAATTTATATTGAAACAGAAATTGAAATCCCGCCTCCCATTCCTGACTCGACAAGGTGCCCGTGAGTGAAGACATGGCACAGATCATGCACTGTCACTTCCTACATATTGTAAAGGTTTTTTTGGTTATACTTTCAGAGGCTTGAATAAGGAAGAACATTAATGAATGGGTGATATCCTCTTGGAGAAAAAGGTGGTTCAACAGCAGTGCAGGTGGGCCTAGGGAGGTCACCAGCCGGTCGTGAACTGAACAGGAAATGTTGGTAGATAAGGATGCCATTTTTTATTGTGACTCAGAGGGAGTTCCAAGAATCGAGTGGCAGCTCAATGACATGATTTCCATCCCCACCCGCATATTTCTGAGAACAAGATTTCTCAGCATTTGCATCTGTAGAAATGGAAACCAGGAACAGAACAGGTGCTGAATCACGTCACATTCCAGCAACAAGTGAAACTCATCGGTGGAATATGATACAATCTTTAAAAAGCCATCCATCACATCAAGAGATGTATTTTCAACAAACTTTGCTTTGCGTTTTGTAGTTTGTATGTGCGTTTGTCTGCCTGCCAAAATGTGTGCCCCGCGTGCCCCGTCCTATAGCAACGAGCTGTCCCTGAGAAACATAGTGCACCAGGGACCTGTGCACAGGGTGGTCACCGATGGACCGAAAGCGAGCTGTCATGAGGCCAGTCACTTCCAGGCCAAGGCTTCAGAGATGGGGGTGTGTGGTCCCTTCTTGTTCCTGTCCCTTCCCCCAGCTGGCTCTGCTCAGATGATATAGCCGCTCGAGGACAGAGGAGCCACAGAATGGAGTGAAGGCAGATTCTCCGAATCATTGAATGGAATGCTGCACAAAGACCAGAACATCCACTTGAGCCTGGCAAGTGAGCACAAGACAAACTTCTGTTGTGCTGGGCCCTTGGAATCCGGGGATTTGGTTAAGCAGCCATCATCACCTTAAATAATACAATATTTAATAATTATTTATCATATTCATAATACATCTGTGTTGCTTTTTTTAAAATGTGTGTTAATAATGAATTATATTGATAACTCAGCCCAGAAGAGATTTTTAGCACTTAGAGCCTTATAGTCATGGGAAATCATTTAAAAATTCAATTTCCATTTATATTCATAATCTTAATATAGAGAATTTGGCTGGAGTGACCAATAAATAAAAAATGTATTCTATTAGGCTAAAATTGTGCAATGAAAGGGAACTGGCAAAATGAATTCGAGGAGACAAAAGGATAATATAAAATATCCAAATGTTAAAAAAGAGTTTGTTCATCCACAATTTTTAAAGGATGGCGGCTTGCCTTGAGTTACTACCAGACTCTTCTACAGCTTCCTTAAAACTGTTCAATACTTTAAAAATCTATGTACTGTAGTAAGGACACAAAATTTTGTGAAAGTGTGAATTATTAAGTGATGTGTCTACATCTGGAGCTGCGATATCTTTACAATGATTGGCTACATGTGCATTTATTGATGACTCTCTACATGCATGAATCTGTGTGAGATGTTCGTAAAGGCACAAAGGTAATGCACAACACTGACACTCAGAAATACTCCGCCCGTTCTCTCTCCTCCTCTCTCACACACAAGTTTAGAGTTTGCTATTTTGTTTTATCTTCTTACATTGTTCCCCAGATTTATCAAGATATGATTGACACCTACAAATTGTAACATGATTTTTGACATGTAGGACATGATGATTTGATGTATGTTTGTATTGTGAAATAATCACAACCATCAAGCTAATTAATACATTCATCACCTCATGTAGTTACCATCTGTGTGTGCAGTGAGAATATTCAAGATCTACTCTCTCAGCAAATTTCACGTATACAAAACAGTATCATTAACTGTAACCACCACGCTGTACCTCACATCCCTACAACTTACTCATCTTCTACCTGAAAATTTGTGCCCTTTGGCTAACAGCTCCCCACATTCCCCACCCGCAGGCCCTGGCAACCACCATGTTACTCCCTGGTTCTATGAGTTTGACTTTTTTAGATTCCACATAAATAAGATCATACAGTATTTGTCTTTTCCTGTCTGGCTTATTTACATTAACATAATGTCCTTCATAATGTTGTTGCAAATGTTCCTTCTCTTTTATGGTTGAATCATGTTCTTATATCGCACACATCTTTATCCATCCATCCACCCATCAGTGAACACTTAGGCTGTTTCCATGTCTTGGCTGTTGTGAATAACACTGCAATGGACACAGGGATGCAGATATCTCTTTCAGATCATGATTTCACATCCCTCAGAAAAGTACCCAAAAGTGGGATTGCTGGATCATAGGGTAATTCTTTTTTTATATTTTTGAGGAAACTCCACACTGTTTTCCAGATTGGCTGCACCAGTTTGCATTCCCACCAACAGTGCAAGAGATGGTATCACATTGTGGTTTTGATTTGCATTGCCCTGACATCGAGTAATGTGGAGCATCTTTTCATGTAACTATTGCCCATTTGTATATCTTCCTTGGAAGATCTTTGCCCATTTTTAAGGTTATTTATTTATTTGCTATTGAGCTATAAGAGTTCCTTATATTTTGGAGATATTAACTCCTTATTGTATATGTGATTTGAAACTATATCATCTCACTCAGTAGGTTGCCTTTTCATTGTCTTAAAGGTTCCATTGCCATGAGGAGCTATTTAACGTGATATGATCCCACTAGTTTACTTTTGCTTGGATTACCTATGCATTTGGTGTCATATCAAAAAAAAATTATCACCAAGACCAAAGTCAGAGAGCTTTTTCCCTGTTTTGTTCATGATTTTAGGTCTTTCATTCATTTGGAGTTCACCATTTTGAATAAGCAAGATGGTATGTCCACTCCTTCCTAGAAAACAGTCCTGGGGAAACAAGCAATGGCCCAATTCAAAACTGTTAAGAAAGGATCAGCCTTGTTCATCTGGGGGAAATTCTGTGCTTTGTCCTAATGTCTGTGACCCTGAGTTCCCCATATCTCTCCAGTTCTCCCCCAAGTAGCTCCTCAGCCTCATAAAGGCCTGTAGTGGCTGTAGTCACAGCTTCCTCCTCAACTCCCACTACTCAGAGGAACCACTGAAAACGATTTACACGTGGCCCTTGGCCAGGTGGCCTGAGGCTCTTCTGGACAGTGGGCTTGGGGTTCTGCAGAACTATACAACAGATCTGATCTCGGCCAGCTCAGTGAGGCCAGAAAGGGGGAAAGAAGTCTGAGCCCCCACTAAAAAATAGGAAAACAAACAAACAATAACAGAAAGTGCCTAACAGAAGGTATTTTGAAATTGTGGCTGGTGTTTAACTCAGCATGCCAGTACTCAGTGAGCCAGTGGAAAGACCAATGCTATTTTAGAGACCATAAGGAAAGTCTTGATTCCAAAACAGAGGAGGGGCCACTGTGGATCGGTCTGTGCTGGTCAGATTACCTCTGTTCTGGGCATCATGCTCTGACTGCAGCCCTGACAGTTTCCCTTATGACCCCACTCCAACGTGTGGATAGTTACGGGGCCTGTGGGTTCCTTGGGGAGCAAAAGAGGTTCAGATATCCCTCTGAAAGAGGGACTGGGCGTGTTACTGCCACACTGGAGTGTTACAGAATCTTCTGACATTGTTAACTCCCCTGAAATACAATGTGCAACAAGACCAGACAACCTATCTCTAAAAGGCCTCTGTCTCTGCTATTCTGGTTTGTTACCCAAGTCATCACCAAAAGTGATCTCATAGAGGGTCCCGATCTTCATAGCATGATCTGCAGAAATTACAGGCTGCTGTATTTTCATTTAACACAAGACAACGTATTTTGTTTAAGGATATAATGTTTTATGTTAGTTGAGCCCTAAGTTGGAAGAGATAAGCAGAGGATTTATGACAGGAGGGCACCTGGTTGGGTCAGATATCCCCAACTCTAACCCTTCTTTATCAAGGCCTGACAGATTTCTACTTTTTACCTTGGATGTAGGGTGGGGAGGGGAGTGGGCTTGAAGCCAGGCACCACCTTCCTTCTCAGGATAGCTTCTGACACCACATAAAGTGTGTCCCATAAATTCTAATGGCAGTGGCTTTGGTCCTAACCACTACCCTCCTCACTCAAACAGCTGAAAGAGAGCTGGGATCTTCCAGCTCTCTTCTGGGATCAACCAAGAAGGGAGATATGAAGGCACAAGGAATGTTTGCTGTCATCTACGTGGGAAGAAACAGAATAGAGGGACATGTGCTACTTGGTGGCCCAGGGAAAGTGGGACCAGAGTTGCCTCCCACAGGATAAGGATTCAAAGGCCAGAGGGATGTCAGCCTACCTAGCATCTACTGAGCTCCTCATAGGGGCCCTTTAATGCTTTGGAGACGAGGAAGTTTTGCATGAATTGTGCAAAACTTGGAATTGTGAAGGTCACAATCAGCTCTGGGTGGGTCCTGCATCATGAGGCACCAGGCTGGCCAGTTAGGGCTGGCTCTCTGAGACGGCTCACAGACAGGAGATCTTTGTACGCCTGCCTGGTTGCCCTGCTCAGGACCCAGGGCAGAAAGAAGGGCAGAGCATGGAGAAGATGCTTTCTCCAGGATCAGAGGGTACTGGTCTCTCCGGAGGTTCCCATAGATCCTGTTTCTCTTGGCTCGGGATCAGCAACCTGACACGGAGGCAGGGTCCACAGTACGGTTGGTCTGATCCACCTATTCACCCGGATTCATTTGCAAATCAGCCTTAACAGGAAGGTCCTCAAAATTTGCTATACATGTTCCAAAAATATCCCTGAGCCCCCAGACCCTTGTTATCAGGCAGGTAATTGGACAGGCACGTGGCAGAGAGATTGGGGTGGCAAAGAATTCATTTGCATCTATCTCCTCAGTCTCCACCTTGCTCCAACTCAAGTGTCCATACAGAGATTTCTAACTGAATTATCCTAATCTTCAAGCATTTTCCAGCCACCCAACATATTCTTGCTTTAGGCAGGGAAGGCCTCAAACCAACCCACGAACCCAAAGAGAGCCCATTGAACCCAAAGGGAGCATGGCTGAGAGGCTACCTGCCCTGGCCCTGGGAGCCGACTTTGTCCTCATGTTAGCACTTAATCTTGTGTAGTTTGCAGCAGTGAAAGGCACGGATGATTAAGTACCGTGGGGAGGCATGGGAAACCCACTGGAAGATGGGCTTGCCTGCGTTAAACTGTATTTATAACCTTTGCAGTTGAGGACAACTGAACAGCCAAAGAAAATAGCCCAAGAGGGAAACCAAAGAGATTTAGGATGCCTCAATGGAAGGTTCTTGACAAAGCTCCAAGACTGGTAATGTAACCCATTCCCCGATTTACTGGAAGAATCTATGGATAAAAGAGGAAACAGCCCAGGATTGGTCTTACCTGTATGATCAGTGGTGTTTACAAACACATGTTTGTTGTGTAGCCAGAGAATGTCTGGTACAAGCATGATGTGAGCAACACAAGAGCTCCATTCTCTGTGCTGGTCCGTGGCTGCCTTGAGTGGGGTCCCAAAGAATCCCATCTGAAGAAATCAAGAAAGACTGGATGTGTCCTTTAAAATGGATCAAACCAGGAGAAAGCTTCTTGTTCAGACATAGCCTGTAACTTCACTCGAAAAGGCTTGCACACCTCCTGGGCACAGCCAGGGCACTGATGAAAACAGGGGATTCAGAAGGACTCTACTCAACTCTAATCACTCAGCTGGAAGTGCAGATAAAATCCCAGAGCCAGGGTCGGGGAGGGAAGGGACAGGAGCACCAGGAGTGTGGACAGTCGTGGAAGCTCTGGAGGGACGGGAGAGCACTACATTCAACTCAACGTGTCTGTCCTCCAGCCTCATACTGAATGGCCCCTGGATCAGACCCTCCACATGCCTGCTGTGCCCTTTCCTCAGGGCCAGTAAGCCTTCCATTCACTGTGACCCCTCCCTGCCTGGGGCCCTGATGCCCCACCTCCTCCACATCCCCAGGTCACCCGGAAAGCCACCTATCCCCGGCCATCACCAACAGAGGACAGTTCACGTGGATCTCCAGAACACATGGCAGTCTCTTAAGATTTGGATGCAGAATTCATTTTCATATGTCGATCCATCATCTGACCTACTCAGGAGCTCAGTGGTAAAACGCAGCCTAATGCCTTTAAGAACACACATTTTTGGAGTGTTTGGTTTTCTGAAAGTAAGGCCTACTGGACAAGTTAAAAGATACAGTGTCCACTGTGTTAGTGGATGAAAGGCAGCTTTGAGAGAGTCCTCTGAATATTGCTTCAGTTCGACCACCACCTAACCATTAACAGTCCATCTACCTCTCCATGGGGATTGGCTGCCAAAGCGCTGCCCTCTGATGCCTCTCCCATCCCGGTGACCCAGCTCTGATCAGAGCGGGGGTATGTGCACATTCTGGGGGTGGATGAGACGCCCAAAGGAGCAGAGCCGCCACGTGTCCATGCCCAGCCGAGCGCACAAGCCGATGCTTATGAGAATGGCTGTCCCATGTGCCAAGCCGCATGAGCCATGGTGCTGCACCAACTCCGGAGGGTGCCTATGGGTTCCTCCAGGTCCACAGCCCCAATCCAGAACATACTGCACTGATTATTACATTCTGACACGAAGGAGGTCAGAAAGGCAGAGGCATGCACTTGGCATCGAAGAGCAGGCCTGATTATAAACGAAACTGTCAGCCTGTGTCCAGTTAGGAAACTTACTCCAGGTATTTCGGGGTCTGAGAAGGGTGCGAAGGCAAAGAGAGGTGAGGTTGAATCCACGTGAGTGGGAACCAGGAATGCAGCGGGGCCTCCTCCCCACCACAGCAGGAGCCCCGACTGTCTGCACAGTGTAGGGAGCTGGAGCCCAGGATCCTGCCCAGGAGCCCAGGCGCCCAGAAGCCGGGTGCCACGCTTCCTGGGGCACAGCCCAGCTGTGTTGTCCACAAGGGGCTGTTGCTGCCTGCTGGACGTGGCTTCAGATACAGGGGGAGGAAGGGGTGGAGGTGCGGGCATCTCCCTTCCTTTTGAGAAGGAGAAACACAGTCCCTGACGCTGGAAGCAGGCACGGCACATACAGTGTTCCTGCGAACGTGAACCACGCACAGAACACCCACAGCAGACACTCGCCTGCACCAGGTGAGAGCAGGCCAAAAGCAAGGCCACTCCCCCATCAGGTGTGAACACGGACCAACCATAAGAACTGTTCAAGCCATGGAGTGACCGACAGTCCCCCGTGCTGGCTGACACTCGTGGCTCACGGCACTCTCCTCCCAGATCAGACTCGGAAGCAAACCCAATCATGGAAATGCTCCTGCTTCCTGGCAGCATCGACCCCTCCTCCTCGGACTCTCCCCAGAACCACCTACCACAAGCCCAAACTCTGTAATGGGTTCTTTCCAACACCGTCTCGCTGGGACGCCTGTGTGGCCATGGTGCACAATCCCCGCCACAGGACATATACTAACTGAGCTGGCCAACTCCAAGAGAGCGCCTTGTGGTCTCCAGCTGGAGGGATTGGCACTCGCAGCCTGCTGCCAGCAAGGGGCACAGTCACCACCTACGGACCAGTCCAGGCAACCCAGCAAGCCCCAGATGGGAACCAGGGTGACTAACTTGTCTGCATTCTTACCACGTGGCTGTAACTCGCCAGGATGGTCCTCCGCCTCACCCAGCTTCCCTGTGTCACCTCTGTCCTCATCATCTGAGTGCTGAAATAATTTGCACTTCACTAATGCAGTTGTCTGTCCCTCCCGGACAATGGGCGCCTAGCCCCATAGTGGTTACCTGTGTCGTACTGGACCCAGCCAGGTGGAGACCCACCTGATGAAAGAGATCTCCACCCATGTCCTCCCCCCGGGGGGGAAGGATGGCAAGCTCTGGGACACAGACACCTGCCACCAGCTCTACTGGACCCGTGTGTGTCCTCTTGAGCCCTCTTCATGGCAGCCCGTTGTTGGCCGGCCAACTCTGGTGCCCAGCTGGGTGTTCCCACAATCATGCCACTGCCACCATTCATGCTTGGGCAGACCCTCTCATGCCACGTTTCTGCTTGTCATTGTTACCAATACCAGGGCTGACCCAGGTCTGTCACAGTCACTGGCAGATTCCAAAAGCTGCAGATAACACCCCTGCCCCAAGACTGCAAAACAGATGAAAGTCAGGTCTGGCTCTCTATATATTTGTATATTTTATTTTTGAATGTTTGGTTTTTGGACATGTAATTCAGAACAAGGCAAAGAAGTCTAGAACCCCAGCATAACCCCGGAAAGTTGAGGACCAATGAGGGGTCTTTTCCCCTAGACATACTGCAGTATTAAAATCCCCTCTCAGCTGCCTGGACCAAATTATTTGTCTAGGAACTTGACAATGGGAAGGTTTTATTTTCGTCCTCTTTGTGACAAACACATAAATGAAAGCAATAATGTCATGTGATCATTACTATCATTAATATTCACAAAGACACTCCCTGTTTCCTTCTCTGGGACCAGGAACTGCTCAGGGCTTTGCGCAAGCACCGCCCCTGCGAACCAGAAGATGGTAACCACTCAAGCCCTGAGTCCTCTCTGCACGTCCAGGGTGACATAGCTACTCTGGAATGAGTGCAATCCGCAGGAAGAGGGCCCACTCACAGGAGAAGCTGTCCCCGGGAACGAGCGTAGGGACGGGTTTTACTGGGGAAACACACAACCCGGTGTGATGTGGCACACAGTCCCCTGCGCTGTCCTCATCCGGGGAGGAACACAGGGGCTGGGGCACGTGTGGACAGGGAAGCCGTCCCTCTGTCACCCCTCCTATCCAGGCCAGTATGAGAGCACGCAGAGTGAGAACAGCTGGTGCTCAGGTGCCACGGGTCTGAGTTTAGACACCAGGTGCTAGAAAGTGGTGACGTTCGAGGAAGCGGCATTCTGGCTGAGGGCACAGGAGCCTCTGGTTCATGGGAACCATGTGCCCAGCCTCTCTCCCTGAGTGGCAGGTGATGCTTGCCCCAGGTGGATGTGCAGGCACCCTGGGAAGGGCCCCTTGGGTCACCCCCAAACAATTCTGGGGGTCTCTCCACAACGTGCAATGAGCACATTCATCTCCAACCTTTCCTTAGCAGAATATTAAAGAATAGGTTCCTCTGAGGGAGCATCTGACTCTGAATCGAGACTGCAAATCTGAGCTTTCTGCAAACAGTAATCCAGGCATCATTTTCTGCAGCCAGTGATGGAAGTTACCATCCTATGAGTGCAAACACACTTACTTGGAGTGAAAGGAAAAAATGCACCAAAACACAAATGCAGCCCATTCAACACAGAAAGGAATGCTGGATGGCCACGTGCCAGGGGTCCTGCAGCTCCTTCCTCACAGTCACGCAGCTGACATGATAGTGACCGTCACCTGGGAGCCTAGGTGTTGGAAGCCAGCTGCAGGCACTGCTGGCAGTCTCGGGGCTGCCACTGGGTGCTCAGCCCTGGGATCTCAGTGACCCGGCTTCTCAAAGACATGGAGGCTGGAGGGGAACTTGGTGGACAAAATGGCCAAATGTGCCTTTTTTTTACACCAAAACCAGAGAAAGGGGAGAAATGTGCTTCCTGAAGCATCATTTCTGCTGCCTGGCTGCAAACCATCTCACTCACTGTTTCAGTACGACACTATATATTGTTAGAGAGGGGGAATCATCGTCGGGTATTCTTGGCCAGCTGTATTCTGTGAATGATTTATTTCTGCCTTTTGTTGTCATTTTTCACTTGGAGTTTTAAGAAGCGAATCGTAAACATCTCTTACATGTTAAAGTTACTGGCCATTTCCCTGTGATGCGGTTGGCAGGCAGTTTTTCCCGGCTTGCTGCTTGTCATTCTTACTATTTGACTTACAAACATCGTAAAAGTAATCAGTTGGATCTATCGATCTTTTGCTCTTATAATTTCTGCCTTTTGTGATTAGAAAGTCTTTTCTAAGATAAAAGTTATGTAGGTAATATCTGTGCTTCCTTCTAGTGATTTTAAGGGTTTGTTGAGGCTTTCTTTTTTTAACATTTAAACCTGCCCAGACGTTATACTGCTATTTGGTAGGTATAAGCTACATATTCCAGGTATTTTTTCAGTGATCTGATTAAATCGTTTCTCCCAGACATAATGTGTTGCTTTTCCTATGGAATGAGCCCTCGGATGCACCTGCACCTGAATCTGAGCTATTCCACCCTGGTCACACAATTTTCATCTTGTAACTTCGAAACATTACATTGTTTGGCAGGACACATTCTCCCTCTTTTTTAAATGTCCACAACCATCCATATGCATAAATAAATCTTCTGTATTAACTTTAAACAGTTTGGTAAAGTTCTCCCCCCAAAACCTACCATGGGAATTATATGTGTTAACTGATTCTGGCAAGTTGACTGCTTTGCCATATCTACCCCTTTGCTATCTGGGAACTATAAATCATGTAAATAATATAAATATATAGAAAACATAAATATACGTAGAAATAATGTAAACTAAGCCAGAGTTCATGACTTCAGCAAACTTTTGTTTTCCTTCTCATTGACCCCAAACATTTTTGTTAATTCCTATGGCATCTTATCTTTGGATAATGGATCTCTTATTCATTACATTATCCAAGTGGTTAATGTTCGTGATTAAGTTTGCCATATTTATTTTATAATCAGACACATTCTGAGATCTCATGTTTGTTCTAAGGCTTTCACTTAAGATAACGTGGGACAATCAGCTTAACATGGGGCAAAGTACGTGTCAATCATAATACTGAATATTTAACTAATTTTAGAATTTAAAACTAAATGCTTTCACCTGAATGACCTCATTTAATTCTCATGAAATTATACGAGATAAAATTCAGTATCCTCTGTTACAGATGAAGCAGCTCAGGCTGTGCAAACGTGAGTCTCCCCCAGTCCCCACCCCCACCCCACCCCCCGGCCAGGGCGCAGAACTGGAGCTTGAATGAGGGGATTGGATAAAAATATCAACTACATGGACGATGTGTAACACGACACACCTATTTCATGCGGCTCTACAGCACTGTCTTGGCGCTTTTTTGCAGCTTATACCTGACAGCAAGAAGAGATGACAAAGAGGAAGAGCTGACACCATGTGGCACATGGGTCAGGCACACAAGCAGCCGGAGGCACCTGTCACCACCCAATACCTGTAACCCACCTGTAACCCCATTGCCGGGACACTCCAACTTAATGATGTGGAAAGAGCCCCCTGGTGCAGTGTTGGCGGCGGCGCACAGTCGTGAGGAGTACATGTGCAAGGGCCCAGAAGCCGTTGTTATAGTACCTGGAGTATCATTGACCCTCAGAGGTGGGTTATCTTTCCCCTTCTTCCCTTAGGTCAACACAGAGCTGGTCTCCTTCTTGTGCTTCAGGAACCCGTTGTGATGGTGAAAGACAGTAGCTATGTGGCCCCAGGGGTTCCATTCACCCACCTAACAGCCTGCATCCTCTAACGATTGAGGGCCCCCCACATAAACATGAGGCTTGGCCCTAACATCCAGATACAATGGCTCAAGACCATCCCAGGCTCTGTGTGGAGCCCCCCCCACCTCCGCCCCAGCCCTAGCCCAACAGTCCCGTGAGCTTCCGAGTGGATTGGATGCTCCAAACACCCTGGGGAGGGGGGTCAGGTTCTGCAGCTGCTGTACCTGTGTCAGCTGCACCTGACCGCCTTCCCTCTACCTGCCTCCACCCTGCACTGGGACCTACCTGGCCCAGGTCCTAATCCATCTGCATAGTCTTGCTTCTAAGTATGCAAGTGCACATGGAGCCTACTGTTGTTCTGAATTACATTGTTCACTGCTTCCTTCTGGCTACACAGGCTTCCTCGCCTACCTTGTCTCTCCTCCCGGGAAAGATTGGTCCAAGTGCCTGTCTCACAAAGTGTCCAGAGCAGCACTCCTCACATGCAAGGCACTGGGGCATCCTCTGTCTTGTCCCCGCTGGACGCTCCTAGTAAATGTAGGTACGGCATGCTGTCCACACGACGTAGGAAGAAAAGCCGCTCCTGAGTGCAAATCAGAGCAGCCACTGTGGAAAACAGTACGGAGGTTCTTCAAAGATCAGAAATAGAGCTGCCCTACAATCTCGTAATTCCACTTCTGGGTATTTACATGAAGAACATGAAAATATTAATTCAAAAAGATGCATGTACCCCTACATCTACTGCAGCATTATTTACAATAGACAAGATAAGCAACCAACCCACCTGTCCATCCACAGATGAATGCATAAAGCTGTGATACACACACACACACACACACACACACACACACACACAGTGGAGTATCACTCAGCCATCAAAAAGAATGAGATCCTGCCATTTATGAGCACTTATGTTAAGTGAAATAAGTCAGAGACAAATACTATACTATTTCACTCATATGGAATCTAAAAAACAAACAAACAGAACAGGAACAGACTCCTAGACACAGAACAAAGTGGTGGTTGCCAGAGGAGGGTGAGGTGGGGAGACAGAGGACAGGGGTGAAGAGGATGAAGAGGTACAAACTTCTAGTCATAAAGTAAAAAGTCACAGGGATGAAACATATAGCACAGGGATATGGTCAATAATATTGTAATCACTTTGTATGGTGACAGGAGGGGACTGCACTTACCTTGGTGAGCCCTTGAGAATGCACACAGTGTTGAAACACTATGTTGTCCATCTGAAACTAGTATGTCAACTATGCTCCAATAAAAAATAAAAATTAAAAAGTCAAATTAAATGAACAAGTGCCCCTTCCCATGGCCCCTTCTCTCTGCTCCCCTGATCCATGCAGATGAACATTCAGGAACCGAGTTCAGATCACAGCTGTCCTGCCCCGACGACCGGCTTCTCATTTGTCTGAAAAGTTCCCAACGTTTCCAGCCTGGGCTGCAGAATGGCTCCCACAAAGAAGGCTGGTAAGCAGAAAGGCTGTCGTGCCATGGACACTCACAACCGCGTCCGTGGAGTGGCTTTCCAGAAGCGTGCCCCTGAGCACTCAAAGAATCCAGACATTTGCCACGAAGGACACGGGCACTCCAGAGGTGAACACAAACACAGGCTCCGCAAAGCTGTCTGGGCTGAAGGAGTAGCGGGTGTCGCCTGCCGTATCTGTGTGCAGTGGTCCAGAATGCAACGCAGATGAGGACTCACCAAACAAGATCTGTACGTTGGGTACCTCTGGGCCTGTCACCATGTTCAAAAACCTACACAGTTAATATGGATGAGAACTAACCACTGATTTGTCAAGTAAAGATATAAACCCACAAAAGCAATATTAATAAAATAAAAAACATAAAGCTCCCAGCACAGTGCTCCTTGGGGTAGCGAACAGACCGAGCACCTTGACCTGGGGAGCTGCATGGGGCAACCTTCTTCCTGCGGTTTCACTACTAGCATAGGAGAAGGCAACGTTGGCATCTTTGAAAGTAACATAGATCCTGCTGATGGAAATATCAGGGAGGCAGTGATCAGAGCCCTGGGGTAGGCCCATCATCTCCTTCTAGGCACAACTGGGTCCTTTCCTTGACCTGCTGACCTGGAGGCTGGATCCTGCTGGTGGGGGTCATGAAAGATGGAGTCTACCTCCCCACCTTCCACCCCAGCTGGAGCCCATCACTCTCAGCCTGTCCAGGAAGAAGTCACGGCCAATAAAACTGACCTTCAACTGGTCCAGCTGTGGGCCATCTGCCTGCATCTCCCTGCAGGTCTGGTCCCGGTTACCCCAGAAACACAGGGAAGCACCTAAAGGTTCATGCTTGGAAGGGGCGAAATGAGTGTCCCCCCCCCGCCAACTGGTCCTGGCTTCCAGTCCTGCCCCCTGTCCATCGGGCCATGCTGCCTCCTCCCCGTGTCACAGGGGAGCCCAGATGGACAGTCCAGCAGAAACCCCCTTGGAAGAGCCTCCTCCCAGCCTGCCTCTCCTCACACCCGCCTGCACCCGGGGCCTCTGGCGGAGGACAGAGGGCAGGTCCGTTCCCTCAGGGCGCCCCCCATGCCCTGGTCTTCCTCTCGTGTCTGATCCCTTGGGGATCTGCTGTATGGTTAATAAACCTGGGAAAAGCTATTTCACACATTCCTTCATTCATTTGCCAAATACACACCGAGCACCTGTTTTGTGCCTGTGGCATTCTCTGCACAGGGAGCATGGCTCTAATGAAAACAGATGGAAATCCCACCCCATTGAGCGAATGAGACTCATCCCAGTGGGGACACTGAGACAGGGGCTGTGTTTCCTCTCCGATCTAACAAAACTCTGCTGAGCTGCCCCATCCCTGGAGGATAGCATCATACAGACCCATACCGACCCCCGGCCATCAGGTGGTCTCTCCACACACACCTCGCCACACAGGACATGTGCTGGGGATGAGCACACAGGTCACCTGTTCCATCAGGGCCACCTCTCCCAACAACAGGGAAGAGCTGGCTGAAAAGACTGTACGTTGCTGACATCTCTGACATTTAATTCATGATAATGATGTTTACTTGAGCCAGAACAGCTAAAACTAAACCTCACACTTAAAATATAAAAAGTAAATAGCATTTTCTCAAACATCTAGTTAATCAGTAAAAAATCCTGCTGTGATGTGGGCAGTAGCTGCCATCCTGAAAACCACAGTTAGAAAAGGTAAAGGATGGACTCAGGGAAGGGGCGAACAAGCCAGGCGGCTGAGGGTCAGGCAGCACCCTGGGGACACTCTCTCGATGGCACACATCTGCCGGTTCCCCCACCCAGACCCTGGGCGAGCCCCGCACCGAGGGACAATGACCGGCCTCTCCTCTCCCCTCCTCAAACCTGGCTGTCTGTTGGACAAAGACCAAAGTGTGGTTCCAAACCAGTGTCTGGTTGTGGCAGATGTCTGGCTTGAACTTCCAGCATCCCCAGGACCAGAGTCCTGCTTTTGATGGCAAACTGGTTTTCTGGGACTCTGAAAACCTTTCTGGCTGGCGTCACTCAGGTTAGCTGGTGTGGCATTCTTCTGGGCAGAAGCCCGTGTCCCCAACCAGGCCAGCCACCTAACCTACCACCTGGATCCTGGGCTGCAGGTGACCATCTAGCCTGGACACCCTGGTGCTGGCCACCCCCACCACCTCTGGATTTGGTAGTAAGTCCAGAGGTCCCTGGAAGCAGCTGTCATCATACCAGTGAGCTGTGTCATCACAGAGTAGCCAAATTATCCCATCAGGTAGGCTTCTGGAGGCCACATCTGACTTCCTGGTCTCATGTACAATGTCGACCTAACTGATAGAATATTCTGGCTCATTCCTGAAGACCCCGGGGTGCTCAGCGATGGGATAGTGGCACAGGCTCACTTCCTGTGTCACTGATACGAGGAAGGGATGCAGGCCCAGGGGCAGAGATCACACAGGAAGCCACACCGCCCTGGTCCCCCTCCTGATCCATCAGAGCCTTTGCTGTTTATGTAAGAAAAATAACTCATGGGGGACACTTATGAAATGTCTGTTTGCCTCTCCACCCCAATGGAGGTAATGCCCAAAGATAGATCAGAACAAGCCAAAAATGAAGCTAGGGAGCAGAGTTCAAGGGGGCCGGCTGACACATACAACACTCTGGCCTCCACAGGGTGACGCTGTCAGCAGTTTCTCTGCCTCAGTCCTGCTCCCTGTGGTGGGCAGGGGGCCGTAGGATGGGCCTGGGGCTCCCTGTAGCTGCTCAGAGAGGCTCCTTCCCTTCGTGCACTTTCCCTGAGTACTTTTCGCTTCCTACCACTGGCGTGGTTTTACAGGAATGTGAAGCCAGGTGTAGGAGGCTGAGAGTTCAGCTGGCTTGCTCTTAGCAAAGGCTGAGGGCCTGCCGTGGGCTGCGGGAGCTCCCGTGGGGAGGGTCCCATGGTCCTTGGGTAGGGGGGAAGGGTACATCCAGGACTTGCCCTCAGTGCAGACACCTTCCCTGGCTCTGTCTAGCTGGAGTCACTGTACTCGAGGAGCCTGTTGGTCAGGAGGACAAGGTCTTCTGGTCATTTCTCTCTCCCCCTCTCTCCCTGTCCCCTTCCCCTCTTCCATCCTGCTCCAACCAAGAACCACCAAACCATTACTTTCATCTTCTGGACAGAGATGAATGGCAACACCGGGGCCTTTATATCAGGCCAAAGAAGAGTTTGACACATTCCTACTGTCCCAGGAATTACGAGCCTCAATCCTCAAAATGTCAGAAGACACAGCCCAGCTGCGCACAGGGGCTCTTTTTCCTACACTTGGGCTCTTCACTGTCACTTCAGGCTTATGCAAGGGAAATGTAGGGGCCACCCACCATCTCTGATCCCAAACACAAGCCTCCAAGCCTTACTCATGATCATCTAGGCAAGGATCCATGGGAAAGCTGGGGCCACTGGCTTCTCCCTGAGAGGTCAACAGCTATTCCATGAGCCGAAGAAGCAGGTGACAACATGTGGACTGGGGGGCAGGCAAAGTGAGGCAGTGGCGTCATTGGGTTGTGCTGAAGGCACTGATCTTATTTCTTCCTTTTTTAAGATTTCATTATATTGCACAATAACATGTTCACTTTATAAAAAGTAGAAAATGTAGATGACCAGAACACAACAAAATCTGCAAATCACATGTGATCTGTCGTTGAGAATCAAGATTTGGTGCTGTCCTGAGAATATTCTGTGGGGAATTTAGTCTACGCAAAAATGTGTGTGGGGGCACTTTGAACTCCAAATGGGACCACACTCTGGACCATGTTTTATAGCCTTCTTTTTGGCTCTCAAGAAAATTATTTTCTTCAAAAGTTTCCTGCACATTTTAAAAACCTTTTTCCTCTAATAGTAAAATATAAATTTTGTCATTACAGTAACAGGGTTTTTTTTAACATTAAATTTTCTAACCAGCTATCCTTGGTATGTAAAAAAAAATATTGATTTTGTATATATTTTTAAACAGCCTCTTTACTCTTGTTAGTTCTAATAGATTTTTAGCTCATTGTCGTGGGTTTTCCACATTGAGAATCATCTCAGCTACAAATAAAGATGATTTTGTTCCTCTTAAAATCATGACTTTTATTTTCTTTCCTTTAGAAGGCTTAAGTGCAGAAAGAAAAATCAGTTCTTGAAAGGAATGTGACCCACTAGTAAAGGTGTTAAGCATTCCCCAGCTTATCTGAGTACTGTATTGATTCGGGACAGACTACAGGACACCCTACATTCTGGCACTGGGCAGAGTCTGTCTCTTAAAAAAAAAAATGGATGTAGACTCGTGGCAGGTGAGCACCAAGGCTGGACTGTTCACTGGGGACCAGAGCATGAGGGGAGTGCCACCCTTTGGGTGGGGAGTCCTCTGGAGAGGAAATGGGAGTGAAACCAAGTCAAGGGAAGGTCTGCTGATCGTAGACAGTGGAACCAATAGTCTGTGCCACATAACTGTGTCAAAGAGGTTGGTTTTATTTTTTAAATCAATTTCCCCAATTCGCTTTATGAAGTATTTTTTCAGGGGAACAGAGGAGAAGTAATGGATTCTGAAGCCCTAGTTATTACAGGCTTTTAAAACTGCACTTGTCATGGATTTCTGTGTGAACTAAAAAGGCACTTCTCTGGGGTGTCCGCCCTCCAGCTGATCCTGTAAGTCAAAGGGCTGTAGGATACAGACCTGCTTTTCTATCCACACTCACCCGTGATGACTGTACTGGCACACGGTCATCTACACATCTATGAGTCCTGCATCCAGCTGTCAAGTTGACATCTCATGGGATAGCTCATGGGTTCCCCAGACTTCACATGGCCAGTAAAGAGCCCTGGGTCTGCCCCCACCACCCCCACATGAAAATTCTCCTTCCCACAGGCAGACCCACCTCAGCAAATGGGGCCATCTTGCACCCGGCACAAGTCGTCAAGTTGTCCTTGACTCTTCTTTCTTTTGTACTTCCAGCCCAAGAGCCCACCCCTCACCCCCATCCTCACCACTCTACCTGCTGAAGCCACGGTCATCTCTGCTGGGACTGTTATGGTGGCTTCACGCCCGCATCCACCCACACAGCAGCCCGTGGGATCCTGTGAAATATAATCCAACCCATGGGAATGTTTGTAGCAGTTCTATCGGGAAAAGCCCAACATGTCCCTCAGTGTATGAGTTGTTGAGTTGTGGCACACACACACACACCACAGGATACTTACTACACAGAATCAGATGGAATGTGCTAAAAGACACATAGCAACCTCGATGGTCTCAAGGGCACACAATTTCATTTGTACAACATCTTCAAAATGACACGACTACAGAGATGGAGAGCAGATAAGTGGTTGCCAGGGCTCAGGGATGGTGGGCAGAGGGCAGTGGGTAGAACCATGGGCCAGATGTTTGTGGTGAGGGCACGGTTCTGGATCTGGTGGTGGTGGCTCCACGGACCTGCGTGCAAGACAGATGAGTCGGGGCTGCACACGCAGTACCACACGTGGCACCAAAGTCAATGTCTGGTTTTGAAACCCTCCCCTAGTTACACGAGACATGACCACTGATAGAATCCGAGTGAAGGGGATGTCATATCTCTCCTAAAACTCTATCTTAGGACTTTATTTTTAGAGCAATTTTAGGCTCACAACAAAATCGAGAGGGTAACCCAGAGATTTCCCCCATCCCTCCCACCTCTACATATATGCAGCCTCCATATCATGTCACTCACCAGAATGATTACATTTTTACCAAGGATGAACCTATGTTGACACTCTGTAATCACCCCAAATCCATATTTTACCTTAGGGTTCACTCTTGGTGTTGTTCTATGAGTTTATCTAAATGGTTAATGGCCTATATCCATCATTATAAGATCACATCTCACTGCCCTAAAAAAATCATATTTCCCCTGCCTATTCATCCCCTCCTAGCCCGGCAACTACTTGTCTTTTTATTGATTCCAGTTTTGGCTTTCCCAGAATGCCATATGGTTGAAGTCATATAACATGTAACCTTTTCAGATTGGCTTCTCTCACCTAGCGATATGATTTTAGGGTCTCATAGCTCATTTCCTTTGGTGCTGAAGGATAGTCCACTCTCTGGATATACTATGTTTGTCTCTACATGACCATGAAGGGCATCTTGGCTGCTCCCAAATTTTGGCAATTATGAATAAAGTGGTTGTAGATGTTCATGTGCAGGTTTTTGTGTGGACCTAAGTTTTCAATTCCCTTGAGTAAATGCCAAGGAGTGAAGATGCTGTGTGTAGTTCTGTAGGAAAGCGCCGCCCTGGAGGACAGGGTGCATCTGTTGCCACGAATGAGAATGAGCATTTCTGGTGCTCCACATCTTCACCAGTGTGTGTCGTCAGAGTTCTAGATTGAGCCATTCTAATGGGTGTTCTGTACTACTTTTGAAACTTCCTGTGAACTTATGATTATTTCAAAATAAAAATATTTTAAAAAGCAAAGCTTTAGAAGAACAATTTGCCCATCGTATCTTTTTGGTGGCTTCCCATCCCAACTTTCATAAAATTAAGCATATAGTCTTACCGTGGCCCAGAAACTCTACATGAGCTGGCCCATAGCTACCTCTCAAAATTCACTTCTTACCAGTAGCCCCATTGCTCACTGCCACACCTATTCCTATATTCCTGAAGTTCCCCAAATATGCCCTGAATTTCCTGCCTCGGGGCCTTGCACTTGCTCTTCCTTCCAGTTGGACCATTCCTGCTCAGACACCATCTCAGTGATCCCATCCTTCCCCCCAATCTCACTAATACCTTTCTGACTCTGTCTCCATCTCTACCCCAGGCCCAGCATTGTCTGTCTTCACCGCACTATCGTGACCTAACATCACACATTTACTAGGTTATTTATTGTGACTGTTCTGTATAATGTAAGTCTTGCCAGGGCAGGAACTTTATTTATTCATTATTCTCTTTCCGGTGCTTAACAGTGCCCAGAACATAGCAGACATCTAATAAGTGGTCATGGAACCAACTACTTAATCAGGACTACTGGCCTTTTTTGTCGTGAGTTACAACAGGAGTATTTCTCAGTCTTTGGTTTTGCTTATAGCGTGTGCACATGCAGGTTCTAGTATCGACAATCTAAAATTCTGAGTGGCTGGACTCATTTCTCTCTCCTTCGGGATACTGTGTCATGTTTAAAGTATCTCCCCCAGGCCAAGCTTATTTTAATTTTTTTCTTTTTAATGTTTAAATTTTTCATCTCTCTAGAAATTGTTTGGCATAAAGTAGGAAATAGAGATTTAATTTTTCTGACCTTGAACTTGTGACCATCACTTTGTTTTCCTGTTTGTTTTTATTTGCCTGGTACACCTCTGGTAACCCTTCTATTCTCAATTTTGCAGGATAACTTTGTTCCAGCTGTGTTTCTAGCACACAATGTCTTGTACATGTTGTCTACAATATAGATTTGTAGGAGTTCTGCTTTGTGAGCCAAACCTTTTCTTCAAATAGGTGTTAGGCCATTTACCTTTGTCTGTATGTCAGATATATGTGATGTTAGTTCTTTTATGCTATTCTTATAGCTTGTATCTCTGCTTCAAACTCTTATTTTATAAAGGCAATTGCTTCATTGTTTTTTAATTGATAATGACATATTTGGCCATAATTTTTATCTGCCCCATGCCAACATTTCTGTTTTCCATTTTCAATGCGTTTCCCCAGGTCTTTCTTCCTTTTATCTTGTTATATCTTTGGATAGACCAGGGCTTCTCAACCTAGGCACCCTGGCATTTTGGGTCATCCACGGATTTGCTGTGCAGATGTTCAGAGGCATCCCAGGACCCCACCCCCTAGATGCCTCTTCTCCAGTTGTGACAACCAAAAATATCTCCAGACATTGCCAAATGTCCCCTGGGGGCAAAGTCACTCCCTGTTGAGAACTCTGCATAGATCAGGAGCTCCTGCCTTTGGTTGCTTATCTCTGAGAAAGGATTTTCCCCATGCATGATGATGACCCCTGCTCAGGTCAGGCATGAATCTCCCCTGAGACACAGGGTGAGGGGGTGAACAAGTGCCCATGCCCTCTGCTTCTCCGACCTATCGGGCATAGCAGCTGTTGCTCTCCTCATGGTGCGTCTCTCCCCTCTACCGGCCTTGCCAAGGGTAGTCCAAAGCCCACCCCTAAAATCTCTCCGACGATGAAGCCTCTCATGGTAATTCAGACTATTCACTGGCCTCCTCATCTCCACACTGCTCACACACCCATCCCCCTCTCCTCCCATGGCCCAGCCAACCAGAGTCCTGGCTTCCCAAAGCACTCAAGCTGCAGAACACACCTGTGCCTTTGCTCCTCCCCGCCCCCCCATTCTCCTTCTTCCCCACTGGCTTTCAAGCCCCATCCCAGGAGCTGCCTCCCCCAACAAGGTTCTCTGGTCCTGCCCTGCCTCAAGCCTGGACCTCGATGAATCCATGGGTGCATGAATTAGTGGGTGGACGCATGAATGAATGATTTGCTTTTCTTACTGATTTCATTCTTGCCAGCAGTTTGGCTTATTGAAAAATAAGTGAAGGAGGTCACTTCCAAGTTATGTCAAATCGAGATAGAGAACAATGATACATTTAATGAGGAAAAACCTGGGGAAATGACTGTTTGTATTTAGCAGCGTGAGAACAACAATTACAGCTGACTCACTGTTTACGGAATGCCAGGTGTATCGGTTACCTACTGCTGCATAACAAACTACTCTCCAATTCAGCAGTTCACAACCACAATCACCGTTTACCAGTTTCAAGGGGTCAGGAGTTCAAGGCTGACTCAGCCAGGAGGTTCTGGCTCATGAAGAACCATGAAGTTGCAGCCAAAATGTCGGCTGGAACTGAGAAGCATGAATGTGGCAGTGCTCAACAATCTTAAAGCCCCTGATACTCTGTGAATAATCCCCATCCACCAGATTTCTCTGCAGAGACACATTTCTCTGCTCAGAAGCCGACTGCTTTGTACCAGCCCAACCCTTAAAGCAAAACAGAACTTCATCGGTGTTTCCATGCTGTCCTCTTGTGGTCATATCACACTGCTGCAGTTCTAAGAAAAAGATGAAATTCATTTTGTTTTCATGGAAAAAACTAACTAAGGTATTAAATACGGTACTTTGGACAGTGTTTACTGGGAGCAGTGGAAGATATGCATTTTTGCAGATAAATAAATTTGGAGAATAAATAAATTTTGGAGAATTTATTCTCACCCCGGAAGACACTCAGCCCAGAGGTGTATGAGGGTCTGTGGCCACACAGGGTGTGGCAGGGCTGGGTCAGGGGTACAACACTTACTGCCCTCACCCCTGCTGTGGTGGAGGAGGATCTGCTCTCTGCTTGCGCTAGGACGACACTCCATTCCCCTGCCCTCAGACATGGTGCTCCTTGTCCTCGGGCTTCTAGACTCACATCAGGATCCATATCATGGACCCCTTGGCCTCAGACTAAGAGCCCTGGCTCTCCTGGTTCTGCAGCCTGCATTTGGCAGACCCAGGGACTTCTCAGCCTCCAGGACCAGGTGAGCCAATTCCTACAGGAAATGTCCTGTCATAAATCCTATGGCTTCCATTTCCTCTGTATCTCATGCACCATTCTGGAAGAATATTCCGCCTCCATGCACCAGAGTCACAAGGACAGAATCAGTAGCTCTCTCTAAAAAAAAAAATTTAAAAATTAAAAAAAGGAATGGATTTTATTAATCCATTTATTAATCCAATTTATTTTTCAGAGCCTCTTGAGAGGACCAAAGAGCATCCCTCAGCCTACTCTTACAAACTAGATGGCCTTGGGGAAAGTTGAATCACTCTCCATGCCTTGGTTTCCTCCTTATAAAACAGGAATGTCAGTGGGCCCCACGTCATCATAAAGCTGTTTGGAGCGCTAAGTGAAAGGATGCACGTAAAGCACTTCAAACGGTGGTCGGCCCACAGTAAGAGTAGAGTGTGATTCTTCTGTGGTTGTCATAATTAGGGTGACTTCTTAAATTCCCAGGAGGAAAAATAAGGAGGTTAGCATCTACACCTTGCCCCCCATCTCCCCTCACTCCCTAATTCTCAAGTTCAGCTTGCATACTATTAAATCACTGTCCAATGATCAGGACTGATAGAATGTATTCTAAGCGGATTTTTCCTAGTTCCCTGGGGCTCCTCCTTGGCGACTTCTTCCAGAATGGATGCTCCATCCCCTGAGTTCTAGATTCTACCCTCGTCCCATGTTCCCCTGCATCCGGATGACAGTTCTTCCTGGAACTGTCCTTGTCCCCATTCCCTCTGTATCTGGAGTTCCCTGTAGACACGGTGCTGCTGTCTCCTCCGGGAAATGTCCTGGAAAATCTGGAAATCACATGATGTCTCCCCCCTGTGGACCATCTGCTCTTTGGTCTCTGTGTTTATAACCACAAGTCACACGTGGATGGTTTAGTTTCTTTGAAGCCAAAGACCTGGCCAGGATGTCTATGGTTCTGCTGCACGTTTCCTGAAGTGCAAGGCACCCTTTTAAGCTGAGAATTTACATCTTCCTTTATGTTTTAAAGCTTTAGATTTTTTTAAAAAGCCAGGAACTTGTGGGATGCCTGAGTGGCTCAGTGGTTGAGTGTCTGCCTTTGGCTCAGGGCCTGATTCCAGAGTCCCGGAATCGAGTCCCACATCAAGCTCCCTGCATGGAGCCTGCTTCTCCCTCTGTCAGTGTCTCTGCCCCTCTCTCTGTGTCTCTCATGAATAAATAAATAAAATCTTAAAAAAAAAAAAAGCTGGGAACTTGCTGTTGTGGTTGTATTTCCTCCTCCAGGGACACGGATGACCTGCACAGGACACACGCTCCCATATGCAAATCCCTCAGTCTGTCCCCAGTAACTTTCAGCTTGGTGCTCTGTCTGTTTCGAGCACCTGTCTTGGGCTCTTCTCCAGACTCTCTACCTGTGACCCAGAGGTACCTGTTCTGTTTGGTGTCTTCAAACTGAGGATCCCTTCTGGGATGGTCCTTCCCTCTTGCACGTGTTTCCTGAGATGAGAGAGTACTTTCTCATGTCTTCCATTATAGTATCATCTCTTCTACAATTTCTTGTGACTCTTCTCTGAAGCCGCATTGCTATTTTTCTTTCTTTAAGAATATGGGGGGGAAAGTGTGTTTGCACTGCTCTGCCTCTTGGGGTAACTCTCCCCCAAATCTGTCCTTTGTGTGCCTCTCATCTGTTGCCTCACTCTTATGCCTGGTCTGGGGCTGTCACTCCTGCTTCTGACATCTTGGCCACTGGCCTTCAGGAAAAGTGTGCGGGGAAGTTAGTGTGGGGAGCCTGGCCTCAGATGCCTGCTCGCTGGCTCCTCGGGGCCTCCCAGGACAGGCTTCTGCTGGGCAATCTCTCCATCTTCGGCACCAAGGAGATGGCAGTTTCCAGCGACACCCAACCAACCACAGGTCTGCTGGAGGCAGTTGTGTGAGGGTGGCTACACACCTGCCACTCTCCTGCCCACCCATCTGACAAGCCTGCCTTCCAACCCCCCATGCCTTCCCACTAGGAGGAGAGGACTGGAGCAGGGGCCACCTCTGCCGCTCCCACGCAGCCTCTAAAGACACCATTCCCAACCCTGCTGCTCGGCCATTCAGGACAACACCTCCTTCTCTTAGACAGTCTCAACCCACTAGAATCGCTCTAGGCATCTCCCCCGCCCTTTTAAGCATCGCCGAATTTGACAGCCACTCCTCATAGCTAGAGATTTGGGACTGTGACCTTCTGTGGTTTTAGGGATTTAAATTCTAAATTCTCTGATTAGCTTGGGTTGACCTCACAGAACAGCAGTGGGATGGGGAGGAGGAAGGAGTCGGCTTCCTACATCAGAGTCCAAGACTGTTCTCTTAGCATAGTTACTATTGTGCCATGATCTCCTTTAAGAGCTGACTCCAGAGACTCAGGGGTCGTCTACAAGTCTGCTCCTGATTCTCAGTAACTGCCTGGAAACACCAGTGCTTAGGGCGACATATTTTCTCCAGTTTCTTACCACTCAAGGTGAGTGCCTATCAGTTAACCACACTGGTTTCAGAACAAACCATGCTCAAGGGAGAAGCTGCCTGGATACCACCCTGTTTTACTTTGTTTGAGAATGTTCTACTGCCGTTGTTTATGGTCACTGTGGTCTCAAACACAAGGGTTTGGGAGCCTCAGGAACCAGAAGTCTGGCTTGAACACACTCAGCTGAGCCAGAACTGGTTCCTGCGCACCACTGAAAGCCGAAAATAGACCCACAAATGATGAAAACAGTCTGATCAGGTTCTTGGAGGGGTTCTCCAGGATGGGACAGGAAATGTGGAGAAGCAAGCCATATGTGAAGCCTGTTGTCTCCTGTGGCCAAATATTGGACTCAGAAACATAAACCGGCAGGAGCAAAATAGCACAAAGCTATGTCAGAATCCAGAACCATAAGAGCTCAGTAGTTCTGAGGGTAAAAAAAGATTTTTGTCAGAGTTACATGGAGCGAAAGATGGTTGCTTTCCATGCAACTAACAAGGTCCAAGCAGGCTGGTGCCAGGTGAGCAGGGAGGACCTGCCTGACCTGTTACTGCCACCAGAGTGGAAAAGCAGGTGCTTCCCAAAGCTGCCCCATAGCCTGTCAGCCAGCTGTGTTAGATCAGGCTTGTGTGTATTTGGCCAAGATGCTCTGTCTGCATTCTTATAATTTTTGCCTGAGGACATGTCACAGGGGAGTGGTCATCCCCGGGGATCTGCTCCAGGTGAAGTTCTTGCACCCATGCACCCTGGCCCGTGGCTCTCCAGAGATGAGTCTTCTCCTAGAATATGGGGGATGGAGCTTCACAGGGGTTAAATTGGAGAAGGAGCAGACCAAGGTCCAGTGGAAGCTGGGCGGGCAGCAGCTACTCCTCTCAGTGTGGACCGGGAGTGCTCCTCTCAGCGTGGGCTTTACCTGGGCCACAGTTGTCTCTACAGCCGGAAGATGCACCTGAAACTCTGACAGTGAGGAAATGAAGCTTCTCCCCACTCTGTGTCATACACTGTTAAAGTCTAGAATAAAACACCATAAACAGTAGACCAGATGCTTTTGTTCAGAACCTCGCACAACACAGAGATATAATCTCTGGGAAACTGCACCCAGATCCTGGAGCCTGAAGGAGGCAATTGCTAGCCCCTCGCAGTTCGGTGAGGCTGGGGGCAGGCTGCAGGCTTTGACTTGTCTGAGGAGTTGCCCATCCTGCCTCAGGACAGTGGCCAAGCCTCTCAAAGGCAGTGCGTTCCTGATGATAATCAACTACCGAACTATCGCTGTCTGTATCTGGGCATAAAAAATGAGCATTGTCCTTAAGAGAAACTCACTCCTTTGCAAGTGTCTTAAAGGGAGGAAGGTTCTAGTAAAACAGGGGCTTCAGGTTGCCCTAAGTACTCCCCTCTCTGCCCACCACACCTAGCTCATCCCTGTTGCTTCAGTGGAAGCCGCTCTGGAGTGTGGGAGGCCTGGTGCTCTCTGGGTGCCCTGGCGGGAAAGGTCTGGATCTTCTGAACCAGGGGAGTCCTCAAGGGTCCACTGCAGGAGGTGCTTGCATGCTATCCACTGCACCCGTGGACGATGGAAATTCTGACTTCCTCTCGAGTCTCCTCACACACACACAAGACACTCACAGTGCTTCTGATAGCAGGTGGTTCCCCACACTGAGCAACTCTCTGGCACCCACGGAGTGTCCTCATGTCACTTGCCTGTCATCTACCAGGAGACAGTGTCACATCCCGCCAGCCAAGGGCCCAGTCCTGCCCAGCTGTCCCTACATCAATCGCCAGTCATGGGGCCAGCCTGTCACCTGTGTTCCTGACCCACCGGCCACAGATCGGAGGTTCTCATGATCCCTTCTCAAGTTCCATCAATTTGCTAGAGTGGCTCTTGGAGCTCAGGAAAGCAGTTCAGTTACTGCTCACAGTTTATTATAAAAGAATATGATAAAGGAGGCAGGTGAACAGCCAGATGGGAGAGGCCTCAGGCGAGGTATGGGGAGGGGTGCGGAGCTTCTGTGCCCTCCAGGGGACCCCTCCTAACACTCCCATGTGTTCACCAGCCCGAAAGCTCTCTGCACCCTCCACTGCTGGGAGTTGTATGGAGGCTTCACCACGTAGGCATGATCCTTCATTGCAGTCTCTTCCACTCTCCTCTGGAGAATGGGGCGTGGGGCTGAAAATTCCAAAGTTCTGAGTGTGACCAGGTCTTTCCCACGACTGGCCCCCCACTTGGGAGCCTCCCAGTGTCACCTCATTAGGACGATAGATGCCTCTGGTGCTCCTATCACCTAGGAAACTCTAAGAGTTTGAGGAGCCAAGCCAGTGCCGGGGGATAGATGTGTCCACCCAAGCGTTTCTTCCTAAGTCATGAGCAGCATGCCGCGTTTGGATCTTATGTGTTTCTGTGAGAGTTTTTCTCATTGGTTATACTGTCACCACTCCTCAATTAGAAAAATGCAGATGTGGGCAGCCCTGCTGGCTTAGCAGTTTAGTGCCACCTTCAGCCCGGGGCATGATCCTGGGGACTCAAGATCGAGTCCCACGTCGGGCTCCCTGCATGGAGCCTGCTTCTCCCTCTGTCTGTGTCTCTGCTTCTCTGTGTGTCTCTCATGAATAAATAAATAAAATCTTTTTTAAAAAATGCAGATGTGTGTCTACCTTCATCCCTGTTTTCATTTCCCATGCTGTCTTCTCTGCTTTCCAGCTTCTCATTGGACAGATCCCGCATTCTTTTCCTGACCTCAAAGTTGTCATTTCTGATTTTGTTCCTATGGTGGTTGCTCTTCACTTAAGGCCCAAGCACACACCCATGTAGCCCTGCAGCCTTCTTCAACTCATCAACAGCAGGATTCCTCCCAGATTAGTCAGGAACCCGCCCCGTGGCATCTCAAATGGCAGCTGCAAACACAGCTGCCCTGGATCAGGATGCGGGTGCTTGGCTGCCACGGGTCTCTTCCTTTCCTCCGGCCTCAGACCGTTCAGACAACAGTCCCCGGGACTGAGGCAGGTGACAGCCCACCTCATCTCTCCTCCTCTGCCCTGCCAGGGCCCCTGAGCAGCTTTCCTATTGATGATTTGGCTGCAGGTGGATTTCTAAATCCATAGTTTGGTTTTGCCTTTTCTGTTGGACACTATCACCCCATTTTCTGGCGGGAAATCTGACTCAGTCTGACGGGCAGGGGACTGGCTCCTCGTCTCTGGAGGCACATAGGGGCCTCCCCTTGGCCTTCTGTATTCCTGCCGGTCATTGTGTGTCCACGCGGATGCTGAGCGTGTCCCTCTGTGGGCTCTGTCCTGGGACCTCCCATCTCCCCTCCACTCGAGGGATTTCACTACCTCAGGCATGTTTTTCTTCCTTGTACTACATGCACCCCCAGCTCCTCCCACCTCCCTTGGCTTCACCTTCTTATTACCCAGCTCCTCAGGGCGGGATGGCAAACTTTTGAGCACCTCAGCCCCTCTGTGGTCACCTTCACTGCCAGGTTAGCGTTCCTCGTGCACAACCTCTGCACCCACTTCTCTTTAGACTTTTGTAACAGCAAACCGTCATTAAAATCTCACAGCATCGTTATCACGTGACTTAAAGGTTCTGGCCCATGTGTCCCAACGGTTTTCCTTCTAATGACACATAGTGATCAGTGTGTAGTGTTGCTGTCACGCTGTCCTCTGGGGCCTTGTTGCCTGGCCTGGGAGTTCATGTGCCCCCAGGCCCAGGAATGCATATGGACCAGAACCCAGGCCAGGCCCTAGCTGGCTTCTTTCCAGGGAGTTTAGGACAGGAGGATGGAGCCCAGGATGGAGGGTCGTGGTGTGCAACAATATGTTCAATCCAGTGCCTGTGACTGTCAGAGACAGGAGAACAGGGCTGAGTGGGCACCCTAGGACAGCTGGTCAGCTTGCACCTATTCTTGCCAGCCATGCCTGCCGACCTCGGACAGGGCCTGTGATCTGCACTCATTGTCCCCCATACACAGCAGTGTGAACTGCTGCCCTGACTCTATGAGGGAAAGGCCACAGCAGCCTCAGAACAACAGGGGACTGGTGAGTCAGAGCCCAAGAGCTCCTCTTCCAGCCTCACTTCTCAGCACCTCCCACCTTTCCACATGCTGCTCCATGGTCGGGTATGTAGGGGAGTCCTCAGGTGCAGGCTTCCCCTGCTTCTGTGGTTTCTCCAGGCTGGGTGTGGAGGATGGGTGCTTGCTGGGCCACCAGCCTGAAGATGACCTGGGGTCTCCATACACATCCCTTCATGAGTGCGCCCCCCCGCCCCACACACACACACATGCCCCTTGCTGCCCATCCACCAAGTCCAGTACAGACTCAGCACATTTTGCAGCGCCGGCTGGACCACATATAAACTAAGGGTCACTTCACGTGTGTGGTCCACCTGGGCTTCAGACCTGAGGACCAGTCCTACTGAGCTGCCCTTTCATCAGAAGACATGAACAGACAATTATCTAAAGACGACATACACATGGCCAACAGATATAGGAAAACATGCTCCACATCACTTGCCATCAGGAAAATACAAAAAACCATAATGAGATACCACCTCACACCAATCAGAATGGTTAAAATTATTAAGACAGGAAACAACAAATATTGGAGAGGATGTGGAGAAGGGGGAACCCTTTTGCATTGTGGTGGGAATGCAAACTGGTACAGCCGCTTTGCAACAAGTGTGGAGGTTCCTCAAGAAGTTAAAAATAGAGCAATTAAATACATCAATTGCACTACTGGGTATTTACCCCAAAGATACTGATGTAGTGAAACGTCGGGACACCTGTACCCCAATGTTCATAGCTGCAATGTCCACAATAGCCAAACTGTGAGAGGAGCCATGATGTCCTTCGACAGATAACTGGATTAAAACATGGTCTATATGTATGACGGAATATTACTCAGCCATCCGAAAGGATGAGTATCTAACATTTACATCGATGTGGATGGAACTGGAGGGTCATGCTAACAGAAATAAGTCAGAGAAAGACAATTATATGGTTTCATTCATATGTAGAATTTAAGAAACAAAACAGGGTCATAGGGAAAGAGAGGAAAAATAAAACAAGATGAAATCAGAGAGGGAGACAAACCATAAGAGACTCTTAATCAGAGGAAACAAACTGAGGGTTGCTGGAAGGAAGGGGGTGGGGGGCGGGGGTCACTGGGTGATGGGCATTTAGGAGGGCACATGATGTAATGAACACTGGGTGTTGTATACAACTGATGAATCACTGACCTCTACCTCTGAAACTAATACACTACATGTTAACTAAATTGAATTTAAATTAAAAAAAAAAAAATGAGTTGCCCTGCTTGGCGTATGGAAGAATAGATTCCACTTAATACTTTAATTGCCTGAAATACAATTTTATAAATCGAAAATGAGAATGTGGCTTTTAATACTTTTGCAATTAAAAATGCAACTCAAACACACCCTCCCCTTGAAGGCCAACTATATAAGGAGTCAGATGACTGGTCATCCAAGAGACAGAGCCTTGACTCTGTCTTCCTCCCCAGATCCCACAGCCACCTGACCCACCTGTGCTTCCCCTGCAACAGGCACTCCTAATAAGAAAGGAGACTTTATTTAAGATCTATTTATTTGAGAGAACGAGAGAGCACACGTGAGGGGGAGGGATGTGAGGAGTAAGAAGCCTGATGCAGGGCTGGACCCCAGGACCCCAGGATCATGACCTGAGCTGGAGGCAGATGCTTCACTGACTGAGCCCCTAGGCGTCCCAAAAGGCGATGTTTTAAAGTGAATGTTGAGTCACGTTCCACAAGGAAGTATGGATGTGCCAAGTGGCATCCACGGAGGGCTGAACAGTAGCAGGGTCATCTCCTAGGGGTGGCATGACAGGCTCCAGCAGCCCAGACCATGGCATTTCCTTCTCCAGCTTCCGGTTCTCCACACAAGCCCCCAAACACATGGCATCTTCTTAAGAAAGTATGGCTGTCGTCTGCCACCCTCATTAACCTCAGGGCAGCAACTGCCTTCTATTGTAATTTGCACGGCTTGTTTTGGGATAAGGCAAAATGAGAGAGCCCCGAAGTGAGCACAGCGCAGGGGAGTGGTTGGACTGCCCATCCCCACAGGGAGCAGCAGAACCTCAGGCTGCAGGTTTCATGTTTACAGGTAGATGTTCGAGCTCTCAGGCACCATCACATCTGGTTTATTTACTCATGTTTTCTTGGACATTGTGAGGAAAGAGCTAGAACTAGCAGGTGTCCCATCAGCAGCACGCGGGGCACATTCACAGACAGACACAGTCCCGTAGCAGGGCCAGAAGGAGCAGAGCGCAAGCACAAGGTACAATCACAGGAGCACCGGCCTTTCTGGGGGCTGTGACTCTCTGCTAACACTCGCTTCCCAGAACCTGCAGCAACTGACCATCCATCCCTCCCTCCCTCCCTCCTTCCCAGTTTGAGGAGGATGTCAATTTTTTTTTTAGGTGACTGACTGATTTGAGAGAGGAGGAGAGCTTGCCAAAAGGGGCGGCAGAAGGAAAGCAGCCTTCCCGCTGAGCAGGGAGCCCAATAAGGGGCTCGACCCCAGGACCGAGATCATGACCTGAGCTGAAGGCAGATGCTTCACTGACAGAGCCACCCAGGGACCCCAGGAAGGTATTATTTTTTAAAATAAGAGAGAAGAAATAGTATCAAACAGTTATGAACAGATAAGCAGCATCCCTCACTGAACCAAGCTAGGCAGGCTCCATGGAGCTTCTCTGCCGCACGATGCAAACCGTGCCTCTGTGCCTACAAGGCAGGAAGAGCACCAGCCAGGCGGCTGGCTTTCGGATCGCTTGGAAGATGCCTTGACGGCAGACCTCAGATCTTCCATGGAGACCTACTTCAGAGACGCTCGGTCAGACACACTAACTTCCAACAGGCGAGGCCATCTGCTCAGCAACTGGTACATGTTAAGATCTGAGTCTGCAGGAGGCCTTGCAGCAGCGAGCAAAGCCATCCCCCTGCCCCGCATCCCCATGGTGGACCTTACATCCCACAAGGCATGAGGGACAGTACACGCACAAGTGAACATCTGTGTCAGTGGTGACACATAGCTGAGAAGCGAAGCAGGGGTGGGGAGGCAGGAGGCAGGGGCAGGTGGGGCGACCCCATCTTGAATGGAGTGGTGAGGGTCGACCTGTGGGTAACATGACATCTAACCATGATACGATGGAGGTCACACAGGTATCAGGGAGAGGTGTTCTCATGGGACACTGCGTGTGCGAAGGCCCCAGGGCAGAGGCATAGCCTGGTGCGTGGCAGGAAGAGCAAGGAGACCTGGGAGGGGTGAATGACGACACAGGGTCGAGCAGCCAGTACCCAAGAAGCGAGACTTCACAGTCCCCCACGGCCTGAGGGACACGAGGAGCCATGGAGGGTGTTGACCAGGGAAGACATGGTCTGACCTAAGGTTTACAGAGAGAGACCAGCGTGGCTGCTGTGGAAATGGCACGCAGCACAGCCACTGACTGCTCTGCTCTGTCCCCTCCTGTCCTCAGCCCCTGTGCTGGGACAACGATCAGATGCCTCCACAGTGCCTTCGGAGTCTGACCCTAGAGGATAACCAACTCCCACTTCACCGCTTTCATCCACTGGGAGGAGGGCAAATGACCCCAGACCCTGCTCCCCAGGAAGGAGCACCTCGCACACGCCTCATGGGGAGGCACCTGCTGCCACCCACCCGGCACGCCCCAGTGTCCCAAGACACTGCACACTCTGTCAGGGCAAAGAAATACAGGCACTAGGGTCCATGGGGCTCCTGCTTAGTTTTTATTAGGCAGAGTGCTGCCTCTGGGAGGCACGCAACTCACCTCAGGCACCCAGCCACAGGCCCCTGCTGCTTACTCAGAGGTCTCCTCTGCTCCCCAGGGCAGGGGGGTGGGAGCCCCACAGAGCCCAGCCACACGGATGGCCCTTCCCCTCCATGGAGGACAGGACACACGCAAGCCCAGCGATCCACACTCTGTGGAGCACAGTGAGCGCCCTGAGCCGCCCCCAGGAGGACTGGGCACTGGGGGTCCTCATACAGCCAGACCATGGGCCCTGCCCTACCGAATGCCCTCCTTGGGGCCACATGGGCTGCTGGGCTCTGCAGGCTCTGGCTGCTGGGGGTCCACCTGTGTTCCCTGCCCTGGGGGAGCCGCTGCAGCTTGGCGGCAGGGCCCGGGGCAGGACGCAGACCTAGGAGTGCACCGCCCGGGGGCTGGCTCGCTTCTCCGTGAAGAAGCTCTTCAGCAGCAGCACCTGGCTGAAGCTGACCACAAACAGGGCGACTGTCTCGCCAACAGACCAATAAGACACCCGGCTGTTGAGGTCTTCCGCCCGCGCCCGGTCCTGGGCCTCGCGGAGCCGGTAATGCGTCTGGGAGTCAATCACGGTCTTCAGGGCCTCGTGGATGGTCACACAGGCGGACTCCATCTGCGCAGGAAGAAAGAGGCAGTCATACTCCCCCCAAGAGAGGAAGGCGGCCCACACCCCGGCAGCACCTGTCTGTGCAAAGGGCATCTGCGTCCCACTTCCATCTTCAGGTGAGCTAACGGGCTCAGGGAGGGTAAGGACCTGGGCCACCCTCGCAGATTGGCAGGCGGCATTCAGGCCTGCACTCACCACCTGAGTCCCCAGCCAAACGCTTTCAAGAGTGTTCTCTTCACATTCCTGACACCCGACAGGCAGGGCCCACAGCCCCCACCACGCTGGGTGCCAATGAGGGAACAGAGGCTCAGAGACGCCATGTGATGTGCCCAAGGTCACACAGCTAACAAGCAGCAGGGAAGTAAATGACGACCGTGTGGGACTCCGCTGCTGAACACAATCTCTGCATAGTGTCCTGTACACACACATGCAGGAACACGTGCCTCTCATATACATCACACACACGGGTTTACTGCACCTGCCACAAAGAATCCCGAAACCGTCCCAGCAGCACCAGGATGCCCGGCCCTGATGGCAGCGCCTGTGACAGGATGAGCTCTCCTCCTGGACAGCACAGCCTTCCTAGACATGGCAACCACCCAGGGCGCCTGACCTGATCCGGTAAGCCCACCCAAGGAGTAGATCGGGTGTGCCACCGCTGGCCCTGAGGATGGAGAGGCGCATGCAGGGACCAGAGGAAGGCCTGGGGCTGGTGCACGAAGCCAAGGAAATCAGGCCACGGTCCTTCAGCTGCAAGGAACTCAATCCACCGACAGCCTCCCAGAGCCCCATGATGAGGTCCCACCAGCCACACCCTGACCCAGCCTGGGAGGACCCCAGCTGAGCAGCCGGACTTCCCACCTTCGGGGTGGAGGTAATAAAGGGGTGTGGTTTGAAGCCATCAGGTGCATGGTGATCAGAACTCATGTACATACGTCTGTGGTCATGAGTTCTCACAGGCAATCTCTAATACATGAGTTCATCCAAGACCTAGAAAGTTCTATCCCAACAACACGTTCTCGGGCTGCAGAAGTTGCAAAGCGTCCAACAGTCACCTGCTTCAGTCCCCAGACTGCAGAGGTGAACCATCCACAGAGTGAGCATAAGGAGGGGAGACCGAGTCACTGCGCCACCACCTTACTGACCCCCAAGACCCTCCTCTCTCTCACAAACTAAACCGTCCCCAGGAGACAAATGGGAGATTCCAGCCAAAAAGTGCCATTGGCTTATTCCTCTGGCTGGGGACTCCTGACCCTGGGCCACATGAGGAAAGACAAGGGTGTCCCCTCAGCCTTGTATTCAGGAGGCTGTGTCCTGGGTCCGCCTGACAACCAGCCTACCTCCCAGGGCCACGGGTCTCCTCCATGCACATGGCTGGCCCTCTCCTCTGGCCTGTGGGTAAGAGGTGGGAAGAACCACACAGATGGAGTAGTGACAAGGTCACCAAGCATCAGATGGAATTCACAGAACCCTGTGGGCAGACTCCATGATAAAGGACAGCCTGTGTGGCCTCCAGTGGGCTGCCCAAGGGGTACCTCTATACTGCTTTCTGGGTGGCATCCTGCAGGCCCTGCCATCTTGGGTCATAATCTCCAGGCCAAAGTAGTCGGCACTGGGTATTTAGCTCGTACCTACTGTTGCTTGATGTTGAGAAACAGCCAGCTGATCCTAGAAGGGATCCTGATGTCAAGAAGCTGGTCCCCAAGGGGACTTTCAATGCCAACTGGCTTCAAATGACAGCCTTCAGCAGGACCGCTCTGGGCACAGACCTCTGTGCTGGAGGTGACGGTAGCCTCTGCAGGCACATTCCCCTCTGCCCCCAGGCCTCTGGCGATGCCTCTAGAGCTCATGAAAGCACAGCCACTGTCACAGAGGGAAAAAGGGACCAATCTGGGAAGGACCAGGGAAGGGGCAGCAGCACAGTCAGGCTTATGCTCTGGGAGCCTGCATCCAGGTCAAGTCAAGACATGGCATTTCCAGGAGCCTCCCTAGTGCTCACTTCTGGTCACTCCCTGTTATGCAGGAAGATGTGGAAAGTCAACATGGTCTGCGTTCACACTGCCCTGCGCATCCCTGCAAGACCCGAATCACTGCCGGGGGGGGTGAGGGCTGCAGACGAGCACCTGTAGGAATGAGACAAGAACTTCAATGGTGCTGGCTGTTCTCTCACAGTCTGGACTTCCACTAACACATTCACTCACGTGCACAGCGATTCATGCCTTACCAGCTTCCGGGCACTGTGCTAGGCCCCAGGGATTAAACACAGAGCAGGCTCAGGCCAGTCCTGGATGCCACAAGTTCACAGACTAAAGGACAATAGAGAAGACTGGATGCACCCTGAGTGGGGCTGGCCAGGGTGGTGTAGCATGGTGGGACCACCCAGGGCTGGTCCTACAGGGGGAGGTGGAGGCACCCTTCCCACAGGAGTGCCCAAGGGGCAGACGGAAGGAGGAAGAGGAAGGACTCAGAAGTCATGGGTGTAGAGGACACATCAGAGATGTGCCATGAGAGGCACCACCTGAGCCTTGGGTCAGAGGCCACGGGCCAAAGACTGGCCAGAGACGGTTCTGGGCAGATAGCCGAGGCAACTGCAAAGTCTCAGATCCAACTGGTGACAGGGAAGGGGGCCAGGTCCCAGAGGGCAAGCCACAGCTGCTAACACAGCTTTCCTGGCATCTAGTTAGGACCTGGCACAGCCCCACAGGAGACCCGATGGCACATACCCGGAAGCGTCAACCTCCCACAAGAGTACACTCCATCCCATCCACAGGGACCGTCCACCGGTGCTGGTTTAAGAGGCACCTCCTCGGCCTGGTACCACAAAATTTCAGTTGGGCAATCCGTCCAGCTGCCAGCGGAATCCATTCTGCCTTCCCAAAGCCATGCGGCCTGCAGGGTGGAGTGCTGCCTTCTGCTCTGCCAAGACCACCAGCCCCAGCTGCTTTCCAGGGTCTGAGAACCCCCCGACGAGGATCCTGGTCGCTGCTCCATCATGACAGTTGGTCCCTGGAGACACCCTGACCTGTCCCCTACCCAGGACCATCCCCTTCCTCCACTGCCCACTGTCTCATCCTGTCTCGACCACCTGGTGGTGCTCAGGCCTTCAGCCTGTGACCACCAGCACATTCCCCCAGGCCTCGCCTCCAGAAGACCTCCACTGGCAGGACTACTTGGTTCTTTACAGACTTCAAGAACTCAAAGATGGGGAAGCACGAGCTGACCTCAGAGCAGGCACAGGAAAACATTTAATCGTCCCAGACCGCCGGTGAGGCAGCCCCAGGCCTCTGACCAAGTCCCCGTGGCCTCCAGCCCTGGCCTGGACCTCGGTCACTCTGGATCCTGCTCTTTCATCCTAGTATGGATTCCTTTGCTAACATAGCTGACAGGTTGTGCAGGCTCCCACACAGAACCTGCCCAGGCTGCATCTTCTACCAGAGTCACACAGTCAGGCTCAAAGCCAGTGCTGCCAGCGCACCTCTCCATGCGTGGCCACTAGCCACCTGTGATGCTGAGCACCAGAAATGCTGCTAGAGAGCCAACAAGGAAGGGGTTTTTTAATTTAATTTTAACACATTTAAATTGTTACAGCCATGTGTAGCCTGGCCACTATGCTGGACAGTGCACCACTAGCCTTCCACCACTCGGAGAGGGCAGAGGAGCCCATGGGCAGAGCCATGGAGGAGCAGGTGCCACCTAGAGGCAGCCCAGAACATGACCTGGCCCTGGTGGAGACTCAGATGCTCTGGCTCTGGTCCAAGAACAGTGGCCACAATGATCCATTCCTGTCTTGCAGGGTTCCCTGGGCCCTGTCACTCAGTGACTGGACAAATACTCCTTGCCAAGCTCCAGGCACTGGGACACAGGGGATAGCAAGGTAAATGACATGGAGCGCTGGCCTCGGGAAGCTGGGGGCCTCCACGTGAGAGGCAGGAGCTTTACCAGCAGGGGTGGGGGGAAACAGATGAAGGAGCCTGGGATCAGATTATCACTGATCCCGAGCGCCATGCACAACGGAGAGCACTATCTGCCCCGATTCCAGAGTGTAGGGCCCCTGCTAGGAGGGCACCACCCAGTGAGACATATCTACCAGCCTGCCCTGCACACAGATGCACCACGTGACTGTGAGCGGCAGGAACGCACGTGCTGTATGTCACTTCTAGGCAGGGGCTTTTAAGAAACAGGTGGGGCTTTCTCATGCCCGCTTCTGTGGTCAGGGATAGAGGGGCCTGGAGGTCCTGAGGGGCAGCAGAGAGATGACAGGAAAGAGAAACCCCAGGTTCTTGAGTCAGTCCCTGGAGGAAAGCTCTCCACTAACCTAGATTATCACTTGAATGAAGAAAAATCTTCCACAGTGTTAGGCCATCGACACCTGGGGCACCCCTGCTACAGTGGCTCCTGTTACTGTAACTAACACATCACACAAGCAGGCCCCCGGCCTCTGATGCAGACACACAGTGTAAGGAGAGGGGAGCACAGCACTTCTAAAGCAGTGCTGCTTGCAAGCCTGGGTGGGAACCGAGGAATTCCAGAGGAGAGTACCCCAGGGATCCCGCTAAACAATGCAGGGGGGCCAGAGGGGAACAGCGTCCTCGAGGACTGAATGTGGGGAGGAATGAAGCCCACCCTGAGCCTTCCAGCCCTGCAGCTGGATGGGGTGGTGACGCAGAGCAACAGCCATGACAGGAGCGGAAGAGGGACAGGCTGAAGGCTGAGCCGGCCTATGCCCTCCAACGTCCACTCACCTGCGTGAGAGCTGTGACCCTGTTCCCCATGTCTGGGAGGATGGGGGGCTCGTCACCAACTTGAAAGTCAAAGTAGACGGTCTTATGAGAGAAAGTGGAAAACTCGTTACTGAAGCAAAACTGATAAACGCCCTTGACTTCAGCCCGGTGCGTGAAGCTGTCATACTGCTTCTTGGTCTCTCGGTAGATTGTGTTCCCCAGCGGGTCCTCCACGTAGCAGTCCACGTCGTAGTGGCCTCCAGTGATGACCTGACAACCACAAAGACACCCATAGTGCGCTGCGACCAGCGGGGCAACCACCCAGTACTAAATGCCGACCAGGCACCACCATCAGACTTTAGGAATGTTTTTGTTTTCGGGTAATCTTCACAACGTTCTAAAGTAGGTGCCAGGACACTCTGTTTTACTGGGGACTACACTCAAGCTGAGAGAGAAATGGGTCATGGTCACACTGACTACGATCTGAACCCCTGTCTGCAGGTGTGCAATGAGCTCGATCCTTTCCATTTTACAGAGAGGACACTATGGCACCAGGCTCAAGCGGATGGCAGAGCGGGCCTAGTAAACATTAGTATCCTTACTGATTGAGTGCAAGAAGGCAAGTGCAGGTTAAAGTGGCCATCAGAGGTAGGAGGGTCCCGGGAAATTCGGAGGTTCAAATTCTCTCTATAAACCTAGGAAGATGGGCACCCGGCAGAGTCACACAGGCGGTCAACAGCTACAACCCAGGTCCACCACGGGACCTATCAACTGCCTCCAAACGTCCAACGTTCCTGGGCACAGGTGGGAGAATTTACTTTGCGAAGTGGTGAGCGCCCTGCGGCTGGAGGGGCTTGGACCAAGCTGACCGGCCCTTGGCAGGGGATTCCTGACCTTGCAGTGACCTCCGAGGCCCCGCCAGCCTCCTATGATCGCGCTGCAGCGACAGCGCCTGGAGGCACCCCCGTAACGCAGCCACAGTTTCACGCTGCGCAGAGAGCTCAAGTGGCCGCATCAGCGACCCCCCCCCCCCCCCCCCCCGTCCGCGGCACAAGCCTCTCGCAGCGGCTGCGGCCGGCGAGGACCCGGGAGGGGCCGGCCACGCCGGGATGGGGCCGCCGGGAGGCCGTGCGGGGCGGGCAGCCGCGGGGGGTCCGCCCCGCAGCCCGGCCCAGCGCACCTGCCGCGCTGCCCGCGCCCCATCCCCGCAGCGGGCGGGCGCCCCGGGCCGCCCCACCTGGTAGTCCAGGGAGAACCGGACGCCCCGGTCCACGTCCTCGTGGAAACACTGGCGGGCGCTGTCCGGCAGCTCGAAGGTCAGCTCCGCGCCCCGCGGCCGCCCCGCCCGGAGCAGCAGCAGCAGCAGCAGCAGCGCGGCCGAGGCGGAGGTGGGGGCGGAGGCGGAGGCGGAGGCGGACGGCGCGGCCCCGCGGCCCATGGCGCTGGGGGGCTCGGCCGGGTCCCGGGCCCGCGGCGGCTGCGCTGTGCGGCGAGCGGGGCGCGGACGTGGCGCGGCGGCGGCGCTTCCGGGGGGCGGGCGGCCGGGTGCGCAGGCGCAGACCCGAGCGCTCCGGCGGGGGCCGAGCCTTCCCCGCTGCGCGTGCGCGCCGGCTCCGCGGGCGGGCCACGCCCCTGCCACGCCCCTGCCACGCCCCTGCCCTGGGCGGCGGGGCGCGCCCCCGGGGCGGTCCAGGTCCGCACCCCGCCACCGAGGCTGCACGAGGCACGGTGCGGGGCCGGGCGGGGGGCCTGGGCGCGGGCCCCGCAGGTGCTGTCTGCACCTCCAGACGCCGCGGGGTGCACCGTTCCCCCGGGTCCGTCCGGGTCCGCACCCCACCACCACCAGCAGCCACAGCGGCTGCACGAAGCACTGGGGAGGACCGCCGCGGGGTAGGGGGAACACGGGGTCACCCTGGGCGCGGGCCCCGCAGGTGCTGTCTGCACCTCCAGACTGTGCGGGGTGCACGGTCCCTCCGGGTCGGCCCAGGTCCGCACGCCTCCCCCCACCCCACCACCCGTCGCAGCGGCTGCACGAAGCACCGTGGCCCACACCGCCCTTCCCTGGAAGACCAGCCTCCTGGTGCAGCAGTAGGCGCCCCCGCCCGCTCCGAGGTTGGGGGGCTGCAGAAACAAGGCCTGGGAACACACTGAGGACGCCACCTCCGCCTCCCGGTGGGGAGGCTGCAGCGACGCGGGGAGGTGACCTGCGCTTGCACACCTGCGCTCACACGGATGCGGACTCGGGTCTCTCTGGCTGGGCAACGCAGAAGTCCCGGCCATCACAAGGTGAAGGTTGTCCTGGCATCACACCCTCCCTCTTTCCCTTTGACTTCTCAAATGCCCCGAAGCTGATCAGTTGATTTACTGCCTTATCCACTACCATTGGCTCCAAAAGATATTTTGTATAATCATTACTACAGGTTTTATAGTCTATGATCAGATAAAACAAAGAGAAAAAGACACTGATTGTGGTCTGGCTACTCAGTAAAGGGTTTTTTTTCAGGCCAGCATTATCAGATGTGCATCTTGATTTCAGCAAAGATTTTAGCTGCCCATATAGATGTCTACTCAGATGACGGAAGAACTGCCACCAGGCTCGCTGGGTGGTGCACTAACACGCAGACAGATGTGAAAGCAATCACACATAATGCTGTTGTTAATATTTACTGACTCTGTACCAGACTCAGAGAAGTTATGGAGGGCTGTGCCTTGGGACTCTTGCCCTGGCTCTGTACTGATGAACATTATTTTTTTGTTACCCATTTAAAAAAAATGTAAGAAATAATCATTTCATATGGACGCAGCCAGGGAAGAAACAAATGACAGATGTAAGAGCAAGATGAGCTTGGCCAGCTGGCGGGCTAAGACTAACAAAATGGAATTTCACCGGGTTTAATGTGAAGTCCAGGTGTAAGTTCCAAGAAAACACCTGCATAGGATCAGAGACGGGATGCCTGACTTGGCAGCCGCTCAAGTCAGAGCACTGGGAGACTGATCATCAACAGGTAGCAGAACGTCAGTCAGCAGAAATGGATGAACTGGAAAAGGAGCCTTGACTTGCGCCTGTGAATCAAGAGCAGAGCTGTTTCAGCACCTGCAGTGTACAAGCAGCTATTCCTGGAGGCCACTGTTGCCTGGTCCCAGGCAATGATCAGAGTACATGTGTCATAGTACTTTAGGAGGGGGCTAGTATATATAGTAAATTGCCAGGAACTCTTCTCAAACCAGATGAAGTCCAAGGAAACAGGATTTAACCTCAGAGAATAAAATCTAAGAATGAGGAAAGTGATAACTTTAAAAGTTTGCATAACAGGGGTAGCCCGGGGGACTCAGCAGTTTAGCACCGCCTTCAGCCCAGGGCCTGATCCTGGAGACCCAGGATCAAGTCCCATGTCAGGCTCTCTGCATGGAGCTTGCTTCTCCCTCAGCCTGTGTCTCTGCCTCTCTCTCTCTCTCTCTCTCTCTCTCTCATGAATAAATAAATAGTCTTTAAAAAAATAAGTTTGCATAACAGCTACCACTTACTTAGCAAATACAGTGCACCTCCTGCAGTACTAGCTACGTATGCACTTTGCATATTTTGCATTAATTCTCACTAGCAACCATGCAAAAAATATTATCTTCCCCCTTTGATGATTAAGACACAGCAGCTCAGGATGTGTAAAGAAATCACATTTCCGCTTCTGTTGGCCTTTCCTGTGTAACAAACTACCCATGGCTGAAGCCAACAATGATTTACAATTTCTCCGAGACAGCATCAGTTGGCTGGATGGTTCTTCAGCTGGCTGGCTCGGACTTATTCATGCACCTGCCTTCAGCTGGAGGACCTCTGAGCTGGAAGTCCAAGATGGCCCCACTCACGTGTGCACCAGCTGATGTGGGTTGTTGGCTACAGCAGCTCAGCCCTCATACATCCTGTCACCTCTTGCAATTACATGACTTCCTTATATAGCAGGCTCAGGGTAGCATCCCAGAGGCCAGGGCAGAAACAGCAAGCCCCCCCCCCCCCAAAAAAAAAAAACTACTCCCCAGTGTCTCTTTTGCCAAAGCAAGTCCCAAGTCCAGCCCAGATTCAAGGTGAAGAATTAGACCATCTCTGGATGGGAGCAGCTCTAAGTCCCATTCAGAGGAGGAGCATACTGGGATGGCAGGAATTTGTGGCCATTGAACAAGCGGCCATAGCACCCAAACTCATTCAGCTTATTCATGGCTAAGCCAGCAATTGAACTCGGATGCGCCTGATTCTAAAGGCAACATGCCTCCCAAACACAGTGTCCACCTGTACCTCAGGGCATTTCTGTCCTGCGTGTTCCATCTTGTGTAACCTGGAACAAAGCATGAGTCTGACAGTGAGGTGCACTTTAACTTAATATGAGAAAGGACTTCTGGCAATTAGGGCTTTCCAAAGCTTAATGAACAGGGATACTGATTTTTTGCATCATTAAAATATTCAAGCAGAGACTAGATAAGCAAGCAATTCACATAGTGTCCAAAGGAAATGAAAAACCAACTTTAATTAGATTAAAGGATACAAGGATATCTTCTTTCATGTAGCAGAAAGTTCAGAGGTGAGTGGCTGCAGACATAGCACGATCAAAGTGGATCAAGGCTCCACTTTCCTCCCAGTGCTACCCTCCTCTGCATGTTGGCTTCATCTTTAGACTCTATGCTCAAAAGAGAGTCATCAAACTGAACAAATAAGCTTTGAAACAACATGTTTATTTGGTCATGTCTAATGGAAGGAACAGCAAATCTTTCAACCATGGGACATATGTCCTTACCTTCAGCCCAACTGGTCCAATTAGGCAACCTATCTGTCTCTGGACCTAAGGCACTGACACGAGGGAAGCCCCATGGAGATTGGTTTAGATTGGATCCTTTAGCCAAGGGCTGATAAGGAGAATGGACTTGTTCTGATTAACTGTGACCAATCAGGACTTCCCTAGGGGTGACTAGGGGTGGAGCAAATTTGCTTCAGTCAAAAGAGAGGCAGAGATATACAGCAACTACATGAACACAATCAGGTTTGTTAAAACAAGAAGGGAGAAATCAAACCAGACAGGCAACCAACAGTGCATACAGTTGCAAAAGGTGGAGGCTGGGAGCGGGGGGGGGTGTTAAATACTTATTAAATTCTAATGGGATAATTACAAAATCAGTTCAGCTCCCTTAGCTCTCCCCATATGAGAAACCCTTTTTGCTGTAGATCAAGGGTATCTGTGCTTCCTGGGTCCATCACCCCAAGGGAGGCTGAGGACTCCCGGATGGAGATCCAAGAGATGTTTCTCCATGTGGGCTCCCACCCACCTGCAGGACCTCGACCTCTCTGCCCTTTCCTTCTCATCCCCTCTGTTCCTCTTCCTTCCCTGTCCTTCCTCACAATGCTGACCCTTTCTTTTCTCCAGCGGGTGGCGCTACATTTTTACTGTACGATTTCAAACCCCACATCCACCGTTAGCGACTAGCGTCAGATCAGGGAAGCACTGTAAGCGGAGGATTCCCACGGAGAACTTTCGGGCACCCTCCTCCCTGTGGACCCTATCTGGCATCCTTACAGCTGGACAGTAACCACCTCCCTTGTCTTGCCTGAGGTTTTCCTCGCCTTTGACCACCTCCCCCAGGCAAGTTCCAAGTGTGATGTAGGTCTCTTCCTTCTGACACTGTGCTATAGAGCAAGGATTGCTACAAATTTCATGACCTTTGGATATAAGAAACATCACACTTCTTCACTTTCCTAAATCAAATTAAAATGGATCTGGTCTCCCTCCCCCGACCTTAACAAAGACGATAAGAATGTTCATCTCAATCATGGAAGAGCTCTCCTGGCCTCATTCCTTTTTTTTTTTTTTTTTTAAGAATTTATTTATTTATTTTGAAGGGAGGGAGAGAAAGCACATGCGGGGCAGAAGGAGAGGGAGAAGCAGACTCCCCACTGAGCAGGGAGCCTGACACAGCTCCATCCCAGGACCCCGGGATCATGACCTGAGCCGAAGGCAGATGCTTCACAGGCTGAGCCCACCAGATACTCCCAGGTGCCCCCTGGCCCCATTCTGTGGCAGTCTTCAACAGTGCACAGCATTCAGGCTCTGGGTGCCCTTCCTCCTCCTGCTCACCAGCCATGCTGAGGTATACACTGTCCAAGCTGCAATGTTCCATCAGGGCAAGTGGCTTAGAGTCCTTCCTGCCCAGCCTGACCCCCACCTGTCTCCCAGGATGCACCACGTAGCCTCTCCCCTCTACGGTTTTGCTCTGGAAGGGAACAAGTTCTACTCAAGGGACCCCAAAATTCTAAGCCTTCTATCAATCTTGGGAATGCATCCTCTCCCTCTGGTGGGCCACTGTGGCCTTGTCCCTCATCACCTCTCCCTCATCACTCCCATCAGTTTCTCTCCCCACCCCTGTAGGGTCCCTCAGGGATTTGGAGATGACCTGGGCCTGCCTTTCCTGAAGATAGAACTGGGGAGCAGATATACTGAACCTGTTCCTTTCTTTCCCTTTTTTTTTTATAATAAATTTATTTTTTATTGGTGTTCAATTTGCCAAATACAGAATAACACCCAGTGCTCATCCCGTCAAGTGCCCCCTCTGTGCCCGTCACCCATTCACCCCCACCCACCCCACCCCCGCCCTCCTCCTCTTCCACCACCCCTAGTTCGTTTCCCAGAGTTAGGAGTCTTTATGTTCTGTCTCCCTTCCTGATATTTCCCACACATTTCTTCTCCCTTCCCTTATATTCCCTTTCACTATTATTTATATTCCCCAAATGAATGAGAACATATAATGTTTGTCCTTCTCCGATTGACTTACTTCACTCAGCATAATACCCTCCAGTTCCATCCACGTTGAAGCAAATGGTGGGTATTTGTCGTTTCTAATGGTTGAGGAATATTCCATTGTATACATAGACCATATCTTCTTTATCCATTCATCTTCCGATGGACACCAAGGCTCCTTCCACAGTTTGGCTATTGTGGCCATTGCTGATAGAAACATCGGGGTGTAGGTGTCCCAGCGTTTCATTGCATCCGTATCTTTGGGGTAAATCCCCAGCAGTGCAATTGCTGGGTCGTAGGGCAGGTCTATTTTTAACTCTTTGAGGAACCTCCACACAGTTTTCCAGAGTGGCTGCACCACTTCACATTCCCACCAACAGTGTAAGAGGGTTCCCTTTTCTCCGCATCCTCTCCAACATTTGTGGTTTCCTGCCTTGTTAATTTTCCCCATTCTCACTGGTGAGGTGGCATCTCATTGTGGTTTTGATTTGTATTTCCCTGATGGCAAGTGATGCAGAGCGTTTTCTCACGTGCATGTTGGCCATGTCTATGTCTTCCTCTGTGAGATTTCTGTTCATGTCTTTTGCCCCCTTTCTTTCCCTTTGTGTTGACATAATTCATTTCAGTAGTCTAGGGGAGAACCTAAGGAAAGGTTTGAACTGTTCAGAGAATCAGGGATTGTGGGTGCAACGTGAATCACAGAACCCTGTACTTTAAGAGACGAGGGCTTGTCCTCTTGATGCTCTGCCCTCAAGTGGGAGTTTATGTTAACACTTGTTGACATAGACACAGGCCTCAAGGAGGGAGAGCCAGTGGCTGCATTGGGTGACAGGTGCAGCCCCAGGAAACCCAAGCAGTGGGGGCAGAGCAGACACCAGCTCTCACCATGAAGTGCACCTTCTTGTCCTTTGCCTTTTGTTTAACCAAGAGAGAAACTATAATACTTGGGTAAGTAAAAGAATTAATTTTTAAAATTATGCGTGCAGGGCACCTGGGTGGCTCAGTGGTTGAGTGCCTTCGGCTCAGGCTGTGAAACCAGGGTCTGGAATCCAGTCCCACACTGGGCTCCCCACCGGGAGCCTGCTTCTCCCTCTGTCTATGTCTCTGCTTCTCTCTCTTTGTCTCTCATGAATAAATAAATAAATAAAATCTTTAAAATAAAAAATAAAATAAAGTTATGCATGCATAAAATACTGGGTGTCTGCTGAGGTTAATGTTCCTAAGCAGTCATGTCAACCCCATTGTAAGGAAAAGTTAATATCTGTCCTTGAGATTTCACTACAAAAAATGGGGCAGGCTATGGAAGGATTGCAATATATCTTTTATTGACATGTTAGAGGTACCTAAAAAGCTCCATTACTTGCAATTGAAATATCTTTGAGCACATTGTCGGCTTGAGACTAGAGTATAATGCCACAGAGAACCAATTCAAGCAACACACGATATGTCCAAAGCACCAACACACACAAAGGAGGAAGGTCAGACACAGCCTGCATTTTGCAAGATACTGTTTACCTGATGAAATTCTAGAATAATTGACAATAGGTTTGAACAAACAAACAAAAACTGGCTTTGGAGTGTCTAGAAACTAAACTGAAGTTCCAGACTTTGAAACTTTAGGCTCCTGTTCTATAATATATTTTGATAAATATTCCAGAAAGTTAAGTGGACGGGTAATTACAACTACAGTTTGCAGCTAACTTCTGTAGTGATAGTAGTTTTCCAAAAGAAAAGCTAATCTCTGGTCTAGAAAACATAGTTGAATCTAAAGTACACTTTTAAGAAGCATCCTTGTGAGGTCTGTCAACGTGGACAAAATCACCTACTTATGCACTAACCGTGATAAAGTGTTGTGGTCACACTGGTTTGGAACAGTCTAATCCAGCTAATGCATCATTAAACAGGGATGAAAGAAGGTTCTCTCCTGGAGACTGTCCAGAGAAAGGCCAATGGACAGGTCATAACTGATGGAGGCAGGCTGTGAGTGCCCTGAGAGCACCTGCTGTAGGCATTCGTGAGACAGACAGGTTATTCTGGATAAATAGCTATCACGTTTCATGTCTCACGTAAGCTAATTGTTATGAATGTGCCTCACTCACTATTTAGGATAAATTAGGCTTTCAAGTCTTAGCTAAAGGTTTGGGGAAATGGACATGTGCAGTGGTAGATCTACTAGCAGAGATCTAGTAGGTCTACGAGATCCCCACGACTAGATCTACTAGCAGACGTTAGTTTTCCCTGGCACTAACGACAATTGGAGTGTATGTGTGTAGCATGTGTGTGCACATGAGTGTGTATGGGTATTTAATGAGCTGCTGAGAACAATGGTTGTCTGTGTGATTCTCTCTAATGCATTGGAGAGTTGTTTCTTTGCCTGTAATCATGTCCATTTGGAAAGGACTTTTCGTGACTCAGTGGTCCCGAGAAGCATATGGATTGTCCACGCTAAACCAGGTTCCTGAGCTCTGTTTTCACTAGTTTACATGCTTTTCTTCCCCCCTGCAAAGTACAAGAGGCCACTAGCAACCCATTTGTATTTTGCCAATAATCCTAAGGGCCCAAGTTATGGATCGATTAATCATCCTACAAAAGCACAATTCGATTGGCTTCAAGTCCATGGGAGGGCTGACCCAGCCAGACCCACACCTCCATGCAGCTTTGTTGGTCTTGACATATTTCTGCCAGATGCACTGTCAGCCTCCCAGAGCAGTGGTGATCAGCCGAGGTGATGCTGCCCCCAGGACGTATTTGGTTGTCACATGTAGGAGAAAGATGCTACCCATGTCTGGTGGGTGTCAGGCCAGGGCTGCTGCAGAACCTCCTACAGTGCACAGGACAGTCTCCCATAACAAAGGATTATCCAGCCTAAAATTTCAGTAGTGCCAAGGTTGAGTATGGGTCTGCCCCAACGGAATGATTAAAAAATAAATATGCGGTTTATTTGTAAACATCATCAGCATTTTTGTTCGGGATAAATGTCTGGCTGATGTGGCCAAATATATTCTATTTTGCCAACGTACTGAGGGCTCAGTATTATGGAATCACTGGGAGTCTCAAGGAGACACTTGAATTTTTCAGCTGGACTTTAGTCCATTTTGTGTAGGATATCATGCATCATGTGAGATGGGGAAGCCTCAGAGGTCTGAAGATGTGAGTCAGAATTAGCTACCTCCCATCCACTTACTTATCCGTGCCAGGCACGGCAGCAGGCTCTCTCGGGCACACTGCACTTCACTCTCCCTTGCCCTTTCGAGGTGAAACACTGTCAACCCCCTTTTGTGATGAGGAAGTGGAGGCTTAGGAAAATCACAAAGCTGGTGAATGATGAAACATGGATACAAACCCAAATCTCAGAGCTTTTACTCATTCCTCCTGGGATGAGATGCCCAGGGATCACCATATTCTTCAAACCCTAGAGCAAATGTGTCTGGGCAGCAGGAAAAGAAAAGTAGATGGGAGATAACCAGGAACACCTTCATCTGAAACATGGCTACAATCCTCCAAATGTACTGAGTCTCTGCTTCCCTCCTGGGGTGAGTGCAACGTGGCTGGAGAGGGTCATTCAAGGAGGTTATTTTTACAAATCCCCCATCACATGGAAAATTCAGGCAAAGCAGAAACTGGATTTTTCTTGAATTACCTCTACGAGAGTAGCTGAAATGACAGTCTGCACCCCTTAGCATTTTCAGGCTATATAACTCAGTCCAGTCCCCACTGCTTCTGGCCTGAGAACCACCCACTTGTGCTTTTCATCTGTATACACCCCATCATTAGTTACCGCTCTGGCTTTGGGGATCTCTCATCAAGTTTTCTTAAGAACAAGCATGAAACAGGTCTATTCTGGAAATTGTATCACATTCAACACATTCCAAATTAATGAACAGACCCTGATTGTTTTTTCACAAGCTTTCAACGCAGAGCTTGCTTCGGGGCGGGAGGGAGGCAGGGCTGTCTTTTGGAGGCATCAACGAGTGGGGCACATCAGAATTTGGGGGACATGTTATGATAGTTGGGGAAGCACATCCAGATATGCGTGTGAACACGGTGTGTAACTGGGGTTTGGAAAGATCTCGAGTGTGCCGTGCTGGATGGTGCCCTACCTGCTAGAGCCCCCTGACGGGGGAGCTCACTTCTCCTCCTTCCAACAGAGCACAGCTACCAGATTTCCTGGCTTCAAGGTTGGTTTGGAGCTTTCGCACATCCCGACAAATGTGAAAGCCTCATCTTCTTTGTAGGCACTTTATAGATTTATTACAAAGGGCATACTTTGAATATTGTCGTAGGCTCTAAGTTCTTGTCTGTCTGGCAGAGGAGAACTGAGCCTAGATCATTGTGCTTGCTGTGCTCCTTCCAAACCCCGGAGGCTTTCTTCCTTTGGAGAATTTTTGTGTGTGTGTGTGATGATTTCCTGTCTAGAACCCAATTATTCCAAGCTCTCTTCAAGTAAGCCTGTAAAAACCCAGAGACCATTTCAGAAGGGAAACAGCACCCTGTTCCACATCTTCCACCAGCCCTAAGGGATGAATGGGATGCACAGGGTCTGCATGGCTCTGTTGGCCAAGATTACAGAGCCTTTCATTAACTACAGAGTCTTTTTTCAAAACCCCTCTGAAAGCTTCTAGGTCATGATTTCTTCAAAGTCAGATAGCTGCTTCATCTGCTCCACTTGCATAGAGTGCCGCCTGAGGAGCTTCTTTTTACTTCTCAAGTCAACTCTCTTTGGTGAACTTGGCGCAACGGGAACCATGGATTTTAAGCCGCCAGCAAGTGGAGAAGGAGGTTTGCCGCTAGATCTGATATCTGGGATGGGTGGGTTCAGATTTACATTTAAAGGCGGGAGGAAGCCGGGCCTGGTGTGCGAAATTCGATCCAGCAGCAGAGTTCCAGAACCTCGCCTCTCCAGAAGATGCGGTGGCCTGCGGCGTGCTGAGCTGGGGGACGTGCTGGGTGCAGCATCCAGGGACTCCCTTGAGCCATGGAAGAGGGCCAGGTGGGAGCCGTTGAGCCTCTTCTTGTCCAAGGGCCCTTTGCTTGGCTCTAGGGACACAGAGCTGAGCTGCTCCGCTGCTGCCTGTAAATCTAAGTCATGCAGGTCATTCTCTAGCCATTTGAGGGACACTGAATCTTTGAGAGCGGGGGACCCTGTGGCACTGACACCAGCCTTCTCCTGGTCGATGGGGAGAGTTCCTCTTCGGGCCAGGCGAGGGTGGGAAGCCTGGCCCTTCTCATAGGCTGCCTTCCAGGATGCTGGTGCCTGGGAGGCTGGGATCTTGAGAACCTGCTCTGTGACTGTGGGAAAGAGGGTGGGGTCTTTGCCATCGATACTGTTGGTTCTGGAGAGCGGCCCCCTTTTGGGGAAGGACATATCACTAATGCTCTTGATGACCTCACCATCTGCGCTAGCACCGTAGGTCTCATCCTGACGTGTGTTGGCAGCCAGCACAGACGGCGCAATCAGACCCCAGGGTTCAGACTGGAGCCTCTTCAGTTGGGGCAGGCGGGCCCTCTTGGGGTTCCCTGCTTTCCTGGTGGGTGACCCAGGCTCATTCAGAGCTTTGGCAGTGTTGCAACTACTCAGATGCCCTGTTTGGAGGCTGAAGAAATCATCTTCCCTCTCACTGGGTGGAGAGCCCAGGCCCGGGGCTTTCAGTTCAATATCCGAGGGCGACATGCACAGTGGAGGTGGCTGTCGGTCTTCCACTTTGGGTGAAGGAGGGACATTGAGATACTGTTTGGTGGTTTTCGTGCCTGATGATGATTTATCTGTCGTTATAATAATCACCTCCTTCCCTTTGGCTTTGCAGGCGTCGAGCAGGTGTTTCAGGGCGTCTTTGTCATCTGCATTTATGGCGTAGACCAGCGCTGAAGCCCCAGTGCGGTCCTCAAGGCTGGGATCAGCTCCGTTCTCCAGGAGCAGGGAGACCACTTCTCCGCCAGCCCCCCTGATGCAGGCATGGATAAGAGCTGTCTTGCCAGACTTATCCTGGATGTTGGGGTCAGCCCTCTGGTCCAGCAGGTACTTCACCATCTTGGACTTGCTGATGCTCTGCTGGTCCACGTGTTTGGTGATGCAGGCCACCATGAGAGCCGTCTCCCCTTTGTCATTGCTTTCGTTGATATAAGCGCCCCCCTCCAGGAGGAGCCTGGTCAGCCTGAGCCTCCCCAGCCACACAGCCTTTAGAAGCGAGTTTCCATCAGTCCTCAGCTCTGTGTCGTCATCCATCCTACTGGCGCCAGCGCCTTGGGGCCACCGTGGTGATCAGACCTAGCGAGGGAAGAAGAGAGAAAGAGTGTCGTGTGTTCTGGAGGTGATCTGAGTGGTGCGGCTATTACAGGGCTGGATGCGGTCAAACCCCAAAGTGATGATCCTGAGTGATGCCACCTTGGCCAGGTGACCTGGCTTGTCTGCATCCTTTTCTTCATCTGTACTGCGTGGGGGCTGGAAAGGTGGCAGCTGCTATAGAGCCAGCATGGAGATCAAATGAGAGCACACACAGAAAACCCTTAAGCACAGTAAAGCAGCTGACACAATGCTACACCTAGTAACCAGGACAAGCTGCCGTCACTGGGCTGTCTGCTCCATACTTACCTCAGTTGTCGTGTAGGAAACTTTGCTTCGTGCCCGTAGGCACCACTGGCATCAAGTCCCACAAGGAAAGGTGTGTGTCTCCCTTGCTTGCTCTGCAGCCCCAACATCTAGCAGCGATTTGCACATCATGTCACCTCGTAAATGATTGTCTATTGCATTGTTCTTCCAGCAGGAAACACACCAGAATGGTAATGGAATTATGGGCAGCCTTCATCTTCTTTTTGCTGTACTTCCTAAAATAAGTGTGCATTACCACTGTAACAGGGGAGAAATCGGGAAAAAAATCATTATAAGGCAAAATCAGAAAAAAAAATCATTATAGAGCTACCCCTATCTGGGTAGTAGTCTCTGCTCTTCCAGCAGATGTCAGAATCCTCCTCATCCTCCTCCCAGTCTTCCAGAATGATGCCACACCACATCCTTCCCATAAACAGGTATAGAGCAGAGGACCAACGGATTGCACGCCTGCCTGCACAGGAACTTCCTCAGCTGAGGCCTGTCAAAGCTAGGTTTTCTGGTCTGGCTGTCCCCATGTCCATCACCCACTTCCTGCACCTCGAGCCTCCAAACTGGGTGTTACTGGAGACGACTCCCACAGATAAGTAGAGGTGGGGGCCCGGGCACTGGCACCTCTGCCAGCCCATGGGTCCCTCCCTGGCCCCTACCTGTGCCATCACAGCCCCTCCCCATGGACCCTGTGCCCCCTGGGTCCTGCTGAGCAAACAGCCACAGCTCTGCCCCCCACCTTACCACCCCAAGCATTACTGATCAGTTTATGATCCTCTATTAAATTGGAAGTCAAGAGCCTTTCCTGGCTGAGGCTGAGAGATGGATACATAGCCTTTATAAATTTGTAATGCATTAATAGATACTTGCTATTTTTTAAAAGCCCAAACCACATTTAATTATGTGAAGAATGGAGATCCCTGGGTGGTTCAGTGGTTTAACGCCTGCCTTTGGTCCAGGGCGTGATCCTGGAGACCCCGGATCGAGTCCCACGTCAGGCTCCCTGCATGGAGCCCGCTTCTCCCTCTGCTTGTGTCTCTGCCTCTCTTTCTCTCCTCGTCTCTCACGAATAAATAAATAAAACATTTAAAAAATAATAATTATGTGAAGAAGAGCTCTCCTTATGCATGCGTGTGAACACACACACATGCCACACACACACACACACACACACACACATACATACCTCCTTGAAGCCACTGTCTTCAGAAGCGACTATGGTTAAAGGTTTAAGGAAGCATTGTTCTAAGAGCTACATCTCAGCGGGATCTTGTTGCAGTTCTGTTTGTGTTCCCAGGAGATCTTTTCTGGAAATGTTTCCACCCAGGGACCACATGCTGTTAATTATGTGTGCAAGTCTATGTCTTCCTATCTCTCTGCTTCCTCCTTCTAAAGGTTCCTGCTGACCTGTGGATGTGTGTGCAGTGTGAGTGTGCACACATATGTGCGTATGTGAGTGTGTGTGCACATGTGTGCGTGTGTATACATGTATGTGTGTGCATGTGCATGTGGGGTGTGTGCACATGTGAGTGTGGGTGTCTGTGCACACATGTGGGGTGTGCATGTGTGTACATGCATGTGTGCTCTCGTGTGGATTACATGGGTGTGTACATGCATTTGGGTATGTGCACATGGGTGTGCACATATGTGGGTGGTTGTGCATATGCTCCCATGTGCGTGTGTGTGCACAAATGTGGGGTGTGTGTGGATATGCAGTGTGCGTTCATGTGGGTATGTGTGCATGCATGTGGGGGGTGTGGATGTGTATACACATGTGTGTACATGTATGTGCACACATGTGGGGTGCATGTGTGTGGGAGTGTGTGTGCACATGTGGATGTGGGTATGTGCACACGTGTGTGAGTGTAAATGGATGTGAGGGTATGCACACATGTGGATATGTGCTCATGTGTGGATTCTGTGGGTGTGTGCACATGAGTGTGCACACATGTGGGTATGGGTGTGTGTGCTCATGTGTGCATGTGTGCTCACATGTGGATGTGTGTACACATGTGGGTGTGGGAGTGTGTTCATGTGGGTGTGTGCACACGTGTGGATGTGGAGGGTATGAGCGTGGGTGTGTGTGCCCATGAGGCATTGCCTCTCTTCTGTTTCCACCATCACCATTCCTCTCTGGTCCCACACAAACAGATCACTTTCCTGAGGTCTTCCATGTTAAGGGTGCCCTCCCTTCACTCTGGACACCTGAAGCAGGGATTCCACACGTAGGCGAAGGAGCGGAAGCAGCCAGGAGCAGGTCGCCTCTGCTCTGTCTCCTGCCCCCTGTCTGTGGCCCAACCTCCCTGGCACCACCCACTGCGGCTCCTGCCCCCCCAACACACACACTGTGGACCTCAAATCTGGCTGCTTCTCACATGCCCGACTTTGTCCCTTGTAGCCCTCTTCATGTTTCTAACTGTAAGGCCTCCCTGACCTTTAATTATTCATCAGCCTGCAAACCTCAGCTCAAATGTTACTTCCTTTTTAATCAGGAGGAGACTAGGTGGAGATGGAAGCGGGAGGGCGGCATGAGATTATCACTGACTCACACCCAGGCTATGGAAACAACTCCCACAAATCACTTCCTCCAAAAGAGGATGCACAAATGGCCAGTAAGCACATAAAAAGGTGCTCAGCCTCATTAGTAGTCAAAGAAAATCAAATTAAAGCACAATGAGATAGCACCACACCTGGTGTCTAACTCAGCGGGGCCGAAACCAGACCAGGGATAGACGAGGGTAGAAGGCAACAGGAGCCCGCGGCCGGGGCACAGACCAGCCCTCCAACCCCGGTAATTCCCCGCCTGCACTTCCACTTCTGGTAGATTGGAAAGCTTGGCCACAGAGTCCCCCCACCCCCGCCTGTACCCCGTGTGCAAGGAGATACTGGTCCTCCTCCCGTCAAGAGGAGGAGTCGGCGTGTGACCTGCTTCTACCAATAAAATGCAGCCAGAGTGACTTTCAGGCAAGGCCTCTGTGGATCTGACAGCTTCCAGTGTGCTGTCTGGAGCCAAGCTGCCTCAGACAGATGTGTCAGCTGTCCTGCAGAAAGGACACAGGGAGCCCCAGCTGACTACCCCGGCTGACCACCACCATGTGACCCACCAGCCAGCCCCCAGCTAGTTACAGCTGCGGGAGGGAACCCAAGTGAGGGCAGTAGAAGTTTCCAGAGCCTAGTTCAAACTGCAGAAATATGCACGAATAAATGGTTATTGTTTTAAGCCATTCATTTTGGGAAGGTTTGTTCATATCAGCAAATTACCAATAAATCTGTATAGCCACACATATATGAAAATGTTCCCGGCAGCGCTATTCATAAAAAATAAAACCTAGAAACAGCCCCCCAAGAAGAAAATGAAGAAACGGTAGTATATTCACACGCTGGAGTGCTTTACTACATCTTTGCATTCTCGCTCTCTTTCTTACACTCACACACAGCACGCAGACTCTTACCCACACACACAACAGAGACACACAGCCCACACTCACAACACAACACAAGAAAAGCTGGATGCTGCATGGGCTCCTAGATACTTTGCAAGCTTCTCTGCTGAGCATTGGCTTGTTAATCTCCTGGGCAATGTCCTTCCCAGAGCACTGAGCCCCCTTGCCCCCTCCGAGCCCCCAAGGGAGAAATGAGGTCTTCTCTCCCTCATCAGCTGTGCCACAGTTGAAAGAAGAATAAAGGAAGAGTCAAAGGGAAGGAGGAAGAGACAGGAAACGGAGGGTGGGGAGGACATGAGGATGGACTGTCGAGTGATCCCTCTGTGGCACACGCTCGGGGCAATCCCAACCTTCCAGAGTACTCCAAAGTCCAGGGTAGGGAAGGAAGGAGGAAGGGCGAGAGGGAACAGGACGGGATATCTAGCTCTTCTTCACTTGGAATGAGGGGTCACCTGCTGTCCTGAGCTAGGGCCTTGTCCCAAATCCTAGCTCCTAAGTAGATAACAGAATGCAGACAAGGCATTGGGTTGTTTCCCAGCCCATCCATGGGCACAACACCCTCTGTGTGCAGGGAGGATTTTTCGCTTTGTCCACAACCATTTTTCCACTGTGAGCCCTGCAACTGGCATTCCTAAATGACAAAAATGCAAGAGTTTTGAGTGAGGACAGAGTTGGACCCTGAGCTGACCCTTGCAGCCCTGATCCGAGGTCAGCTGACTAGAGTCCTGCCATTCACTTTTCTGCCTCCCCCAGACCGACAAGGTCACGTTGACCTATCCATCTTAGAGCGGTGGCCACTCACCTGGCTTCCCCATCGTCATGGCCTCAGATCAGTGCTACAGGGGGCAGGTGGCCCGAGCCCCTGGTTTCAACTGATCAGGAGCCACGGTTTCCCCAGTGAGGCCACTGGGCACAGAAGTGGGGGCAAGTTAACCTTTTCTAGAGCAGACATTGACTAGTAGGGGGCAGGGTAGGAAGGAGATGTCAGGCAGTCTCCTCTCCCTTTCTTCCCCCCAGAGCCTGTGGGCGGTGGGCTTCAAGGATTTGGGCGGGATGTGGTAGAGGATGTGATTTCCACAAGACTGAGCTCTCGGTGAGCGGTGAGTTTGTTGTTGGGCCACAGCTGGCTCCATGTCCCCCTTCTATTGGCTCCTCCCTCTTCACTCTACTTTTCATTCTCCTCACTCCTACTCCCCAGGGTTTGATATCCCCATAAAGAGCTGATAAACTGGCATGTTTTTATTTAGGAAACTTGAATTAATTTCTATCACTTATAATAAAGCAAACTATGACTGACACCCTGGCATTACTTGCTCATCCATCCATCCATCCATTCATCCATTCACCATCAAATATATACTGAGTGTCAGTATACACGCTCAACATTAAGGACAAAGAAATGTGTAGAAGTCAGATTTGGAAGAGTCTGGCCGGAGGCTGGAGGTCACTAGGAGCCTCTGAGGGATGAAGAGGGTCAGAGGCACCAGTGCAAGGAGGTCAAGGAAGCATTGCGCGGGAGAGGAATTCTAAAGGTAGATTTGAATAGTGAGCCGCTGGATGGTGGGTCAACCAAGATCTAATGTATGTTGATTTGGGAATTTATCTCCCATTGTGCACAGTAGAGAAGGAATGTGAGGAGCACCGGACACAGGAAAGATCAGATGGCTTCATGGTTCCTCAGATCACTGGCGGAAGGAAGCAATTCTGACTGGACAGAGCTGACATGTGCCCAGAATTTTGAAACCCCAAGCGTTTCAACTGCTAGGCATCAAGTTTTAAAATTAGCAACCCCAAAGTGGGTTTTTTTTTCACATGTTTCAGAAACAGAGTTAAGTGAGAAGTAAGCAAAATTTGGGGCACCTGGGTGGCTCAGTGATTGAGCGTCTGCCTTTGGCTCAGGGCATGATCCTGGGGTCCTGAGATCAAGTCCCGCATGGGGCTCCCCACAGGGGATGCCTGTGTCTCTGCCTCTCTTGTGTGTCTCCCATGAATAAATAAGTACAATCTTTAAAAAGTGAGCAAAACTTTCCGGGTTCCTTCCCTGCTCCCTGCCCCCCCCCCCACCCCTCCGCTCAGGGTAGTTTCCTCCCTTCCTCAACCACAGCACAATGGACCGAACACACCTCCCAGAAGCCCAGGGACTGTAAGAGAAACACTGAAAACTAAAACATCACCAACACCAAAAAAACAAATCAATGCTTTCCCTGATGAAGTGGGTGGGTGGAAGCAGTTGCCTGTTTTGTCCAGAAGCCCTTGCATTATTTTACTGTCCACAAAATTGTGAAAGTCTAAGACTTTTGAAGCTGCGAGGAGCCATCTTGTTCAACTGTTCCCAGTTTAGAAATAGGGAATTTAAAGACAGAGTCTTTTATCTTGCTGAATGCAAGCTCTTGCGCCTCTGCACATCTTTAGCCTGAGCAGCATAGATCAAGGCTGTACAATAAAGGGCTGGGGGCCAAGTGTGGCCCCCAGGGACATCTTGCTTGACTGGCACCATGTTTTAATTTTTCTAATTTGAAGGTTTTAAGATGCATCATTCATTGTTCAGTTTGGCAAAGGCCCTGCCATTCTCTGTAGTCTTACCACTGGCCTGATTCACACATTCAGGCCATTTACCTCTGCAGAGATGTGGTTTTATGACATTAGACATAAAGTCAAATACTTGGGGGTCCCTGGGGGGCTCCGTCTGTGAAGCGTCTGCCTTTGGCTCAGGTCATGATTCCAAGGTCCTGGGATAGAGTCCTGCATCGGGCTCTGCTCTGCGGGGAGTCTGCAGCTCCCCCTGCTTGTGCTCTCTCCACCCACCCCCTCTCTCAAATAAATAAATAAAATCGTTTTTTTTTAAGTAAAATACTTGGAATACAAGTCATGATGCTTCATTTTTCCCATCACTTCCTAGATTCTTCTGTCTAAAGGTTTGTTAGGAAGATCCAGTGACCTAATAGATGCAAAAGCCCTTTTCATAAACTTTAAAGTATGGTTTGCTTCTGTGAGCCATTATAAACTAGGTAATCAACAATTACTTCAGTGTGGAGATCCCTGGGTGGCTCAGCGGTTTAGCGCCTGCCTTCGGCCCAGGGCATGATTCTGGAGACCTGAGATGGAGTCCCACATCAGGCTCCCTGCATGGAGCCTGCTTCTCCCTCTGCCTGTGTCTCTGCCTCTCGCTCTCTCTGTGTCTCTCATGAATAAATAAATAAAATCCTTAAAAAAAAAAACAATTACTTCAGTGCAAATAAAATACCATCTGCTTAATCTCTTCTTCCTTGAGTCATGGGGCATCGGATTTCCAGTTAAACTCCCTGTTTGGCACCAAGATAAATCAGAGGCTTGAGGCATTGCATTCATTTGTGTTTGACCCTAGTGGAAAAATGATGCAAAAGGAGGAAGGCCAACTGAGTCCTGCAAATGTCTACATAGTGCCTCATGTTCCCTAGAAAGGGACTGGAAATACACAGGACTGTACTCAGTGCCCCAGAGCAAGTCTCTAGGACTTTCTAATGCACGTGCTTTGTATTCATCTTACTTCTGGTTATGGCCTTAATCTTGTTGCTTGCCTACTTTCTCAACTTCCTCCTCCTCCTTTCTTCCTCTTCCTCTCCCTCCCCCTCCTCCTCTCCCATTTATCCTTCTCCCCCTCTTCTTCCTCTTCTATTGTTGCCGAAGGACATGTTCAAAGCAGTGGTAGTCTCAGGGAGATAAGCATATGGCTGTTCTTATGTTTGCACACATAAGTTTGCACACAATTAAATCTTAATGAATCTCAACTACTTCTGATATGTGTCAACCTGACACCTTGTGGATCTTTATAAATTGCTTTAAAGTCTTTGTAGAGGGGCATTTGGGTAGCTCAGTCAGTTAAGCATCTGCCTTCGGCTGGGGTCATGGTCCCAGGGTCCTGGGATGGAGCCCCTTCCCTGCTCGGCGGGGAGTCTGTTTCTCCCTCTGCCTCTGCCTGCTGTTCCCCCTGCTTGTGGTCACTGGCTCTCTCTCTCTCGAATAAATAAATAAATAAAATCTTTAAAACAAGTCTTTGTGGAACAAAATAAAATAGACTCAATGAGCATGCATTCGGTTAATCTATATGAATTTGTTGTTTCTATAGGTCAAACAGTGGTTTAAAAATCACTTTTCTTTCACGTGGTTTGTCCTGATATTTATGTGTTTCTCTAAATGGACCCTAGTTCTGTAATTGTTCCACAGTCCAAGCTCCCAAGGATGGACAACTGTGGCAGAAAGATTCCAGAGTAGACAGGCAGGTGACCTGGATTCTAATCTCAGCCCCCAGCTACTAGGTAGCTGTGGAGCTGCTGGCAAGCATCATTTTGCCAAATAAATAGAAGAACTTCAGTTTTGCCTTATAAGATTGTTATGAGAGTCAAATGTAAGCAATATGTGAACACTCCCTACAAAGTCCTGTAAATAAGGAATTATTATGTTGAATTAAACTCATCCAGTATCCTCCCTCTGAACCCTCCCACTGGAGTGCCCATCACCCACCCCAGTGCCACTGCCATTCATCACCCACCCTCTTCCTCTTCCAATCACCTGCTCCTCCTTTTCTGGCCTCCACTTCCCAACCACAGTCTGCAGTTTGCAGAGTTTTCCCACATCCATGATCTCTTCGATCATCTTCCTCAACACTCTTCCAAGGAAGCATTATTATCCTAATTTTACAGGCACTGAGCCTGAAGTTCAGACAGGTTGGGTGATTTTGCCCAAGAGCACACGTTGGTAAGTGGTACAGCTTTGGTTCAAACTCTGCTCCTATGAACCCAAGCCTGGAGCTTTCAGTAGGGAATTTCACCCACTCAGGGACACCTCCCCAGGACCGCAGCCCCGAGTGGGGTTTACAGGTGCGGGACAGCACTAGCCGGTTGTATAGAATGGGAAGGGCTACTGAGCCTCTCGCTGCGGTTTTCCATCGATCAATCGATCGAAGATAATAGCACCCAAGCTCGCCGCGGGCCGTGCGTAACAAGAGCAGAACGCATGGAGAGCGCTTAGCACAGGGCCCTGGCGCAGAGGAGCGCTCAAAAAATATTAGATTTTGGAGGAGTTTGGGTACGCCTTTCAAAATGCAGGAGGCCACACCGTTCCGGAGTAGCATTCGCGGAAGCGTGGGGATGTTTTATACTCCGCCTCTTCCTTCCGCAGCCACGGGAAGCAGTCAGAGGCGGATCAGAAGCTGAGCTCCACGTTAGCGTTAGCGATTCAGGAGGAGTCCCTTCTCCGGGGCCTTCGGGCGGCGATGCGCAGCGGGTCCCGGCGGCGGGGCGCGGGGCGCGGGGAGCCGGGCGCGGGGAGCCGGGAGCGCGCAGGGCCCAGGCTCAGCGCGATGCTGGCGCTGTCCGAGGTGCTGGACGCCGGCGGTGAGCGCTCCGGGGCCGCCGCTGTCCGCGGGCATCTCCGCGAAGGCCAAGCGTGGCGTCAGGTGCAAGCAGCGCGGTAAGTGCTTCTCCATCACTGCTTTGAAACGCTCATATTCAAACTCTTTACAATTTCTCAAACGTGTTCCGGATCATAACCTCTCATAACCCGATTCTCACAGGTTTCTGCAAAAATGTAGGCTTTGCTCCCCCTTCAGTCCTTGCAGGAATTCAGACGCCTATCACCCAGCACCACTCCGCAACCATTTCCTACAAAAACCCAGGCCCCTACGCATCTCACCCCCACGCGTCAGTGCAAAAATGAGAAAAAATGTAAATCTATCTTCCACACCCTTCACCCACAATTTCCTGTGATAAAAGCAGCCTCTCCCAGCCTCCCACTCCTGCCTGGGCTAAACATCGTGGACTTACTTCTCGGGAGCTCAAGATCCCTCCCACCCGCTGCAGCAGGGGAGACCCCTGGGGTGCTCTTACCTGGCGGAGACGCTCACCGAACCAGGCCACCTGAGCGCAGACCACCAGTAGGGTCATTACTCCAAAAGCAAAGTCCGGGGTCACCTGGCATTCCCGCCCTCGGCTTCAAGCTGGTTCCCCAAGGGCACTGGCAGGCTGAAAGCGCCGGGAGCTGGGATGACTCCCGCCTCGTGGGTCCTGTGACTTGCCCAGAACTTGGTCAAATAAAACCTCTGCGTCAGTGCCTTTCTGATCCCTCCCTTGCTCCGCCAAGTTCGAGTGAGAACAAGAGAGTTCTCTCTCTCTTTTTTTTAAGGGAAACAAGGAGGCGTGGAAGAGGAGAGCTGCGCGCAGTTCAGTCTTGCAGGTCTCCTGCGCCCCGCGCTCCGCGCTCTGCTCGGTCCCGGGCCGGGCCGAGGGCTGACTGGCGGCTTCAGGTCTCCAGCCGCGGCACTGGCTGGCAGGCTGCGTGGGGTGTGTGCCTGGGAGGAGCGAGCACCGCGGGGGCAGCGGGGGCGGGGAGAGGCGTCCGCGCCCCGCCCGCACCCGCACCCGCACCCCAGAGCAGGGTCAGCCTGGCCACACAACCCAGCCTGAGCTGGCGGTGGGGGGGGGGGGAGCCGAGGGTGGGCGCGGCGCCCCGGGGCAGGAGCAGGGCCGGCGCACCCCCCTCCCCCAGTCTACGCCAGGCGTGCAGACCCAACTCAGGATTCGAACTTGCGTCTCCTCTGCTGTCCACGTGGCCCTGCCTTGCTCGGGTTTCCTCCTCCGCCAAACTCCCCCAATCCAGAATGTTCGTCCACAGCGTGGAAGGGAGAGGAAGGGTGGGGGAGGGCAGGGCAGGAGACCTTCCAGCCTCCCCCCACCGGGGGCCCTGCATGTACAAACCACTGTCCTACTGTACAGACCCTCCAGGTGGGGGGAACCTTCCAGCCCCCCACCCCAGGGAGCCCAGCATATACCCAGCATATACATCCCTGCTGTATAGCCCGTCCAGGTAAACATGCACACGGGGTCCTTTTTCCTAAGGAAGAATTGACTCCTACTTCTAGGATCAATTTTAATTATTTAGGTTTTCTTACAAAATTGTCCATCTCATTTAGAATTTCAAATTCACAGGCACAAAATTACAATAAGCGTTAGCTTTTAATTTTTCATCTCCTCTAGTCTGTTCTTACATTCCCTTTTCATCCCTGATATTGCTGCATTTCCCTCCTCTTATTTTTGGTGTTTATGTGTAACGTTACTTTGCCATCATCAAATTATATGATCTATGTAATTTCTATTTTGTTGCCTATTAAATGACCACTTTAAACTCAAAAACCATTTTTCCTCTTACTCAATGAAAGAAAAAAATGAACATTCTGTGCTTTGGGGTATAAACATACAAATACACCTGTAAAGTTAATTGCATGTTGTTACCATCTATATCTTCACTAGTGTATTGGTTAAGAGCAGAGTCTGCATGCATTTAAATTCTAATCAGCCACTTACCAGCCACGGATTTCTGGTGAGTCACTAAACTGGCCGGTACCTCAGTTTCCACCTCCATAGAATGGAATGAATAATAACATCTGTTGCAGATGGTAGCTACATTTACGGTGAGCATAGCATAAGGTAACTATAAACTTGTTGAATCGTGTCATACACTTGAAGCTAATGTAACATTGCGTGTCAGGTAGGATCTGTTTCCTGGGACCTGAGAGAAGGGAACCGGCTTAACACATGTGCAGTGTTAGTGCCACTGCCTGGTCAGGGCAAGCACTGTATAAGTCTTAGCTATGTGCATCTATCTGATCCATTAATATCAAAAGTAAGCTGTTGAAGTGTTTCAGGATGCTCGGATTCATTTATTCAAGAAAAATTTATTGAGTTTGGGCTGTGTGACCAGATCTGCATTTTTGGGGGATGTGCTGGAGATTCAGCTGTGAACAAGAAAGACAAGTTCTCTGCTTTCATGGTGGGACCTTCTGAACATCTAGATTTGTCAGCATCTCTTTGGGTGTGTTAGCGTACGTGTGAATCAGTGTTCTGCTGTTGCATCCTACCTGTTTCATGCAAGAGAACATGGGTAAATATTTTACAGCCTCTTCCAAATCTGCCTTCTAGTAGAATCTCAGTCCCTTCCCCAGAGATGGACTCATATGCTAGACCCACTTGATTAATAACAACAATATTTTTCAAAAATAATCATGACTAATAGTAGCAATAAGGAGTTTTAAATCCTTACTGTTGTCAATACCTTGTAGCCATAGACCTCTAGGAACACACCAATTATTATACTATCATCATTATTATTATTACTTGTTGCAGCAAGGGAGAATGCACACCATGGGAAATAGTAGGCACCTCAGTAAGAAGGTGTTAGAATGTGTTACAGAGTTAGGGCTCTGGTTGGGAGATTTGGGGAAGGGTTCGCTCCACTCGTAACAGAGGAGAATCACATCAGTTGGTATTCTAACACCACGAAGAAAATTATGAAGTGACCCTTGGTGCCCTGCTTCTCGTGCACTCTGTTTTTGTTTTTCTGTTTTTTTTAGAGGCAGTTGGCATATAACCTATTAGTTTCAGATGTACAACATAATGATTCAGTATTTGTATGTATATATTGTAAAATGATCACCATGGTAAGTCTGGTTAACATCCATCACCGTCATGGTTAGAATTTTGTTCTCATGATGACAACCTTTAAGATCTACTCTCTTTGCAACTTTCAAATATACAATATAGTACCTATTCTTAACCATAGTCATCATGCTATACCTTACATTCCCATGACTTATTTACTTACCCTTCTCCCGTCTTGCCTGCCTCTCCATCCGCCTCCGGTAACCACCCATCTCTTCTCAGTGCCCACCCCATAACACCCTTCTCTAAGCCAGGGGAGGGATAGTGCTTGTCTCTTGTTCCTGAGCAGTTTCCCTGCACAGAGTATATTTCCAGCCAGTCATTGTCCGTAGGGAAGACAGACTCAGAGGTCACTACTGAGTGGCTTAGCTAGTGCTCTTAGCAAGGAGCCGAAAGTCATTGGAGTCACAGTCTTTCCACATTCTGGGAAGCTATGTTCAAGAGCCATGAGGTGCTTTCCTGAGATCACACAGCACATTAGTTCTAGGCTACCTGGCCTCTTGGGATCAGCTTCGTGGGACTGGATGTGTTCCAGACTGTTATAAATGTTTAAATAACTTTTACTAGATTGTTATTACAAGTATGTTATAGGTATCACCTAGAAAATATAGATAAGATATGGACATTCTGGCTTTTAATGTTAAGTAATGGTTTCTTTCAAATGCTTTTATAAACTCCACAATTAAATCAGAGAAGTTTTTGCTGCAAGTATCATAAAATCCATCTTAAATGGACAAAGAAGGACTTCTCTTCTTACATAACAGAATGATGATGGATCAGAGGCCCCAGACTTCCAGGGCCAGCAGTGGTGCTTGTGGCATCTCCCTGGAGTTTACCAGAAGGCTGCCATCAGCTCAAGCCATAACATCACATCCCAGACAAATGTTGAGGAAGGAGTACAGCCAATCACATGGGTCCCTCTTATCGGGGGAGTAAACCTGCCCCAGCAGTAAATACACCACACAGCCAGGTTCTCCTCGAATCTTGTTATTCAAAATGGGGCACATGTGAGGGATACTAGGAAAATGGAAAGCCAGAGTGCTGTGATTGGTTCAGACCACAACCAATCCTTTCCTTGGTCTGGTCTAATGGCACCAGACCATAGAATAGAATAGAATTCTTTTAGCAAGAAAACACATAGGAAGTGAATGATGTGAGTGTCACAGTGCTTGTTATTAAGCCCTTGGGAAATGCAGAGGAGCAAGAAAAAGAGGCAATCAATAATATTTATAATATATAGGTATAATTTATAAAACTAGAATTAAACAATAAAGTACATTGTATTAATCTTGTATCCCTTCTTTTTTCCTTAAGAAATCTGCTATAAAGCTATCAAGTCAGATAATTTTTTGCTCTGTGACTTATTTCCACATGGTTGCATGCAACTCTTCTGCTTCGTTGTTAATGGCTACAGTATATTGAAGTACATGCATGAGCCAATTCTCTGTTGAAGATGTAAAGGTTTCACATGGTTTCTCTCTATTGTAAATTACACTGTGGTGAAGAGCCACTAGTTAATCTTCAAATTTCAGAATTATTTCCTTAGAGCAAAATACCTGAGGTTTTTGACTAAAAGGCATGCAAAATTTTATCATTTTTATACATATTTCAAATGCATCCTCCATGAAGATTGCACCATTTTTCATCACCCCTTGGTCATATTTAAGTGCATCCTCAACCACGTGAGATCTTATCATTAAGGAAATTTGCTGATGTGATAATTAAAAATGTATCCAGTCATTGTTTTCAGTTGTATTTCTTTTATTACCAGTCAGGTTGAATTTTTTAAAAATGTTTGTTGCTGATTTTTCTGTAAATTGCTCATTTATATCTTCTAAATTTTGTCTTGGTGTTCGTGATTCACTCTTGAATAGAAAATGGAATAAAGCAAAGAAGATTGTTCATTATTTCCCAGAGATGATCGCTATTACTCATTGTTCATGCAGGTTCGTGTGGGTTATATATTCTTCTCTCTCTGTTTCTGTTTCTCTTTTTCGGTTTCTGTCTCTATCTCTCTGTCTCTTTGTCTCTCTCTGTCTCTGTATCTCTGTTTCTATCTCTGTCTCTGTCTCTCTCATGTCTCACATCTATCTACTTAAATATCTTATGATTATTTCCTTTGAATAAATGGCCAAAAGTCAGATTTCTGAGTCCATAGATAGCAAAAATGTTTAGGCTTCGAATAATTGTCAAATTGTTCTCTGAAATGTGGTAATATCAAATTCATGATACACCCTCATGGGCCCTACCTACAGTAATGTTATTTTTAAAAAATACATGCCACTGGAGAGGCAAGATTGTAAGTCTTTTCCGTGATCGTAGCTTTCTTTGGTATTCCCAGGGTTGGCTATTTGGGGCCTCTTTTCTCTTCTTCCTTCCTAAGACCCAATCAGACCTGATCTACTTCTTCATTTGTCTTCCACACACAAATCTTTGACATTTGTTAATTGTAGTATTTTTCTAGTTTTAATTTACTACTGTTTTCCTTTAATTCCTATTAATTCCTCACTCTTGTTTTCCTGATTTTGTTTTTTTGAGTTGAATTCATGGTTAATTCTTACTCTCCTTTGCACTCAATTGAATTCCTTTAAGAATATAAATTATCCTCAGGGCACAATTTTGCCAATCCCCTTCTCTTTTGTTGTCTTCAAACTGAAAATAACTTTTTGAAAAAAAATGACACTTTAATAATATCAGAAATTTTAAAGAAGACAGAAAAGCACACACTCACACAAAAACCAGAAAATCATTTGAAAGTCCACAACTTTGAGTTAACTATTGTTAACATTTCAGGGAACATCTTTCCAGAATTTTGTCTTATAAATGTACATACAAATTTTGTGCAAATGGTGTCTTACCATTGTTTTAACAATATACTGTATAATGAAAATGTTTTTCTCTTAGTGAATGCAACACACACAATAACTTTCAATGAGTCCATTGTATAAACATATTATTGGGGTACCTGCTTGGTTCAGCAGTTGAGCATCTGACTCTTGATTTCGACTCAGTTCATGATCTCAGTGTTGTGAGACTGAGCCCCTGTTCTTACTCTGTGCTCAGCAGAGAGTCTGCTTGGGATTCTCTTTCCCTCTGCCTCTGCCCCCACCGCAAATAAATACAAATAAATCTTTAAAAAAAATACATTATCATTTATCTAACCAACCTATAGGAGATGCACATCATAAGTCTTTCTAATTTTTCACTGTGATAATAACTATCATACCTTAGTATATTTGCCCAGCCATCCTCTTAAATACCTACAAAATAAATCGCTGAGATGGATATATATATATATATATATATATATATATATATATATATATGATATGGAGAAAATATTAAAAGTTTTAATAAATATTTCTAGACAATCTTCCAGAAAGATTATAAAAATTTACACTCCCCAAACAGAGTATGAGACTAACCATTGTCTTATACCCTCATGGGTTCTGGATAGAATCAATCATCTTAATCCCTACAATCTAATAAGCAAAAAACAAACAAACAAACAAACTTCTTTTTGCATTTCTTTAGCTACTAATCACCTTGATTCACTTGTTATGTTGTGTTGTACATGTTATGTTATGTTTTGTGCATGTGCATGTGTGTGAGTTGATTGCTGTCATCCTTTCCCATTCTTCTATTTGACTTGTCTTATTAATTTTTGAAACTTTCTCTATATATTATGTTTATGTTCTTACTCTGTCACACATATTACAAATATTTTCCAGTGTTTTATTTGCATCTTAGTTTTATTGCATTGTGTCATAAATGAGTTTTTAACTTCTAAATTGTCTAAATCTATCTTTATTTTCCTTTAAATTTCTTGCCTTTAAGGCATCATGTTTAGAAGATGTAAACCCTGCCTTGGTGCACCCAGGTGGCTCAGTTGGTGACACATCTGCCATCAGCTCAGGTCATGATCTCAGGATCCTGGGATCAAGTCCTGCATGGGGCTCCCTGCTCAGTGGGGGGTCTGCTTCTCCTGCCCGTGGGCTCCCCCCCCATGCTCTTGCTCTCTCTCTCAAAGAAATAAATAAAATTAAATTTAAAAAAACAAAAACACACAAAAAAACAACTTCCTACTGATGCTCTTCGGGTTTGGTATTTCACAGTCAGATGTTTGCTTCTCCTGATCTGTAGTTCATGCAGTTAACTTGACGTGCATTGAGATTAATTGTGTTTCCAATGACAAACTAATTACCCCAGTGAAATTTTTGAAGAATCTTTCTTTCCCCCCTCTGCTCTTGAATGGTGTTTTTATCACAGGCTACATTGCTATAAAAACTTGAATTTATTTGTAAACTTCCCATTCTAGTTAATTGATATACCTCTCCCTTAATTTATGTCCCTTCTTTCTGGTTATTATAAGCTTATGTTACAATGTTGGATTTAATGGTGTAGATTTCTCCTTAAATTACTTCTCCCAAACTTCCTGATTTTTACCACAGATTTACCCTTTCAGATTAATTTTGGAATCATCTTAGATTCTAAAGAATACATTTTTAATCAAATAGTGTCTTTTTTCTAATCATTATGACACTACTGAACCATCTTCTTATTGCTGAAAATAAGCACATGAGCTCCATATTTCCAAGGGAAAGCTCACATTTTTTCTTGGGGTCCTCAGCCACAGTCTGGTGTAGAACTGCCCTGAAGACCTCCACAGAGAAGCCCAAAAGCCTCCAGGCTGCTATATGCAATGGACTGAATTGTGTCTCCCCTCTCCCCAGTATTCATAGGTTGATGCCTAACCCCCAGTTGATGGTATTTGGAGGTGGGCCTTTGGGAGGTAGTTAGGGTAAGATGAGGCCATGAGGATGGAGCCTTTATGATGGGCTTAGAGTCCTTATAAGAAGTGACAGAGACCTTGCTTCCTCTCTTTCCACCATATCAGGACAGAGCAGGAAGATAAGAGGCCCTCACTAGGAACTGAAACAGCCAGCGCCTTGGTCATGGACCTCCCAGACTCCAGAACTGTGAGAAATACATGTTTGTGATTTGAGCAACACCATCTATGGTATCTTGTTATGGCAGCCCAAGAACAAGACAATCTATATGAACTTGGCCATATGCTGAGTTCAATCATCTGAGTCTGTTCATTGATGATTCTCTCCCCACAAGACTCATAGCTTATTTCTTTAGATAAGATTCCTAGAAAAACCAGAGGTATTTTCTGACTGTAACTCCCAGACATGTTCTTATTTCTTCAAGTCTGTGTTATAAGCATAGAAACATTTAACAAGATTGGTTGGATTACGCACTCTGGTGATGGCAATACGCCTCCTAAGGGACATTATACTTCAAAGCAACCATCATGGAGTAGCAACAGGGCATGGACTTCCTAGGCAGTGAGACCCTCCCAAAACCCCTCAAAACTTTGGGCACCAGCCTATGTAAAGCACTAATATTGATGTAAGTTAGTACTCAATGAGGACTCATAGATTTATATATGTCTAAGTGTATGTACATGTGTATATGTGTACATGTGCATATATATATACACTCAATCTATATATGTGTCACACATCTATGTATAGTGTATATCGTCACAAAGGCTCTGGCATCAACTCTAAACACCTCAGTGGAAATTTGGGACAAGACTCTAAGGAACTTGTGCCTCTCAAAACTTTTTTTTTTTTCAAAACTTATCTCTAATTGTGACTTCCAAGTTATTGTCACCTGGGAAGCAACTTGGGAAGATATTTTGGAACACTGGCATCTTTGCATATAGTGGTGTGCTGGCAAAGGAAGCTGGTTTTCTGCTGGGAAAATGGATGCACATATTTGTAAATATATACATCTGTATAAATGTGTATATATATATGTATATGTATATATGTACATATATACAGACACACATATAAAAGTTTATTCCTAACCTGATTAATGGGGTACCTGGGTGGCTCAGTCCATTGAGTGTCTGCTTTCGGCTCAGGTCATTCATGATCTCAGGGTCCTGGCATAGAGCCTGTGTTGGGCTCCCTGCTCAGTGGAGAGTCTTCTTCTTCCTCTCCCTTTGCCCCTCCCCCCACTTGTGTTTTCTCTCAAAAAAAATCTTTAAAAAAGCTTGTCAAAAAAATAAATAAATAAACCTGATTAATATAAATGGCATGTAGCATGGTATTTACAAATAATAATAAAATATACAGTCTATTTTTTGTAAATTCCATACAATCAATTGCTTTTCATAGAACAGGTTCATCGATTTTTAACAAACTTTTATATCCCCAGTTTATGAATGCAAGCCAACTACAATTTCACAAATGGAGCTGCATCCCAGCCCACCTACTCCTTCCCCCCAAAATGTACTGTCATCCCGTCAGACATGGGATCTACTCTTCAACTGTTTCTCACCGCATACAAATTACATTCGTGAAACGGAAATCTGCTTCAGTTTCCACACTAACTTTATGTTTGATCTGCATTATTATAAGTTTTCCCTGTTAGGTACTTTCTTTGGTGTAGACAATCAGTCAAGCAATAAATCAATAAATAAGGTTTGTTGCACCTACCAGTTGGGTTGTGCCAATTCTTCCATGTGGCCTATTCCAAGCTGCCATTGGGCTATCACCGAACGCAGAGTTGGGAAGAGAGACAAACCTCTAAATAGTATTCCCAGCATACCGACACAGCAAAGCTAAAGAACCTCAAGAGCACAGATAATATAGTAAGAGGTATTAAATAATTAGGAAGGGATAAATTTTGAGTATTTATCTCCTTTGATTTTTAATGGAATTTAATTGTAAGTTTATATATTAATTTTTAATAATGTTTATGTTTGACAAAGGCTCAAAAAATTCCAGGAACTGCAACTACCAGTTCTCATGAGCCGACTCCAGCTCTGCTGCCCCTGTGATCGTGGAACGGCTGGGCTGGAAAGGTGTTAGCCATGACACACTGTCCACGCACATCCTATGTGGTTGGAGAAGCAGCAGTTTTAGGGTTACCCGAGACCAGAGCTAGTGACCATCAAAGAAACCCTCTGTTTCCCAGCAACTGGGCCAGCATATTCGGCTCTGCATCCTGCTCTCCAAGTGTGGTGCCAGCAGCAGCAGCATTACTTGGGAGCATGTTCAAGACACAAAATCTCAGGCCTCTTCCAGACTTGCTGACTCAGGAAAATAAACTCTAGGTGACTTAATGCCCGGGGTTAAGAATTTCAGGTACACTGTCCTTGCCAGAATGTCACTGTGGACACCCAAGGCTGCTGACACCGAGTCTTTCTGGAAGCAGGGTGAAGGTGAAGCTGGCTACACCTGCGGGTGGCTGGAAGTGAGCACACCCACAGTTCCCCAAGCTCGCCCTCCTTCTGCCAAGGGAAGGAGTCAGGACCCCTTGGAACTTCCTAGCACTCTCCCGTCCTCTGGGGAAAGTGGGAGCTATGGGAAAATCAGCAGAGGTACTGAGCTCACAACACTCGTTTGATGCCCAATTTCTGCTGCCACCTCTGCTCTGCTCTTTCTCACTTGGCTCTGAAGAGGTGGTATTCAAAGTGTCGTTGCACCATAAACGCTACAGCATTGTGATCGCCGGTGTCCTCACCACCCTCTTCTGAGGGCTCCTGCGGAGATTGTTTTTATCTTTTCGGATTTGAAGTGCTTTATAAAAATACTCAGCAAATATTTCAGTGAAACGAATGTCCCTAAATAGGCACTCTATCCAGTGTAAGTCATGATCACCAATGTTCCTCTGAAATGCCCAAAATAGAGTCCGTGCTGGCACTTCCCTCCGAGGAGCAGCCTTGTTTAGCTAACCTAGTTAGAAGCTGTCAGCTTGTGCTTTGGGTCCTGTGAGTGTCTTGTGATTCTTCGTCTCCAAACGCTTCTCATCCCCCCGAGGAGCTTCACCATGTGCAGGGTTCCAGGATCCAGGACAGGGGCCCGTGGCCCACCTGTTCGTGGGGACACAGCCCCTGTTTGCAGAGCCCATGGGAGCAGCATATGGGCTTGCAGCAGGGGCAGCCCCTGAGCAGAAGATGTTGGAACTTCTCAGAGATGTTTCCTTTGGGCTGTGTCTCTGCTGGTGGGGTGGGCAGGTGTGCTGCCCCCCTTTCTTCCAAGACCCCTTGTCTGGCTCCGACAGTTGGTCACTTCCTTTAGGCCAACATATACAGAGGGAAGTTCCTTCATTTTAATCTGATTCCTGCCGTGATCCAGGAGAGGAAGGGGCATTTTTCACATCTGTCGTTCCAGGGGGACAAGTGTCCCTGACACCACCAGAAGCAGCCGAGGACTAAGGTAGCATTGAAGTCCAGGTGGGTGCCTGATGGTGGCAGCGGTGTCCAGCTCGTCCTGATGTGTCAGGGAGTTTCTGTTTCCACACCGAAAAGGTCCATGTCCCAAAACCCCTTTTGGTCATGGACAAAACAGAACCACTGGTCACCCTGGGTGGCAGCCCAAAGCCACCTCTCCTATGATCTGGAAAAGTAGCCTCTGCTGAGTATCATGATGGAATTTTATAAAACCTGAAATTAAAACAGATAAGCAAACAGAGTTTCATGTACGTGAGTCAGACTGGTACAGCCATTAACAAAACCCTCATTTTGGGGAGAGACAGAGTAGATCCAGGGGTGAAAATGCAAGCCCCCCCCCCACAGAGCCGTCGGCTACCTGGACCCCTGGGTTACAGCCCAAGCAGAGCCAGCCAGAGGGGGAGTTGCTTGGGAGTCAGAAGAGGGACCGAGCAAGGGCCACGGGGACACCTACCCAGGGCTGCGGCATAGGCAGGCAGGGGGCCGATGTCCCAGGCAGCTCCTCGCTGCTATACAGACACTCCCTAAGGGATCAAGGGAAAGAAAACTATGAAAGCTTGTTTTTCTTTATTATAAAGGGAATACATTTATGGTGAGGAAATGTGAAAGGCACCAAAGCAGATAAAGAATAAAGTTAAACCCCTACGTGACGCCATTGCCTTGAACAAACCATCTGTAATATTGCCATGTGTTTCTTTCCTGCAAAAGCCAGGAGTCCATGCAGTCCAGCCCCAGCCCGGTTATGTGTGTTGAAAAACCACTTCCTAAGAGCAATCAAAAGCAACTGGGATCTTCCCTGGAGATCTTCAAAGAAAATCAAAAGGAATCCAGTTCATAATCCACAGATGCACTTCTTAAACATTCCTTCCCATTCCAGCCTCTGGACACCTACACACCTGCACACCTGTTCACCTGCACACCTACATACCTGCACACCGACACACCTGCGCACTTGCATACTTGCACACCTACTTACCTGCACACCTGCGTGCCTGCATACCTACGCACCTGCCCACCTGCACACCTGTACACCTACACACCTGCACACCTACACACCTGCACACCTGCACACCTGCGCACCTGTGCACCTGCACATATGCACACCTACACACCTGCCTACCCATGCACCTGCACACCTGTGGCTGCCCCAAAGTGCTCTTGGTCCCTCTGCAAGCCACTGCCAGTGGCCTGTCAACCCCGACAGAAGGTTTCTTTCTCATCTGAGAACCTCTGATCCCTTCTCAACATTAGATTAGGTGGCCTTGCTTCACACCCTGTAGCTTCTCCTTTCTCTTGATGTTGGAACTGATGCTCAGTTCCCTGGGGAGAGTCCAGGCATGTGGACTCCTTCCTTCCCCTAGAGGTCAGGGGTGGGGGAAGCAGAAGACTCCTTCACATGCAAGGGAGAAAAAATAATACATGCAAATGCCTGTCTTGTAACAGCTTTTAGGGAAAAAACTATGAATATTTTACATGCATTTTTTTTTTATAAAACTGCAATTATGTTACAGGGGCTATTTTGCTTTTATTTATTTTTATTTTTTAATGATTTTATTTTTAAGTGATCTCTGCACTCTACACAGGGCTTGAACTTACATCCAGGAGATCAAGAGTCACAGGCTCCATGGACAGAGCCAGCCAGGAGCTCCTGCAGGTGCAATTTTATATTGTAATCTGTTAACTTTACATTATATTCATTCACTCATTAATTAATCAATTCATTCATTCATTCAGCAGCTGTTGTGGGTTTATTATGTGCAGGACACGGTCAGAGGGAAAGAATAGTGATAAAAGGGAAGCAGACAGAAATTCACACCATGGTGAAGCATAGTCCCCCGAATTCCTGGGGGAGGCTGGGGCGGGGACCACCCCTCCTGTGATGCTCCAACCCTGATGTGTGCAGGAAATCACCTGCCCAGCTTACAGGGAATGTCAGTTTACACCCAAACATTCTGACTCTCTGGGTCCTGTGCTGGGCCCAGAGCTACCCTCCAAGAAGCAGTATCCCGGCTGTCTTGACACCGCCGTTTTGGAAAACTCACTTTGGAAAAGTCTGCAACATGTCACACCAGAAGCAAGTAATGCTGTCTGTCCTGCACCTGGTGAGCTGCCCTCCTGGAAGCAGGCTCAGTCGGGCTGGGGCAGGTGGCTAAGAACAGCAGGAGCACAAGGGCCAGGCCTCATGGGTCACTGACCTAGGACAGGGGAGGAGAGGGCACAGGGTTAGTCACGCTGGCTATGCGAGGCCCCAAACTTCCCAACCTGAAGCTCTGAGAACACAACTGAAGACCACCTGGTTGAGGAGCAGCGTAGCTCTCCAGACACCACCTGGTCCCTAAGGCACTTCATCTGGGCAGGGCCATGTGTTGTCAGGACGTCACCGCTCAGCAGGACCAAGCTCGTAGGCAGGACTGTTTCCATGGATCCTTCCTCTCTCATGCTTGGCTCCTCCTCATCCCCCACCCATCCACCCAGGCTCTGACTTGCTGTTTGCTCTCTTGTCTCCATCCTTACCTGACTTTCTTGGTTTTGACACAGCAGATTCCTGGGCTTCATGGACAGTGAGGGATTGATGGAGCCAGCCAGGGTGCTGCCAAACCATGAGGTCTGGCCCCAGCGCACAGCTGCCTCAACCGCTGCTGCTGACAGCACTCCCACACGCGACACACGACGGCCCCCACATGCGCAGGGGACACACATGTCCCTCAACTCTAGAATTGTGTGACCTCAATGTCCCTGGATCTGAAGACCAGAGTGGAACCAACAGAGTCAAGAAAAGACAGCAGAACACACAAAGCTTGATCTCACTGTCATGAGTTCGAGCCCCACACTGGGTATAGAGATCACTTTTTAAAAATTAAAAAAAAAAAAAAAAAAAAGACAGGGACACCTGAGTGGCTCAGCAGTTGAGTGTCTGCCTTTGGCTCAGGTTGTGATCCTGGAGTCCTGGGATTGAGTTCCCACATTGGGTTCCCTGCAGAGAGCCTGCTTCTCCTTCAGCCTGTGTCTCTGCCTCTCTCTGTGTCTCTCATGAATAAATAAATAAAATCTTTTTAAAAAAGTTTTTTAAAGAAGAAAAGACCTGAATATCAGAAGCTCACAGATGACATTAATATTAATATGATAGTTTCCTTTAAACTGAAATGTAGGCAGCCACTAAACCTGACGTTAGGGAAATATGAAATATGGGCTGACATGTATGATCTGTAATGTTGAACAATGTGTGTGTATAAAATTATGGCAATTACAGCAGCTCTATCCATGTGACGGTGTTTTGGTGGTTTTCCCTTCTATTCCTCTACATTTTCCATGAAATGTTTTCCTACAATGAACATGCATTTGATAACTAAACACAAATTTAAATTACTTTAAAAATAAATGTAGGGGCACCTGGGTGACATGATTGGTTGAGCGTCGGAGTCTTGATCTTGAGTCAGGTGTGGATCTCAAGCCCCACATGGGACTCAGCACCGGGCATAGAGTCTGCTTAAATAAATAAATAGATAAATACATAAATAAAGAGAAAGGAATGTAGCTTAAAATGAAGAAAACCTGCTCGTACATCACTGGAGGAGATGCAGGAAGGTGTGTGCTCCCACACATTCAATGAAAGATGAGGATACTCTCATGCACACACTTGGTGTGTAAAGATCCTCAACCTTTTTCTCAAAATGATGCTGTGTTGTCAGGCGCCGAGAGCAGTTGATAAGCTGTCTGGGATCAGCCATGTTCCCTTGAACAGCGTACTGTGTTTGGCAGAAACCACATGATTGATCTTGGGTTGTCACCCATCCCCAACTCCAGGCCTTGTCACCAAGTGTCCTCAGCAAGAAGGGCCATGTCTACACGTCGGCAGAACCCCAACTATCTCCCCCAACACTTTAGATCCTCCTCCCGGAAACCCAGTCTTTGTGTCAACTGATAGGAATTTGGGATGAAGGGCTTTGGGGACCATGTGTTCTTGCCCCAGTGCTACCAGAGGCCTGTGGGCGGGGAGGGCGAACCCTGGGGGCACACAGACCAGTGGCCGGCTCAGTGTTCCTGACTGCTGGCCCATGCCTGTTATCACAACGAGCTTCAGTTTTCTGTTGGGGACCATGGCTCTGCCTTCCCACGCCGTGGGCCCTCCCCAGGCCACTCCCTTCTGACCTGCAGCCACTGGCTATAGAGCAGATGAATGGCACCACTCGGGAGGCTGTGCACCCCAAGGCCATCTGTAAACCTTCTCATGTAGTTTAAGGGGTGAGGCAGGCATGATGGGGACAATGGAGGCCTTGGGGTGAGTCAGCTGAGCCTGGGGAGGAATGACACAGGTGAGTCTCTTCTGCACTGGGAGCATCCTACACACACCATGTACAGATCATCACAGCAACGCCCCCAGGTAGGAAGTGTTGTGATCCCAATTTTGAAGATCAGGAAACCAAGAGGTTGTGCTAGTTTCCAATAGTGGCCATAACAAATGACCAAATTTAGTGGCTTAAAACAACACAAATTTATCTTACAGCTCCAGAGGGCAGAGGGCAGAAATGGGTCACATTGGTTAAAATTCGGGCACTGGAGGGGCCACCTGCCTTGTGGCGATTCTGGGAAGAGCTGGTGCCTCACCACCTCAGCCTGTCTGGGCTACCCACACTCCTGACTCCTGGTGGCTCCCCTTCTCTCTGACCCCTGCCTCCCTGATCCTTCCTGAGGACCTTTCTGACACGCCAAGCCAGGTAGTCTGGGGTACTCTTAACCACACCTGCAGTGTCTCTTTTGCTGTGGAAGGCCACACATTTCACAGGCTTCAGGGCTTAGGATATGGACATATTTGGGGGGCATTATTGTGCCTGTGACAGGTATAGAGAGAAGTGAAGTGCCCAAGATCACAAGCTACCAGGCCCCCACGATTGTGCCAATGGGCAAATAGGAAGATAATAGGGGGCTTGCCCTGAGGAGCCCCTTGCCCCTCCTTGGCTCCATCTGACACCTGAGGGAGGGACCCCTGCCCCACCCAGCACCCACCTTCCAAAGCCCTGTGTGGCCTCCCCACTCCCTCAGCCATCCTGGGGAATGCTCTGGGGAGCCTTCCACATCCCCACTGCACTATGAGGGCATTTTGCTCATGGTGTGGCTGGATTTCACATCTTCCTGTCCTACTGGCCTGGAATAAAGACCACATCGGATCCTTGCCGTGTTCACAGGGTCCATGACACACGTGTCAGCCAGTCCCTGCTGCCCTAGTGACCAACCGAATCCACACCTTACCCCACCATCTTCATCAAAGACTCTGGAAATGCCTTGACCTAGAAAGCCCTAGTCCTTATCCAGCATCTGGCATCTAATCTATGAGACTCAGCAAATGGACTAACAGGTGCTGCCCACTGACTGACCTATCACTCACTCTTTCAGTTGTCATCCGGGTACCACCCACCACGTATTTAGTGCCACTGCATTAATTAATTGTCTCTCCTCATCAGAAAGTCAGTGCCAGGGCAACAAGACCCTTTCCTGCTTGTTCGCAGCTAGACCTGGCATGTGTGACCCTAGGAATAGCAGTCAGAGCATCCTGTGCACATGAGCTCACAGTGTGGGACGTGTGATGAACACAGGAAGGAAGGAAGGAAGGAAGGAAGGAAGGAAGGAAGGAAGGAAGGAAGGAAATGACAAAGCAGGAAAGGGCATTCCTAATTACATCTACACTGAGATGACTTCTCTTACCTGTTATATTCATGCAAACACAGATGCTGAGTCATAGCTGCCAATGTCAGGCTGCAGAAAACCACTCACAGATGACCCATGAGGATGCAAAATGACACAAGCCCAGGAGGGGGACTTGGTGATCCTAGCTGGACTATATATGCCATTGCTAATGGCCACACAGAAGAGATCTACAAGGCCAGATTGGGGGGGGGGGGAGCCCAAAGCTTCATGCCCTCCCGCCATCCTCCTGCACATCTACCCAGAAGCTCTTGGAATCTCTTTGTTCAAAAGTCTTTCCAGAGCTTGATCACTGGCCCCAGGCTGTTAGGTGGTGCTGGAAGTTCCCCATTGTAATCACTCTCAGGTATAAGCCTTTCCCCAAGACTGTGCAGGGGCCCCCACCCCAGATCACCTCATTAGCCTCAACTCTAGTGCCACCAGAGATCTAGGACAAAAGACACTCCCATCCCTTGGGAACCATCAGGGACAAAGAACAAATATATTTTTATACCACAGGCACCAACTCACCATTCCAAGAATTAGTAAGAGAGAAAAATAAGACACTTATGCAGCTTCATTCTACAGGGACAGTATTTCAGGGTAACCAAATAGTTGATCAGGGAAAAATTCTTCTTTAGAAAAGTAGTCCAGTGAATAAGGACAGAAGCAAATGATTGAATTAGAAAAAACATCATCACTTTCGAGCCCCAGTGAAATAGCTGATCCAGGCCACAACCATCAGTGGTGGTAAAACTTTAGGAGGGCTGGCAGGGGCTTTACAGGTGGAGGATTAGGATGAGGCAATGCCTGAACTCATAGACCAATCTTACCGTCACCAAAAGTGGGACAAGCAGTCACTATGTGCCTCCTGAGAAGATGCAATGAGAAATGCTATGAACCACCTTTGACTTATTCTTGCCTAAATAAAAGCTGAACCAGGATCTAACTGAGCCTCTAGAAAGCAGTGGTCCTCAGTTAGGGTGCCTCATCCCCCAAGGACAGTGGGGAGAAGATGCTCCTGGCACCAAGTGTGCAGAGGCCACGGATGCTGCCAAACATCGCCCTGTGCCAGGATAGCGCCCACAGCAAAGAATGTTCTTGTCCAACATGTCAGCAGTGGAGGGCTGAGAAGTCCTGCTCTAGATCTAACCTGTTCACAGGAAACAGAAAGACCAAACAGTCTGTTAAATGAGGGCAGGAGGATGCCATCAGCCAAAGCCAGGATGCTGAAAATTCTGCAGCACAAATCACATTTCTTCAACAAATGGAATAAAAATGCGAGAAGGAAGAGACACTGAAGTTGACTTTTTAGAAACAAAAACCAAAGAAACAAAACCAAAGCTGCAAGGCGGGCCATAACTTGGATCCTGATTCAAATAAAGCAACTATAAAAAAAAAAAAAGTGTTGAAACACTAGGGGAAATTTAGACACAGGCTGGACACAGTATCTTAGGTGATACTCAGAGCATATTATTTATTGTGTCACACATATGATATCAATGTTGAGATATGTGTTTTCATGTCTGCATTTGTTAGGGATACATGTTATTTACAGGTGAATGTAATATAACATCTGGGATTTGCTTAAAAACTGCAGTTCCCAGGCGACCTGAGTGGTTCAGTGGTTGAGAGTCTGCCTTTGACCCAGGGTGTGATCCCGGAGCCCAACGTGGGCTCCCCGCAGGGAGCCTGCTTCTCCCTCTGCCTGTGTCTCTGCCTCTCTCTGTGTGTCTCTCGTGAATAAATAAATAAATAAATCTTTAAAAAAAAAAAAAAGCAGTTCTCAGTGTGAGATCCACAGACCCCTGGGGGTCCGCTGAGGTTCACCTAGGAATGTGCAGATATGATAGCAGGTAAAATGGTTGGTGCTTTGGGACACATCAAGGCAGGTGGCACCAAACTGTCCTACTCACTGTGGGGGGGAAGGGGTGACTGGGTGACAGGCACTAAAGAAGGCACTTGATGAGATGGGCACTGGGTGTTATACTATATGTTGGCAAATTGAATTTAAATTTTTTAAAAAATTTAAAAATGTACTATATGAAGCCATAAAAGCTGCTTTGTTAAATCTTGATCTTTAGAATACATCTTTTTAATATTCTCTGTGATAAAATGTGAAATGCCTCTGACTTTAAAAGAGCCAGTTATTTCACCAGCAAAATGGGTTTGGTTGGGAAGAGCAGCTGGAAGGACCAAGCTGGAGGCTGCATCCTAGACAACCGGGAGAGCATAGCAGAGGAGGCTCTTTTCTAGAAGAAACAGGGCAGGGCTGGGAGGGGCTGATATAAACTAAAATTCCACTGGAGTCAACTGGGAGCTCCAAGCCACTGCTTCTCCATGGCTGGGCTGTGGCTGGGGAAGGAGGAAACGCACTCTCTGCAGGGTGCTAAACTGGGTCTGCAAAGGGCTGTGGGAGCGGCAGGTGTCCGAGCTCCCTGCGCTGGCCGTCCAGCTCTAATTATTAACAGGTACCTTTATTCGGTTTCAAGTGCCCATCAAGCACCTTCTGCTCTGTACCCAGGAATGCTATAATCCCAAGGAAACGAACTTGTGATATTATTTACATTTTGAGCTGAACTAGCTGCTTCTTCCACAGAGCATGATGTTTACTTGAAAAACTAACAGGTTAAATTATGGTTAATTCAATTATGGTCAGTTTGGTCCTATTGGGTATTGGGCAGACATTTGCCCCAAAACAGTCAGCTGTCACTTTAGGTGAAAAAATTGGCAAAATGTGCTGCCAATCATAAAACTTGAGCTTTCAAATGAAAATTAGAATTCAGGAAAAGTATCTCCCAGCTTGCCAGAATCTACGGATATTCTGAGAAACTGGTAATGATATTCCCAAAGCAATTTTTCAATATTGTGTAATAAAATATGTCGACATTTGGAAGATCCACATAACTTAGCAACCAATGTTTTCCAAATGACCAAGGCATGGTGAAACAAAAGTATGAGGGAAAGACCCACTCAAAGTGGATCAAGGGAGAACAATGGATTTTAATGTAACAAAGTACAAAAAGTTTGTAGATGTAATGTCAGATTCCACCTTGCAACTAACATCTAAAAACTAGCATTTATCAAGTTTTGGTATATATCAAAAAAGAATATCCACAAAGGTCTCAAAAGACTGCTAAAATATATCTTTATTTTCCAACTGTGAATCTGTACAAGGCCAGATTCCCTTTCTGTATTTCCATCAAACAACATAATGTAACCAGAGAATATACAAGCAGAAGCAAGAACCTAGCTTTTATTGAGAGTCCAGTTGCCTTAAACCAGACATTGAAGAGAATTGTAAAAATGTAAAACAATGTCACTCTTTTTACTGTTTTTTAAATACGGTTATTTTTCTTTCCTTTTTTAAAAAACATTTTATTTATTCATGAGAGACACAGAGAAGCAGAGATACAGGCAGAGGGAGAAGCAGGCTCCACGCAGGGAGCCCGATGCGGGACTCGATCCCAGGACCCTGGGATCGCACCCTGGGCCAAAGGCAGACGCTCAACCACTGAGCCACCCAGGAGTCCCAATATAGTTATTTTCCATTAAAAAATAGGTCATTTATGTGAACATGTAATGGGTGTGTTGTACTGCTTAAATGAATCAATAGGTAAGTATTTTAGTTTCTCAGGTTTAATATATAATATGGTAAGTACCAAAAGTTTAACTCACACAAACAAAAGCTGTTTGGGGTCCTTGACATTTTTTTAAAGTGCAAAGGAGTCCTGAAAACAAAAAGTTTGAGAAACACAGCTTAAACACGATCTAGAACAATCCTGTCAAGGGAGGAGGCAAACATGGCAGGGTTAGGTTGAAGTTGACTGGGGATTTATTGTACTATTCTCTCTCTTCAAATTATCTATAATTCATCATTTTTTTTCCAGGCATATCAGTGGTTTTCAGAGGCCAGGGAGTGAGGGGTGGGGGGTGGGAAACAGAAAGAAAGAAAAAGCCTCAAAACATAAAATTACTATAAAGTTCTTAGTAAAGCTAAGACAAGACAAAATAAATGTTAAATGTAACTCAAAAACAAAACTCAAATCCTTGCTGTTTCCTTGTAGCACACCTAAAACTAAATGAAAGAGAAAAGATGTCCCACCTTATGGATGGGACAAAAATATAATAAAATTGAGGCAGTTATGTGTAGCAACACCTAGACTAGACAAAATAGAATTCTAAATAAAATGATGCTAAATAAAAGTAGAATAGCGACAATAGAAATGTTTGATTTGATAAGATGGAAATCCACACAGAGGTTGAGTCATTAATTATCAAGTACTAACTTACAGCATCAGATGTATCATCACCCAAATTCATCAACAAAAGAAACCCAGGAAATATATCATTGCCGCTGATTTGCTAGAACAAAGGGAGCCAAACACTCAACAAACAGATTTCAGAAGTAGGAAGTATTTATTTCACCTAGCTGAAGGTAATGGTTTCAGATGCTGCTTGATCCCAGCGCCCTGCTCAGGCTGACAACAAAAGAAGAAGAAGAAGAAGAAGAAGAAGAAGAAGAAGAAGAAGAAGAAGAAGAAGAAGAAGAAGAAGAAGAAGAAGGGGAAGGGGAGGAGGAGGAAGAGGAAGAAGAAGAAGAAGAAGAAAGAGAGAGAGAGGAGAGAGAGCCCTCCCTAGGACGTTGATAAGCACACACCAGCACGTTCCCTCCCACGACCTCAGGGCCCAGGAGCCCAGCCGGAGCAGCATCAGCTCCCACTCTAAGGACGCAGACCTGGAGGGTGAGAGGAACAGTCTCCGGTCAAAGCCCACAGCCTGGCCCAAGACTCTCAGCTAATTGCAGGGTGTCCTTGATGGCCTCATGTCATCCCAGAGCAATCACCATGTTGAGGATGTGGGGAGGTCTGAGGATGCCTCTCTGCACCACTGGAAATGCACTGTGGACCACAGACCCCTCTCTGGCTGTGTTGTCATCATATGTCCCAAGATTGCGAATCTGAGAAACCACCAAGGAGCTGACACCCATGCAAGCACAGCGCATGAGGGTTTATTTGCAAGCTCGAGCTTGGGTCCAAGTATACCTGACACACCAGAGCAGGGACTTGGACCCCGAGGTTTAGAGGCATAGCAGGTTTACAGGGGCCAGTGGCCAATGAGATTGTAACACACACAGGAAGTTGCATAGTCATGTGGGTCCACGCAGGTGGCCAATTGAATTACAGTCTATAGTTTTTATAGTGACCGTTTGAACTAGCCTATCACTCTGGTCAGAATTGGCGCGCAGGTTTGGCGGGCAAAAGGCGGGGTTTACATTCTTTGGCGGTTAGGGGTAAGGGTGTGCTCAGTGGCTTGACTAGGGTGGGGGAGTGCCTTAAGCAATAAGCAGGTCATGTGGGGGTTTTACATGAGATGGCGGGTGTAGCACAAAATGGAGTTAGTCCTGCTCTGCTTGTCCAGGGGTAGGGGATTTTTGTTAAATTCCTTGGGTCCCACAGCTGCAGTTGGACCCAATCATCTTTGTGAGCTTCCAGCTAATCCGCTTTGTAAAACACGATGACTCTTAGTTCCATGAACTGTTGGTTTAATAATTGTTAAGTGTTGATTGTCTGGCAAGCACCAGGGCTGCTTCCTACAGAATACAAAGCACAGCAGCATTTGTGATTTTAGCGACACTAGTCTCCACCCCCCATCTTCTTATTCCAAAAATTCTGCCATGAATGTCACCACTGCTTTGATCCCTTTGGAAATGAGTCCCTGACACTTTAATAGAGATAGGAGTCTTACCCTTTCTGGAGATAGAAGTGAAACGGAAGGAATGGGTCTGGGGGAAGGGTGTTTCATTTCATTTGAAACACATAGGTTGATGGCTTGGGCACATCTTAATGGAAGCATCCAGTTTGGTAGATGGATCTGCAGTTCAGGAGGGGGGTCTGACTGAAGAGAGATTCAGGAATCGTCCACACTTATACCATAGTGAGGAGATGGGTGTGAGTGAATTTGGTCAGGTTCCTGGGGAGCAGAAGGAACTCCCCCCACCAACCCCATTGGAAGAAAGAAACTAGTACAGGGTATGCGGAGGGGAGGGCAGGAGATCAGGGAGCAGGAGAGTGTGTAGTCCAGGAGGACAAGGAGAGAGGGAGCAGGAATAGAGCCAAGTGCGAGGATGGAAGAATGTCTACTGGACCTGGCAGCCAGGAGGCCACCGGTAAACTTGCCCCGGGCACTTTGGGTCAGTGGTGAGGCAGCAACCACACTAGCCTAGTGGTTAGATGGTGGGTCCAACTGGCTCATAGCAAGTCTGGCCAACAAAGGAAGGAGGTCACCATGTTCAGGAAGAGTTTGTGTTTCTTTTTTTTAAATGGGAGAGACTTAGCATGTTTTAAAGTCAGCACGTTAATTGATTATATTGATGGGTAGAAAGGAGCCGATGCATGGAAAGAAGTTGAAAAGACAGCGAAGGTGGTGGATAACCAGAGGCTGAGCAGACAGGTTGGGGTTCGAGCCCCAGGCTGGGGGACGGCCAAATTGTGCGGGGTCTCACACACAGGACACAAACCCTCAGAGGGACAGAATGAGCAAGAAATTACAAGAAACACGATCAACCGGCCAAACTACAGTTTCAGCCAATGATGAGATTCTAGTTTTCATCCCTCAGTTTAGCTATTGACAGGTAAGGAAAGGAGACACAGACGGGTTAAGATCAAGACCACGAAGCCAGCACCTGACAGAGCCAGCATCAGATTGCAGGCTGTCTGGCTGCAGGCAGAGCTCTCAGCCATTATATGATGGCTTTTTGCTAAAAAAATAATCACACACTGCATAAATGTGCATTTCCATAATCAGTGCATGTCAATACACATACGTGTGCATGTACAGTACATACTGATATTCACAGAGAAGACTAGATACCAAAATGTGAAGAACGGTTATCTCTGGCTGATGGGATTACAGCTGGTTCTTTCCTTTTTGCCTTTCTGTATTTCTAAATTTCCTCCAATGGGTAAATTACTTGTGTATAGGAGTTATTTTTAAAAACAGGCCTGGGGGAGGCCAGGCTGAAGCGTGAATCTGACAACACCACTGCTCAAGTGCAGCCATCCTGGGAAGCCCTGGGACTGGGGTGAGTCCATCTCTGAGGTACCCGCCGAAGCCTGGAGCATCTTCCCTGGGGTCTGAGTCTTCTGTCCCGTCTCCAAGGGGACCTGACACAGGGTCTCAGCCTCTCCTGTTCAATCTATCCCACCAGGTATCCCCATGGTGTCCCAGAAGCCACTGAAGATGCATGCCCTCTGGATGTGCTCCTGCATTCGGTTGGGGACATGCCTCCTGGGCCCTTTGCAGAACCAAGACCAGGATCGAAGGCCTCCTGGGCCCCTCCAGGGGGCTCAGCCGTGGTGGTCCCAGCTCTCAGGCCAGAGGGTTCTTCATGACGCCACACCTGCAGCCCCTCCACCCCAGGCTTGTGCTCCCAGGTAGTACTCCTTCTCTCGAGGAAGCCCTCACTTCTTGCCAAAGCAGGTGCGTGCTCCCAGACCCCGCCTTCCACCTGTTAGCAATCATCTGGGAGAGGCCAGGTCAGAAATGCTTCTTCCTTCTTTCCATCCATCACCTCTAAGGCCGATCTTTGTAGCTGGAAATTTTAGAGTGAGCTACTAGGTAAGCCTCTGCTGCTGCTCAAATATTATTTTTTAATAACGATAATTATTAATAATTATATTAAAGGATAATTCTACCAGCAAAAAAATTTTGAAAAGAAGGAATTTCTGGTTGTCCTCTGAAAGAACTAGAAAATCAAAACTCAGGTGTATGAGAACTGACGCGCTGTAGGCCCATCTGAGCAAGTGAGAGGCCAGTGGGGAGCAGGTGGGAGGAGAGATGTGACACCTGGCCGTGCAGGGGGAGGCGTCCTCACACTAGGAGAAGGGCACAAGACCCAAGACACATGCACATCACAACTTTGTGATCTTTGTTCTGAGCCAGGCTCTATGGGGTTTCCCATGACGCTCTGCCCACAGAGTGAGGGTACTTCTCCGGGCTCCAGGACTCCTCAGAGCACCCAGCGAAGGCCCGTTGCAAGATACACCTGCTATACACACGCCCATAATCCTGTGCCCAAGACAAGGAGCACTGCTGAGCAGGGAGGCTGCTGCACTCAAGGTGGTGCTTGCTATGGCCAAGCTGGACTTCTGTCCTCCTTCCTCTGGCAATGCCTCCTCGCCTCCCAGAGGGCCAAGTGGAGAGGATAGAGCCAGAGCTTCGGAGCCAAAGCACAAGGACTGCACACGTCTCTCAGCCACTCGCTGACGCTGACCAGCCAGCCAGTGGTCGGGCTGGAGGATGGAGGGAGAAGGAGGAGCCGCCCCTTCATGCCCTCTGGCCTCAGCCTCCTGTTCTGTGAAGTACAGACATGGTGAGGATTAAACCAGAGGTGCTGGGGTGGCGGTTCCTCCTTCTCCCTCCGCCCTCTGCACCCTGACTCAAGTCCTGTCTCTCTGGGGAAGCGTCTCCCAGAGACAGCCTCCCTGGCTTGCTATGGTTCTGTGCCCTGTTCCAGCAGGTGGGGGCTGTTCTGTGTTCTGTGCAGCTCCCCACAGCCAAACTGAGATCTGACACTGCCCACCTGGAGGCAGCATCAGATTCCACAGGGGAAGGACTCGGTCTCCCAAGACTGTCCCCTCTCAGACACCACTTGCATGTCCCAGTGGTTACCTGTGCCTCTGACCCCTGGCCCCTCCCCGGGGCTGTGAGCAGCTCACTGAGCTCACAGAGACATTTCCCTTACTAGAGTACTGGGTTATTATAAAAATTGCCACCCTGGAACAGCCAGATGGAAGGGGTGCAGAGGCCAGGTGTGGGGAGGGGGGCAGAGCTTCTGTGACCCCCCCCCCCAGTGCCAGGTGTTCCCCAAGCAGGGAACTCTCGGGATCCTGTCCTTGTTGGGTTGTGCTGGAGGTTTCACTGAGTAGGCAGGATTGATTACATCACTGACCACTGGTCACTGGGCTCAATCTCTAGCCCCTTCTCTCCGAAGTGGGGATGGGAAGACATCCTCCAATCACGCTGGGTGACCGCCCCCATCCTTAGGTAACCCACAGAGGTCACCTCACTAACACAACAACAGATGCTTTATCATGCCCACCACTTAGGAAATTCCAAGGGTTTTAGGAGCTCTGTGCTGGGAACAGGACAAAGACCAAATATGTATTTCTCATCATAAATCACATACCACCTTTGACTCCCATTGGCCCTGGTGTCCCTCCCTTCTTCTGACAGTGAACAGGAGCCAAGTGTGTGTCTCCATCCTCAGGCGGGGGCAGAGTGGGGGTGGGGGTGGGAGGTCGGGAGGGTGGAGACTGCAGTCCCTGCTCCCAGAGGGAGGGATGCTGGGGATGTCAGGACCAGGTGGGGCCAGGGCTCCAAACCCATCTCTCCTGGGGAGGCAGATGCAGGAGTTGGTGCAGGGGTGCCCAGCGGTCTGGAAACAGGGCAAACGTGTGGGCAAGGACATCACCGTCTGTCAGGAAGTACCTGATATCGTGTGTTTCCAGAACCAGACATGAAGGGCAGGAGTGGGTCCTGGTGTTGCCACAAGATTTGGCATTAATGAGGCAATGTGACCCCCAGCCCAGACTCAGGAAGGGAGGCAGCTGTATTTGGTTTGGGCTCCTTTGAACTAAAAGCGCCCCTTTGCAGATGCAGAAGCGCAGAGAAGTCCTGCTCTGGCTCTGCCAGTAGTAGGGAGGGTTTAATACAGATTCCCTGGGCACTGGCATGCAGGGGCTCCAGACGACAGGGCAGCAGGCGTCTTGAGTGCTGTCACAGAGGCCACATCTCTCCCAGCGGTTCTCACGCTGCCATGGCGACGGGCAGTTAAAAATAGTTCAGGCGCCAGTTGAGGAGTCAATGCTCACTGACGCTGGGAAAGCTCCTGGCGAGGCTGGAGGATGAGCAGCGGGCACGTTCTCTCCCAGGACAGGTGCTCCTCGTGCAGGGACAGGGTGCAGCACACCCTCCCTCCAGGCATTCTGCAGGTTTTCTTCTGCACGTAGAGGTAGACTTGGCATGTCCTCAGGAAAACTGCAAGCCCGGGGCCTGGGACAGTTGGGACAGCCTCCCCTCAGCCTCCCTACTTCCTTCTTGCTCTGTCTCACCTCACACTTGGCAGCTCCTGCCTGTCCTGTCCCCCTTGAGTCCTCAGAGGGACTGCCTGTCCAATGTTTGCTTCCCCAATGCTTCCCCCGCAGCGTGCACAGTGCCTGACCTTTAGTGGGAGTTCCAGACACATTTATTGAATGAATAAGCAAGCTCATGAAAATTATCATTTTTAACTCCTTGTTTTGAAGTACATGTTAATATTCCTGACTCATGCACTGGCAGACCGTGGTATGCTGGTGTTGACTAGAATCAGATGGGCTGGGTCTGTACAGCTCATCCTGCCCAACAGACATTCCCATTTTACGGAAATTCAGAGACAGAGACATCCTAAGTCACACAGCGGCCACCTGCCAAGGCCCCAGGCCCTGCTTTCTCTCTGTGAGCTTTTCTCATTAGAGATAGAAATGGACTCTAAATGAGCATTCCCATCGCCAGAACTGTCTGAAGACAGTGCTGCCAATTAAGATCATTGTTTTCAAGAAAAGCTAGGACACAGGCTTTGGGATACCTGGAGGAAGAACAGGCTCCTGCTGAAGCTGCAGAAAACTCCAGAGTCCTGGGGCCTGCGGACAGGGCATTTGCATGATGAGCTCAGTGCATATATTTGCTCCAGTGCCTCAAAGTCCTGAGAGGTGACTGGGTATTATTAGTGTCATCTTAGCTAGAGCTGGGTCACATAAGAAAGGACAGGCCTCCCAGATGGCTCCCCGGGATCTAACTGCTCATGCACTCTGAGGACCGCAACCCCAGCCAAGGCTCTGGTGGAGTCCCCAGACCACAGACCCCTCCTCTGGGAAGTGGAAAATCAGCCCTGCCTCCCCCCGCCCCCACCCCAGGGCTGAAGCCTCCCTCTCCACTCACATCCTCTATTTGCCCGCTTCAGGCACCCACCTGGCAGGGAATGATGGCCAAATATCTCTCCCCAGACCACTTTTTCTCCTGGCTTCCAGACCTTTGTATCCCTCTGCCTTGGAGATGTCTCCACTTGGAGGTCCTGGGCCAAAACAGCACATCCAGGACCAGACCCAGCATTTCCCCCTAAAGCCACTCTCCTCTTGAGATCCCCGTCTCCGTGACTGTCCCTGTATCCAGAGCCTAATGGGTGGCATCCTCCCCTAGCCACACATCACCCTTAAACACTGAGTCCTGACCCTGTCTCCTCCTAAATGTTCCCCCTCCTCACCTGGGTATAGCTCAACCTCACTCACCTGCAGAGAGCTCACCGGCACTCACCTGTGTAGTGCTCACCTGTATAGTCAGAGTGCCCGAACCCTCTTCCAACTTCAGTCTGTGCTTCTGGGACACCCACCCTCACCAGCTGTCCACAACTCACCCCCGTGAACTTTCTGATCCAACTATGGCTCTGCTCTTCATGACATCATTCATGGCTTCCCAGGGCAATGAGAAAGTTCTTGGCCTGGAGCCAAGTGACCACCATGTGGAGCCCAGTGGCCACCTCACCATTCCATCCTCACCCCCAGAACCCTTCCCACCAGAGCTCATGTCCTATACCTCCCCTGGGTTCTCTCATTGCTTCACCTGCCGTGGTGGGTGAAGCCGTGAGGGTGCCAGAGCAGGGACCTAGGGCCAACCACAGGATTTGAATGCCTGATGGCACCACCTCTGGCTCCTTCTCTCTTCCCACATCGCCCACGTAGGGCTATCAGAGCTTCTGTTGGCCACAGAACTGGATGCCAGTTGGGCCTCTCTCCCCGGGTGTGCCAGCTAGCTGTCCAGCTAGTAGTGCTCAGCTGGGAGAGCCTCTGGCCCAGGGGACCATTGTCTGGCTTCCCTCTTCTTTTCTGTTCTCTGAACTGGACATACCATCCTCAAACTGTAGACCAGCACGTCCTACCCAGGGCACAGCCGGCCACAGCCAGCAGCAGGGAGAGATGACACCAGGAGGAAAGCATGTGCCCATATGCCAGAGGGTCCAAGGGAAGATATTGGGAAGGGCCGGTAGTGGATCACCAGTGGATCACCAGTGGGTCACCAGTGAATCACCAGTGGATCAGCCTGTCCCCTCTGCCCTCTGCCAGCAGGAGTAGGAGTGAGGGTCAGGCTGGGAAGCAATGGAAGCTCCCCTGGGAGCAAGGAGCCCATGGCACCCTGTCCCTGGACATCGCAGGTGCAGGGTCTCATGTGGGGTCCCCACAGGGTCTTGACAGTTGCTGGTGCTCCAGACTCCCTGATAGTCCTCCCCTCTACACACATGCGGGATCCAGAAGGGGCCCTTCTCCATCCACATGGGCCATCTATGGGAACTCGGTACTGAGCAGAATTCACTTACTGGACCCAGAGCATTCCGCTTAACTCCTGCTTTCCCAGGGGCAGCCCCAAACAAAGGCTGTGACTCATCTTGTCACAGGAGCCTTGATGAGAAAGGCCTGGGATCATAGTAAACCGAGCGGGCTGTCTGAGACTCTGAGATGCCATGTGAGGCGTCATTGTCCAAGCTTCTCGTCACCCAAGGCGTAAAGGGAGCCATAGTAATGGTATCGCTAAATGCTGCGGGCTTCAAGGATCATGTACAGACATGGTACACAGTAGGTGATCAATAAAGAGCAGGATCTTCCCCCACATGTGCAATATCTTGTCTCTTCAGGTAGACACCGTCACCTCCAGCCCTGAGCTGGACTGGATTTACCTTCTCTGGCCAGATCTCCACAGCTTCGAGGAAGTGATGGCATCCCGGGATGCAAGGGTCTTATGGGCATAGTTGCCACAGCCTCATGAGCCTATGGGATCAAGTTTGCTGAGCTCCTTGTCTTCTGACTGGCTCTGAAATGGGGATGGGGTACATCCTAGCTATGGGGCCTCAGAACCTCACCCAAGGGCTTCAGGGGAGACAGGCAGATGGAACCAGGCAGGGCACCCCAAGGCTTTGTTCTTCAAATCCGACGAGGCAAATTTGGAAGTAAAGGAGGAGCCTTTACCTCCAGCCTTGTGCTACCTTCTGGAGCCTCAGTTTCCTCACCCAGAAAATGGGATAGCACGGCCTTCCTTGCAAGCGTGTCACTTGCAGTCACAGGCTGAGCCGCTCCCTGTGAGCTGCCTTGCACCCATGCAGCTAGAGGGGGCGGTGATTATGAAGCTGTCGCCCAAGGCCCGTCTGTTGCTGCTGGAGACCACAGCCGCTGGACTCTGTTCCCGTCTTTCCACAGGTTGCTAGAACCACAACTTATAATTAATGCATGATGATGTGGCTTGACCCAATTTCCCAAATTGGAAGGTTTCAACGACGACAGATGAAAAATGTGTAATTCTTGTCTTCCTAGCAGAACAAGCTGCATAGACCTCCCTTCTATGGGCTTCCAGCTTTCTTCAGAGCCAACAAGTAAATACAGACATTGAGCAAATCAAAAGATCCACTTACTCAACAGGTTCCAATTGACTCCCTACACTGCGCCATCCGTCATGCCTGACACTTTAACGGGTTGACCTGTCTCGTTTAATCTGCACACGAATTCTGTGAGGTGGGCTTTGCCTTCCTGAAACAAGTGAGGAAACTAAGACTCATGGGGTGAGGCTACTGGACAGGAGGTGGCAGGAGCACAGGTAATCCGAGTGTCCTCACCCCAATAACACCATGACGCTTCTCTAGGCTCCCTGGGAAGCAGAGCGAGGGTTATATGTGGCAGATGGGATTGGAGGCTTCAAGAGCAAGTGCGGGCATCAACCATCCCAACTTTCCTGGGACCCAGCTACTGGCCCTTGTCCCCATTCCAGGCAGGTGGCCTTGGGATGCACATACTGCCACTCCTCTCCTGGCCAGCCTCATCAGGTCTGTACCATGGGGCAGCTGGACCAGTGCTGGAGCTTGCTTTTAACTTGTGGCACTGCCACCATCCCAGGACCGTCTAGGATTGGACCAGCACTGAACTTAGTCTTCTAAATGGGGCAGCCCCATCTCCCCTGCAGCCTGGGCAGAGGGCAGTCGTCGGGCAGCACAGGGCGTGGAGTCAGACAGGGTGAGGTGCCACTGCTTGCTCCCCATCTGACTTGGATAAAGTACCTGGGTTTCTCTGTGCCTCAGTTCCTCTCTTGAAAGCTTGGGATAGCACCCATCTCCCAGGATTGTTGTAAGCAATCACCAGACAGGGAAACATCCTTGTGGTGCACAGGGGGGCTCAGCAGGTGCAGGTCCCTCCTCCTCCTTTACTTCCAGAGAAGCTTGGCCAAGGGCAATTTCTGACTGTTCCTTTTTCCTCTGTGATTTCTTAGAGATTTAATTTTGTGGTGAGTAGAAGAAGGTATGAATCTAATTCCTCTTTCAAACTCAATCCTCTGTTCCTGATGGGACAGTTTGGTAACCTTTCCCTTCCGTGCTGCTCACTGGTGCTGGGTCCACCACACAATCATCTTTCTGGTTCTTTGATCTCATTCTTGACCATCTTCTACGTGGCTGGCAGGTGGTTTCTCTCCATAACTGCACTCCAGTGTTTTATCACTATTGCTCTAAAATCATTTTCTGTGCAAGGCAGATAAATCTCCCCACCCTTGTGCCCCCTCCCCCAATTCTTTATCATTCTTGGCCATTTATTCTTCTAGCTGTGCTCTTTTGTTAAGTTCCAAAAGAAGTTGGGAATTTCAGATTAGGATTTGCTGGGCTAACACTGGCTTTTAGGAACTTGTGTCTAGATCCCATGAGCTTTGATATCTCCAGGACTCAGACCACACGTGTACTCACAGGGCCAACCCTCCTGCTTTCTTGCCCTCCAATACCACCCACAAATAAAGTGTAGGAAGAAGGCAGTAAAGAATGGCAGCCACTTGTCACCCACATACAATCCCTTGCCAGGCCTGCCTCCCAAGGAAAGTCCTGGGGATGAAGCTGGAAACTGGTCTAGTGATGGGCAGGTCCAGGGTACCCGCAGAGCTAGAATTGCTCTGCCAGCTTCTGGCTACACTGGGCCCTGAGACACTTGATGAATCCAGTAAGTCTCAGAGTGGAGCCCCCCCGCCCAGCAGCATCAGCAGTTCCCAGAACTTGTTAGAAAAGCCAGTCCCTGGGCTTGGCCCAGGTCTGAGTCAGAAACTTCCGGTGATTCTGGCACACACCCAAATTTGAAAACTACTGGACTAAGGAAGTGTAGATTTGCTCAAAGGTGACCTTTTCTCATTTCTGGATTATAGGTGTGCTGGTAGCCTGGTCGGCTGCGTAGAAGCAGCTGGAAGGGTGCCCCAGATGTAGAAGAGCAATGGTAAAACCAGATGTGTCGTGACCAAACCCTGCCCACCAGGCATTGATGCATGGAGAACCAGTATCTTTTGTTCTTTTTTTTTTTATTTTTTTTTAATTTATGATAGTCACAGAGAGAGAGAGAGAGAGGCAGAGACACAGGCAGAGGGAGAAGCAGGCTCCATGCACCAGGAGCCCGACGTGGGATTCGATCCTGGGTCTCCAGGATCGCGCCCTGGGCCAAAGGCAGGCGCCAAACCGCTGCGCCACCCAGGGATCCGTCTTTTGTTCTTTTTTAAAGATTTTATTTATTTGTTCATGAGAGATACAGAGAGAGAGAGAGAGAGAGAGGCAGAGACACAGGCAGAGGGAGAAGAAGGCTCCCCACAAGGAGTCTGATGCAGGACTCGATCCTGGATCCTGGAATCAGGACCTGAGCCGAAGGCAGATGCTCAACCACTGAGCCATTCAGGTGTCCTGGAGAACCCATGTCTTCAGGAGGGAACTCCTGCTTGCCTCCCTCTGTCCCGGCTCCTTCGATGACCAGCAGTCTCCGCCCAGGTCCCAGGCATCTTATGTCGGCTCTGTTCCAAAGCCCCTGCTGTGTTCTGTTACCGCGCTTGGGATCTCACTTGCTGTGGATTTCCTACCAGATCGTGGTGGTCGTCCAGTGTCCTGAGCATCCATCGGTGACCACCTTTCTAACCACTTCATTTCTAGTAATTTCTGACAGCTGATTTGTTTGTGTGTTTTAAAGTGTCTTTGCATATGAATACTGCCAAGTTTGGGGACCTGATCATTATTATTTGCATTTTCTGCTCAGGTGGCCTTGACACTGGGTGATGGAAAGGAGGGCATTTAAGAGCCTGGCCTTGTCCTGGAGCACACTTCCCACCTGCCCACTCCCTGACCTCAGCTGGGCTTCAGAATTCACCTGGCAGTAGGCCTTTGACCTCATAGGCTTCTGAGACAATCACCCTCTGGTGCTTTCACCACACACCTGAAAGGGGTTTCCCTTTTTTTGGAGGGGTTCCCTTTTAAGACTGTAACTCCACCTTCATTTTAATCTGTGTTCAAATCTGTTTGCATGGAGTGATGCAGAGTCCTCTGTAATCACTCTTTTAATTTAGCATTTAGGGGGGATCCCTGGGTGGCTCAGCGGTTTCGCGCCTGCCTTTGGCCCAGGGCATGATCCTGGAGTCCCGGGATCGAGTCCCGCGTCGGGCTCCTTGCATGGAGCCTGCTTCTCCCTCTGCCTGTGTCTCTGCCTCTCTCTCTCTCTATCATAAATAAACAAAAATAAATAGTTAAAAATTTTTTTAAAAATTCAATTTAGCATTTATGGTTCTATTTGTTATATTTAACTTTTGGATCTATGTAAAGTTTATTTGCACACAAAGAATAAGGTAAGAAATCCAGATTTTTACTTTCAAATAACTAATGAGGCTCCCCAAAGGTTTATTAAATAACCCATTCTTGGAGACAAATTTAGCAATGCCATCTTAATCAAATCCTCAATTCCCAGACGTACTTGATTCATTTCTAGACTCCCTGTTCTCCTATGTGATCTGTTTCTCCTGCTCTAAAATTATATTATTTAAAATGTCTGTGGCCTTAACCAATGTTTTAATACCCAATAGTGTCATGGTCTAATGATTATTCTTCTCTGTCAGACCTTTATCTGATCCTAATCCTGGGTTAATTCCATCAGATAAAATCTAGTTTTAATTTATCATATTCCAAACAACATTCTGTTGGAATTGGATGGGGAACACACTGAATTCAGAGATTAAACTCAGGGGTTGAAAGTTTCCCCCCTGCAGCATCTTCCAAAGAGAGACAAGGGAAGCTTTTACCTACTAAAACCATTTTAATGGCTTTCAGTAGGAATTTTAAGTTTATAGCACAGAGCCCTAAAATTTAGTGCATTTGTCATTAGGTATTTTTTTGTTTCTATTGTAAAGGGCGTCTTCTCTGATATCAGATTTTCTCACTGGTTTTCTCATAATATAGTAAAGGTTTGATCTTGACATAAATGTAAAAACCCTATACATCTTCCTGTACATGTTCTGTGTCTCTTCTGTCATTCTAATACATTGCAGTGGGAGTTTTTACTTCTGGCTTCAATGGGAAGACTTTCGACCTCTTACATGAAGTCGTACTAGCTTACTGGGCGAGGGATTATGATGTCTTCTTGTGTGAAGGAAGTCCCACTAGTGTCTATTTCACTGAGTTAAGGAGACTGAAATGAAGCTTGGTTGATAGCAGTGCATCCGTATGCATAAGAGGCTCTCAGATTGAACCATCCTTGCATGCTCGGGATTCATTTCTCTTTGTGTATCTTTCTTTTAATATCTTCTGTGTTCTTCTTTTTGATATCTTATTTAGGGCTTCTGTGTGAGTTATCACAATGGAGACTGACCTATAGATGCTTATCTTTGTTTCTCTTTCTCCATTTTGTATCAGGTTTGTTCAGACATTGGGTGAGACTCTCCTGTGTCTGGAAACAGTAAGCAACTGTAATTATCTGTACCTTAAACATTTGAAAGAAGTTACCTATGAAGCCTACAGACTCATAAAGAAAGTGGCTTTATTATAATTTTCTGAATTGATTTCTCTACCTTACAACCTTTAAAAGATCATGCCTCCCTATTTTCCATCGGTATGGGATCCACCTGCAAAGCCACCTACCGTGAACTACATGAACATCTCCTCTTACTGTGGGCATACCTCAGATATGTAGCAGGTTGGGTCCCAGACCACCACAATAAAGCAAATTTCACAGTAAAGCAAGTCAGATGAATTTTCTTTCTTTTTTTTTTTTTTTTTTGGTTTTCCAGTGCCTAAAAGTTATGTTTTCACTACACTGTAGTCTATTTAATGTCCAATAGCACTATGTCTAAAAAAAGTAAATAACCTCAATTTAAAAATACTTTATTGTTGGGGCACTTGGGTGACTTGGATGGTTGGGCATCTGCCTTTGGCTCAGGTCACAACCCTGAAGTTTCAGGATTCAGCCTGGCATCAGGCTCCCTGCTCAGCGGAGAGTCTGCTCCTCCTTCTGCCTCTTCTTCCGCTCACATTCTCTCATTCTCTCTCTCTCTCACTTTCTTTCTAACTCTCTCTCTCAAATAAAAGAATAAAGTCTTTTAAAAGAATACTTTATCGCTAAAAAATCACCTGAGCTTTCAGTGAGTGGTATTCACTGATTGCAAATCACCATCACAAATATAACAATGATGAAAAGTTGGAAACCTTCAGTCTGTAAAAAGTATGATATCTGTGAAACGCAGTAAAGTAAAGCACAATAAAAGAAGAGGTGTGCCTCTATTTTGTTTCTATTCAGGCTCCCACCTCCTTTTGCAGCTTTAAAAGAATTTTATGTTGATATTATTTTATTAGTACTTAAGGATTTAGAAAAGCTATACGTTCATGGGCAATTGTAAATTTTATCTTTGTAAAGTCCCCCCCTTTCAGTCTTTCTCTTTTCACCTTAGATTAAACTTTTATTGGTATTAATATACAACTTCTGATTTTGTTTGCATTTATTGACCTAAATTAATGGCCATTTCTAGATGAGGTTTTTGGGGGTTTTTTTGTTGTTTTGTTTTGTTTTGTTTTGTTTTGCTTTGTTTTGTAAATAGCATATCACTGGTTTTTCACTGAGCTAATATATATTGTTTCAATAACCAGTTAGACACAGAGATTGTGGTCAGAGGAAAACAGAATTGTTCCTCTGCTCCCAGTGAATACAACTTATCTGTGGGAGGAAGGTCAGAGCATCTGCAGCAGGATCTCAACCCCAGCACCAGTGATATTTTGGAAGAGATAATCCTCTGTGGGGGCCACCCTGGGCACTGCAGGATGTTGAGTGACATCCCTGGCCTCTCCCCTCCAGATGCCAGTGGCATCTCCCCTCCCCACCCTCTCCATCCCCTGGGGTTCGACAACCAAGAATGTCTCCAGACACTGCTGCGCGTCTGCTGCAGGACAAAATCTCCCCCGCTTAGAATCCCTGATCTAGAAGGTACATTCCACACCTTTCTCTGGGCTTCCCACCCACCAATCCCCATCTGTTCCCTCCAAATAGAGGTGTCAGAGTGAGATGTGTGGCAGACATGCTGCTCTCAGTGGTGGAGAAAGCCCCAGCTTTGAATTCGAGAAACTTCCATCTCTGGCTACACCTCTGGAGGTTGCAATCCTCCCTTTATTTGGACATGACCACCTTATCCTTTGCTGATGTGTCTTCCCTCACTGTGTCTTACTACATTGACGGAGAAGTAGGCTCTGCTCCTCTGCACCGCCTTGTGCACCTGTCTCCCAGGCCCGGCTCTGCTTCTTCTCACCACGTGTCTGACAGGGAGAGACACGGCAGGTCTCAGTAAAAGTATAATTAAGTCAATTCAACTCAGATCAGATGGCATTAAACAGAGGAATCTGGAATGAGGAACAATGTTCGCTGAGGGAGAAATATTTTTACAGGAATATTTTGGTATTTGTTAACGTGCTAGAGTTAATAGGGAAGCGTGGGAGATCCTGAATAGAAATCCAATTTGTAGTGATTATTTCCAAATTAAGATTAGCACAGAAACCTGCCTGGAGTGGGAGGCAGAGTCTGCTGTTCCCAAGAAGAGGTTTCAAAGGTGTGGGTGGGGGGATGAGGAACACCGAATGTAGGTGCTCTTGTGGTAGGAATGGGGATGAGCTGGCAGGTGTCAGGACAGCCACCCGCGTTAGTTTGGGACGAGACTCAGTGGCCAGCCCAGAGAGGACCCGCAGTGGCCACACCATTATCCTGACCCCATGACGACCTCAAGCGCATCAGATAGCTTATGGCTTGCAAAGAACTTCTGTGGGTTCAGCATTTTAGGTAAAATTGGTAAATACACAGGACTGCCTAATAAAGGGATTGATTATGGGATTCCTAACTAGATGGAGATTTAAATAAGCCATATAAGTTGCGGTGAACAATTGCTTATTCCATAAATGACTATAGGGCACCTCATGGGTTTCATACACCACTCAGGGTACAGGGACTAGTGTTCCACTCTGTGCCACCAAGAGGCTCACGATTCTTGGTGGAAGATGCAATTTCAAAGCAGTGTCATGGGCCCTGGGTCCTCTGATGGCCATGCAAAGAAGGAGCCCCGAACACTGCTTGGGAGATGGAGCAGGGCCAGAGAAGTCAGAGAGGGCTTCCCGGGGAAACCAGAATGAAGGTGCACACGATGGTGGGTAGAAGTCAGCTGGTGAAGATGGTGAAGGCATTCCTGGCAGAGGGAGACACATGAGCCAGAACAACGTGGTGGGTACTGAAGTGGTAATAGCGGTTCAGTATTGCAGGAACAGAAAGCCTGGGGCAGGGGTGGCTACGATGGGTGTTGGGGTGCTCTCGGGTATCTGCATCTGAATTAACATTCAGTTGCAAGTAACGAAGACCCCAAATAACAGTAACTTTAAAAGGATAGAAGCCATCTGTGGCCAATATGGCAGCTCCACCATCATCTAGGAAGCAGGCTTTGCCAGACTCCTTCTCCAACAAACTCAGGGCGTGGCCTTCAGCCCCATGGCACGAGGTGGAGCCCCCCCTCCCATAACTGAGTTCACGCAGCAGCGGGAAGGAAGGCGGGATGGAGGAGCTGTTGCTTGTCAAGTGCCCAGGAGGCTGACTTGCAGACGAATACTTGCATGCAGGAATTTGCTGGGACGGGAGCTCCAGGTCAGCACGTGTGGGGAGGAAGGCAGGAGGAAGAGTTGGACTGTGATGCCAAACAAGACTCTAGCTGGTCCTATGGGAGATTCTACAGCTTAGATGTCCCTCCAGAGTTTTCCCAAATTGGGGCAAGGGGACCAAACTTTCTTAGCCCTATGTCACCCAGTCATTAGACACAGGCTGCACCAGAACGAGATGGGACTTTGGGTGCAGTGTGGCTCCTTTCCAGCCCAGGAAAGTCCCTGAGAAGAGGGGCTGAGCTGAGATATGGCATTTCTGGTGTCCGTGCTCCAGCCCTGCAGGCAGGAGAGGCCCCGTGTTACTCACACCCGTTGCTGTATGCAAGTCCTGAGAGCGGCTCCTGCACGGTTTCCGGGGGGACTTACACAGTGAGGGTGAATGGGGTGAATATGGTTCTGCCACTGCAGCCTGTCTGGAGGCCACAGCTGGACTCAGTGTTGGCTTCCCCCATTGAGCGTCTGAGTGAGCCTCTCCCCTGACCTAAGTGGCTTCTCCCGTGGGTGACCTTGTGGTCGGAGCCCTTCTCAGGTTGTGGCTCCACCACCTGACCATTCATCATCAAAGTCGGATGGGGGTTACTGAAGCTGATCGCTTTGGGGCAAACATGATCTCCTCTATCCCTCTGGGTGCAGGCAGCCTGTATTCACCTGATGGTTCGTGCTGGGACGGTGACTTCATTCTCTCCCTGTCAGCATCACGATCCCAGGGACCAAGCAGCAGTCTGAACTTTAATGAAACTCATCACAGCCCCTGGTAGCATCAATGCCCCCACCCAAAGGGCAAGGTCTCTACACCAAGAGCCCAAAGCTGTGTGAAGGGGACACACCCATCCCCCAGGGGGGCAGTGGGAGTAACATCAACAAGACTGCTCCTTCTCCCATCCTGGTTCCTGGCCCATCTCCAGGGAGCCAGTGAGGCCAGCACCGTGGACAAATGGCAATCCTAAAGTGGCGGTGTTGAGGACAGGCCACTGAGGAGAGCATTTGAAGCAGGAAGGCCAGTGATAAATTGTCCAGGCAGGAACTTATGTGGCCTAATAACAGAATATTATTAGAAACTGACATTTCCTTCAGCAGGAAAGAGAACACTTGGCATCCAATTAGTGTCGCTGGGTACTTCAGGAGGAACAGTGTCGGGTAGGGAAGACATTTGTGAAGCTTTCCCTGCACCCCTAGAAGCAAAACGATTACAGAGCCACGCCAAAAATAGCCCAGACGAACTGGTGAGCTGCAGCTTGGCTGCACGTCAGCTCCATCAGCAGAGACACACAAGGATCGCCGAGTAAAGGGCCAGGCAGGTGGACGCCACATGAACCCCGCCCAGTGTGGGGCCGGGGTATCTGGATTCTGCTCCTTGCCTCTGTCTGCTTCTCTGCCCCAGAACTCACCACCTGCTTGGAAATCAAGGCATTTACACATACAGCTGCCCCTGCTCTGGAGGCAACCCTGTGGGACAAGAAGCCTTTGTCCCCCTGACTAATACAACCCCTAACTCCGAGAACAAGCTCAGCAACTGGTGACTGCAACTGAGAACCTTTGCAAGTGAGATGGCCAAGCTCCTCAGGGGTCAGTAACAACACAGGCAGCATCGGCCGGGCTGTGGGGGGTGGTCGGCGGTAGGACACACCACCCACCCATGGCGAGCCAGACCCAGGCAGCCGAAGGCTCCTCACCCGCTCCAGTCCCCAGAACAGACATTCTGCCGGCTGTCCCCACAGTGGAAGCCGTGTCCAAGGACATAGACGTGACATGGTGATGTGGGGTTGAGGCCATCTGGATGGCAGGTACGATGGACCCAGTGAGGTGTCTCTATGAACTTTTAAGATTCTGGAGGGTGGACACAAAGACCCACTCATCATGTGGCCACCCCAGACAAGCCTCGTATGCAAATTCCCTGGCTTATTCAATCCCTGCCAATCTGGTGTGGGCCACCTCGTTCCTCAGCCTTTCCTGGCCCTTCATATGTGGGGTCAGTTTGCAAACCAACACGGGCCCTTCCTGTGGGCCAGACACACTGCCAAGGGGTTTTGTGGTTTATGCTACATAAGCCTTTCAGGAACACTACAAGGTGGATATTATCATCATCCTTATTTTACACAGAAAGAAATTTGGTACAGGGGGCTCAGTAATTTTCCCTGAGCCACCCTGCTGCTAAGTGGTGGTCCTACCTCCCAAAAAAACTCATATGTGGGTGCCAGCAAATGTGGTGCCAATCTGAGGCTAGATCCAAAGCTAACTGAGAGGTCAGTGGCCCTAGGGCACTTTCAGACGCTGACTAGGAACCCAAGGACAGGCTCATCAAGGACAGGCCACGCAAGGTTAACCTCTTTCTTCAATTATACATTTTACAAATATACTAAGTCTTTGTATGTGCTAGACACCACGCTGAACATAGCTCTAAGAGGCTGAATGAGGGGCAACCTCTGTTCCTGGGATTATGGCACATGAGAAGGGGGAGACAGAGACATGGCAATATGTCTGAGTAAGTGGAGGGCTTTGCGAAGACCACCTGGGCTTGCCATTGGACAAGGGATCAGGTGTTGCTAAATGAATGTTGAGGTGTGACTGGGATTCATGACAGGGTCAGGGTTTGGGCTTTGGGATGGAAGAAGAGACGAATGTTTCCAACAGACAGGGCAGTTGTCATGTTTAAAAGCTGGGCTCTGAAAAAGTCTGTGATGTCTACAAAAGAATGGAGATGGTGTGGTTTGGCTGGAGCAATAGTTCTCAGCAATGGCTGCCATTACAATTATGTGGGCAGGCTTCACAAAACACCGGTGGGTGTGCCCCACAGCAGCACCTGGACCAGAGTCTGTGTCCGGAGCACACAGGGAAGGGAAGGCAGGGGGCAGCAAAGATGAACATGTGGTGAGGAGAGGGTGAGACCACAAAGGTTTCTGAATGATGTTTTAAGGAATCTGGGCTTGGCCCTGGGGAGGGGAAAGTCATGGCGTACAGCTATGTCTCCAAAGTGGAACAGAAATTGAGGAGGACGTGGCCATAAGGAAGGAGCCAACAAGGAGGCTGTAGTCTCTTTAGGTGAAAGACGAAGATATCCTAACCCAGAAGTAGTCCTGGGAGAAGTGAACAGATCGAGATATTACAGAGCCATAATGAGTAAGCCAGGTGTTTGGATATCATGGTCAAGAAGAGATGGAAGGAATGATGGCCATGTTTCTGATCTGATCAGCTAGATTGATGGAGGTACCATTTACTGAGATGGGAAAGCCTGAGAGATGCTGCCTCCTTGGGCAAGAGGTGAGTGGGTGATGGGCCAGAGTATCTGAGAAGTCCCTGGGGCATGTAGGCAAGGCAGTCCAGTAGACAGTAGAGTCGAGCCAAGGGAGCAGAGGCTGCTGAGAGACAGCCCAGGGCCAGCAGCAGGAATCAAGCCACTCGGTTGTTCCAGCTGAACCAAGTTCTAGAGAGTAGATGTAAATTAGAAAAACTGACTTACCAGTCCGTGTAAACCAGGTTCTGCTGCTATAACAAACAATCCCAGCAGCTCAGGGCTTTGAGAACACAGATGATTATTAATTTTTGCTTCTGTTATGTGGCTACCAGGGGAGCCTGCTCACAGAGTCCAGGTGACAGAGGAGCTTCCATCTGTGCGTTGCTTCAAAACCTTATAGAGGAGAAGAAAATTCTAGACAGCCTTACATTGGCAATTTACAGCTCCAGCCTGGAAATGACACACGTCACTTCCATTCACGACTCACTGGTCAAAACTAAATACATGGTCCCACTTAATGGCAAGGGAGCTGTGAAGTGTGTCTGCAGACAGAAGTCCCAGCAACATCTGGACGCCAGCACTAATGACAACTACCCCTTAGAAACAGGATTCCCAGAGGCCCTATGGCAAAGTTGTGGGAAGAAAGAGGACAGTAGTTACTGGAACCAGACTCTGATGCAAGTTTATCTGATTCCAGACTCCATATACACCAAAGCCTCCACAGCAGTTATCTCTGAGATACAATTTATGGGAGACTTTTATTTCCTTCTTTATCATTCTTTGTCTTCTCCAGTATTTCTACAGTGAATCAATGTACTTTTATAACCAAATATACATGTTGTAGGGGAAATAATATCTGTATCACTACCTTCTGCTAGACAAGGAATTCCCTTCCCTACCCTCCTTCTTCCAGCGCTCTCTTCTTTGCTCCTTCTCCCCAAACCTATTATCAGAAAACCTTCTGATCAAATCCATGACACAGTGAGGTCCTCACTGGTGCTCAGTGAGGATTTAGCCATTGTGAGATGTTAGTCTAGTAAGTTACTGCCTATATGGTAGCATTTCAAGTGTGAGGTGCCATCAGGCTGGATGGAGAGCTGTCTTTTCCAATATGAAGAAGGGAACTACCCCGACATCCCTGAAAAACCCCCTGCTATGGCTATGTATTCTAATTCGGGCCCTGCGCCCCCAACCCTGCTCCCCAACCTCCAGCCATATGCTCCTCTGAGAATTTCACACATCCCTCTTACGTAGGCATTTATTTTCAAGGAATTGAAGGTGTCATCACAGTTTCTGTCATCCCTCCTCCACAGCTGCTGCCTTTATCCCGCAAAGCTTCCAGTGTGTCAGCACCAGGCACAGTGCACCTGCCCTTAGGATATGAAACCCACTGCCTCTGATCATAGGCCCATCAATGTCAACCAGAGCCCCAGACCAGCACAGCTGGCCCTACCTGCTGCACCCTGGCCCTGGCCACTTGGTCTTTCTATGTGCTCACCAGAGGACTGCCCTGGACTTCCAAGGGATGGAGACAGAGCACCAGTCCCTGGTGCTGGCTGTGGGACTTAGTTGTCACCTCCTGTCACTCCCCCCAGAGGCTGAATGGATGCATGAAGGCAGCAATGAAGTATAAATTTGAATGAAAGAAACTCCTACAAGTCAATAGCAAAAAAAAAAAAAAAAAAAAAAAAAAGACCAAACAACCCAATCTAAAAAATGAGAAAGGACTTGAATAGGCATTTCTCCAAAGACATAACATCTTGATGGCCAGCAGAGACATGGAAAGATGCTCAACATGACTCATCACCAAGGAAATGCTAATCAAAACCACAATGAGATACCACCTACCCCCCCCCCCACTTGTTAAGATGACCACTGTCTCAAAAAGCAGGAAATGACAAACGTCAACAAGGCTGGGAGAGATTAGAACACTTGTGCACTGTTGGTGGGATGGTAAAATGGAGCAGCTACAACACTGAAGAGTATGGCGTGTTCTCAAAACCAGAAAACACAACTGCTGTGTGATGCTTTAATCCTACTTCTGGTTCTTTTGTCCAAAGGAACAGAAAACCAGGATTTCAGAAGTTTGTGCACTCCCGTGTTCAGAGCAGCATATTCGCCATAGCCAAAGGGAAGAAACAACTTGAATGTCTGTCAGTGGATGACCAGATGAAGAACAGGGGCTGTTACCCAGCATTTAAAAGGAAGGAAACCCTGTCACCTGCTACACCATGAACTTTGAGGACATTATGCTCGGCGAAATGAGGAGAACATCCCACAATACAGCACAATTCCACTTACACAAAATATCTAAAGCAGCCAGGGCCCCAGAAGCAGAGCATGGAATCGGGGCTGCCAGGGACCAATGGATGGGCAAAGTGGAAAGTGGCTGATCAGTGACCCTAGAGCTTCAGCCACAAGAGATGAAAGCTCTGCAGATCTTCTGGACCACGGTGTGCATGCACTTAGCAGTACTGTGTTGTACACTTAAAAATTAGTTGAGTGTATGCCTTACCTTATGTGGTTTTTACCACAGTTTTCTTTAAAAGTACAAATGTGAAACTTATCCAGAATTGGGTGTGAGCATTACTTGTTCTTAACCACATGGCACTTAGACCTAATTAAAAATCAAGAGAGCAGGGTCTTGGGGCGGAGGGTGCTGTAGGTTGCCATCGAAGATGAGCTGAAACAGAACAAAGATGATTCTGTGACAGAAGCTCACAGGAATGTCGGCCAAGCATCAGACAGGTTCAAAATAGCCTTGAGCTGAGCACTAGTAGAGCTCACCCCAATTGTGTGAGCATCCCTGCCCCATTGGGAGCTCCACATTCCTGCCACAGGGCTGGAGGCCAGGGTGATGGACTGGGGTTGCAAGTTCACACTGCTCCAGAGGATGTCATCTCCTGCTGTCATGAGTCAGGCTTGGGTGTGCAGCATAGGAAGACCAGGGAGGGTGGGTCCTCTAAGACTGGTTCAGAGGGCATCTGAGTAGCCCCAGGCAGAATGTCTAGGGGACCAGGGTACAGAAAAGAGAGAAGCCAGGCCATGGGTGCATGCACACAGCTGGTTCTGTACATTAATGGGCAGCTGGAGCAGCCCCAGGGGAGGGGACCAAGGTCTAGGGTGGGGTCCAGACCCCTGCCAGGAGGTCTGAAAATGAAGGCAGGGAAGCCAGCGGAGAACCCCACGGTTTGGGAGCCTCGGGACTTTGCTCCAGACCTCACCTCCCTCCTAGGTGACCAGAGGTGGGAGGGACTCTCTGGAGGGAGAGGGTATAATGGAGGCTACAGCCTGAGTACAGGATGCAGGGTGGCCACCAAGAGGATGGACAGTGGATCCCACCTGGTTGCAGCTGGTCAGCTAGGCAAAGGGACCCCCTCCAGTATGGGGATGGAGAAAACCTCTGTCCTCCCTCTCTGAACCTGCCTTCACACTGGGGGCCATGCCATAATGGTGGGCCAGGGCGATTCAGCATGGACTGTGCCTGGCCCCTCACCCCACACAACCTCCAGCCTCCATCCCAAACCCTGGCCCTTGCAGTCTCACTTGTTCCCAGGGGAAAGGGGAGAAGAGCTTTAAATAGATGTGAGATCAACGTTCTTAAATGAAGAGAACCGAGTTCTTCCTAATTGCAAGCAACTGAACTTTCTAGAAGTAGGCTGAGCCATTGCCAGGGGAGCCACTACCCAGAGGGAGAGGCCTTCAGCATAATACAGCCAAGGAGCCACTGGGAAGCAGAGCCATCCATTCCATGCCCATGCCCCTGCCCGTGCCCTGATGGGTTGCAGCTGCTTCAACAACCAGCTGTGCTAACAAACACTGGTTGGTTTGGAAGCTTTCTAGGCAGGACAGTGGGGCTCATGCTGTGGCCAGAGATGAGGCTGCATGGCCGAGCGGGGGTAGGTCCCGCCGCCACAGCTGAGGCTGGCTAGGATCACTGCGGGGGAGGGCAGGAAGGCTGGTGGGGCCTGACCCATGTCCTTGGGCAAGGTGCTGGCGGAGCAGTGGGACCCTCTCCAAGTCCTCACACAGAAGTGCTGACCCCCGTGAGCACACGTGTACATCCTGCAGGGAAAAGTCTGGAGGGAGAGAGCATCACAGGTCATGTCTCCTCAGTCCAGCCACCGGGGTGTAGCTCCTCTGAGCTCACGCAGTTCAGGGCTGCCCTCTTGCACGGCCGTGGTCACCCTGTGTGGTCACCCTGTGTGGGCCCTGGCTGCAGGGAACCCTGTCTCTCCCCAGAGGGAGAGAGTCTCCAGGTCAGAGAGGGCCCGCCCTCATTTCTCTCTCCCCGGCACCAAGCGAGGATGCAGCCGTGGTAGGTACTTCCCGGATGTTTGAGTGTTTCTGGAGCAAATGGCTAGAGGAGCAGTGGAATGTCTGGCCATATGGGTGGATGGATGGATGAGCGCGTGAATGCCTCCCCTGGAAATGAAGCACGTTTTCCCCAAGCCCACTCCCCCCCATACAGAGGTGCTCAGGCTCCAGACTGAAGCCGTTGTGAAATGTCCGTGACCTCCACTCAGCCTGACGAGCCTCATGACAGGCTTGACTAATCCCCTAAACAGAGCTTCGAGTGTCCACCCTCCAGCGTCCAGCTGCCAGGCTGCACCTCTGCCTCCTCTTTTTTGCAGGCTCAGCTGTTTTTAAAAACAGATGGGGCAGCGCTTTCAGAATGAAGGACACGAGGGCTTTGCTTTGGAGTCATCCCACATTTCTGCCGCCAGAGGGGAAGACCCTGACTTGGCACATCCTATGTCCCCAGCAGGGAGCATCTCACTAGGGCCCAAATAACTTTCCAGTGCATGTTTGTTGAGTGCACGCTGGGGAGAGAATCTGCATACTGCATGGAGATGGAGCTTCTCCAGCCACGGGCCGGGACATTTGCAGACCCCAGGGTGTTTGGATTCCAGGGCTGGGGGACTGGAGTGTCCCCAGGCTGCAGGCCCCGAGTGCCATCTAACAGTGCCCTCTGCCCTCTGCTGTGCTGGCCTTTCTCAGACACAGGACCACTGGGTGGCAGGTGTGGGGAGCAGGTGGGTCCACCCAGCCATCCTGAACCTCGGCTCTCGTACAGACAATGTGCCCCTCTGTGGTATCCCTGGCATCTGCAGGTGACCGCTCTGAGAGTGCACGTTTGCAAAATAGGGCTTCATTAATTATTTCCAAAAACTTGATAGAGAGAAATTTGGATGGATTCAAAATCCATTTGCGTTAACAACAACAACAAAAAAAATCAACGTCACAAGTACCAGAAGAAGAAAAGAAAAGATGCTCTGATTCTTGAAACATAATTTCAAATGCTAAAATGGCTCTTAATTTTTTTATCATTTGGGGAGATGCATATTTCTAGTCCATGTACTGAGTTTTAAAAACCTGATCCGAAATTCCACATAGCCATTTAAGGTATAAAATCTGATTATTGAAAATATATTTTCAACGGAAGCAAATGCAAGAAAGTTTCTCACGATGAAACTCGAAAACATTTTATTTCTAACTTTTATACAAATCCAATATTTCGTGTTTTCTCTGATATTTTTACCCTACGTTACTCATCCCAATTGCACACTATAAAAGAAATATAATGAACTTCTTCACGCAGCCTCAGAGATCCTCACATCCCCCAGGGGAAGCCCCACGTGGAAGGCAGATGTCACCGTGTCTGCGCCAGAGCGCTGGGAGGCACCGGAGAGAAAGAACCGCCTCTCCCGGTTCAGAAGTGCTAACGTTCTTAAAATCCTTGTCAAAAGTATGAAATTCTGGCATAGGCTTAGGTTTTAATAACTCAAAGTTCTTTGAACCAGAGAAGTCATGTCAGAGGTCAGGCTTTTAAAAAGTCATAAAATTGGCTGCCAAGACTAATAATGCGGCGGATTATATTTTCCAAGGATGATTCCCCTCCCACGTGACCTTCTTACCCTGTCACGCTGATGCTCCTCCCAAAATGAATGGGATCTGTGTTTGCTCCTCTTTCAGCCTGCTTTGACTGCAGCAGGGACATGTTGCATGACCCCCAAAGCCAGGTATTCCTGGTACGTTTGCCACATGGGCTCCAGGGGGCCCAGCCACCCTGCCTTGAGGATGCCCAAGAAGCCCCTTGAGGGCTCCTCCGCAAGGGGTGCTCCAGGTGAGCCCACAGCCAGCAACTAGCAGCAACCTAGGGTGACACATCTTGAACGTGGATCCTCTGCCCCGATGGGTACCCCAAACCCTCCGGCTTGCATGGTGTGGAACAGGCACAGGCTCCATCCCCCTGCCTGCCTCATAGCTTTGTGAACAAAATAAATGGTTGTGATTTAAGCCACCAAACCTTACAATGATTAGTTACGCAGAAATAGTTGGCAGAACAAGGAAACCAGATCATCAGCTGAAACAGGTCAGAAGGAGGCTAAATTAGCAACGCTTATAAAAAGCTTTCAAAAGTGTATGTGCCCTTAAATCCAACCATTCTGATGGGGAGGATTGAATCCTCAGAAACACACAAAAGATGTGCTCTAGGATTTCTTCACAAAAATGTTCTTCAAAACAGCAAAAAGCTGAAAAATAGCCAAACGTTGGTAGAGCATGGGGTGCTCGGTGACGGCACAGCTCGTTCCTTGGGCCCTGAACCTGGTCCTCGGAATCACCTGTGGAACTGGAAACACTGACCAGCCCCTCCCCCCAGTTCTCATCCTGATGAATCCAGAGGTTATCAGGGGCTGTGACAGAGAAGGCGTGAGGCACCTGTCCCAACAGCCACCCCTAGATCCCGCTGCGTTCGTTCTCTAAGATGCAGTCCTGCCATGGGGTCTTCTGCATCTGGGCACATAGGATTTCCATCATGGCAGATAATTTCCCACAAAACCTAGAGCAGCTTACACTCCTATCAAGAACACACGACTTGCATTGCCCCACACCCGGGGCAGCCCTGCGGTCCTGATCCCTTGAATTTGGTCAGTGTGGTGTGCACCCCTGGGCACGTCACGACCTGCGTATGCCTTCCCCCGACAGCTGGTGGGCTGGAGCACCTGTCTGCTTTCCACGTCCGTTTCCTCTCTAGAAATGTCTTCCTTATGTCCTGCATTCTCCGCCCCCTGCCTTTCGAGCAGTTTATATTTTTCTTATCATCTTGGAGGAGTCTGTGTGTTAGGGGTACTGCCCTTCATCCAAGGCCATGTAAGTTCTAAATATTTCCTCTGAGGCCTGGTCATCCTGACAGCCACCTACCACCCATGGCCATAGATACTTAAACTCATTTTCATTTAATTTAATTGTAAGTTTATTTCCTCAGTCAGACCAGCTTTGTGAAGTGTGTGATCGCTGCCCACAGCCGGCGGCAGCCTTCCCGGACCGCTCATGATGGAATGTCTGTGTCCCACCGACAGTTCTGTTAGACCGCTGCGTCACAGGCCACCCCACACTCCCCATCTGTGCTGCTTTTGGCCACAGAGTTTGAGATTTTTTACAAAGTTAAATCTGATTATTTTTTTTTTATGACTCCTAGGTATCTTTTCTTGTGTAAGAAGGTCAACCATATCCCAAGGGTGTTTCCAAAAAAAAAAAAAAAAAACACACACACACACACTTGTTTTTACTTCTGATATTTTTATGCTTTTTCTCATTTGGATCTTTAACCCATGGAGAATTTACTTTTGCGCACAGCAAAGTTGTATCTCTAGTTTTATTTTCTTCCAGGTATGCAGCAAGATAATTTGTTAAGTAACCCAGTCTATTTATGTAAGAGCTGATTTTCAAATGTCCAGTTGTGGAAGGTCTGAGTAGTTTCTGACTTTTGTTTCCCTTTATGACCTGAGCCTGGCTCCTTGCCTTCAGTGGTTCTGGGTTCTGGTCTGCAGCCGGATGGAGATGGGGGGGGCGGGTACTCACTGCATTTTCACCAAGTCCGCAGACTCCACGCTCTTGCCCCAATTAAAGACGGGGCCTTGAACCCCGGGAATGTCTTCCTGGTAAGGAAGCAGCTGGAGGTGCCAGAGCAGAGACACAGGGATCAGGCGGTGGCACTGAGACGTGACCTGAGCACGGCCGGCTGGATGACTGGGGGACCGCATGTGTCCACAGCTCTGTGGCTGCGTGCTGCACATCTGCTGCGTGGCACTGGCACCTCCTGCTCCCGGGCTCCACTGCAGGGACACAAAGATGACTTAGAGCCAAAGCCTCAGTTCCCGTCATACCATCTGCTCTCACGGGCTCCAGAAGCTCCTCCCTGGCCGCTGCCCAGGCGTCCTCAGTGACCAGCCTCTGGGCTTGGCCTCTGCCCAGCGAGCCAGCCTAGGTGCAGAAATGTGCCTGGCACTAGCAACCCGTACATCTGATCAGACCAGAGGTCTGGTGAAGGGGCCTCCCTTAGGGGGGTAGGTAGTGCTGGCTATACAGTTTGAGGGGCCCAGTGAAAAATAAAAATGCAGGCCCCTTGTTAAAAGTTAAGAATTTCAAGTTGGTGACAGCAGAGAGTATAACCACAAAGGAGCTATGGAACTAGCCCTGCTCTGGGGATTACAGACCCAGGGAACAGGGGCCCTGCCCCAGCTCCCGCCACTCACCTGAGGTGCCCTTGCCTCCTGACTCCAGAGCCCAGGGCCCCACCTGCAGGGGCTGGTGGCGTCCTGGCCTCCAGCCTCTCCTAAAGCCCCAGGCTGTGCCCCCATATGAAAGCTCCACTCAAATTCTACTAATTTAGAAACTCAGCTCCACAGAGGACCCAGCCACCAACTCCAAGCCTTACACCCATCATACCCAAGTCCCCGCTGAAGGTGTGACCTTCAGGTGGATGTGGACACAGCCCTTAGGAGCACCACAAAGTGAGCAAGAAGCCAGCTTGAGGCTCTGTGTTCTGCAATAGGATAGACCCGGGGCCATGTGCGGCTCCTGTGCTCACCGGGTCACAGCAAGGAATGCTTCAGGTGATTTAGGAGCACGTGGCATGAGCCCCAGTGCCTGGCACACAGCAGAGGTGTATTAATGGTCGTTTCTAAGGCCCTGAACCCGTGGCCATGTGGTGAGAGCACGGACCTCCTGAAAAATCCCGGCTGGGCCATCTGCCCGCTGCCTGTCCTCACTCCACTTCCTGGACACCTGTGTGCCTCGATCCGCCGAAGGGAACGGGGTTGACAGTAACAACACATTCCTCCTCGCACTATCTTATGGAGGAAATACATTAACATTTGCTCCTTGGCTTAGGGTGCTGCTGGGCACACAGCCAGGGATGTACGGGTTTCCGTTTATTGATGAGACAAAATCAAGAGTGTGCCATGATTGTGTGTGGTTGGAATTGGAGGTGCTGGGTTGCAGGTCTCGCCCACCTCTCCCACCCACGGCCCTGAGGAGCCCTGTAGCTTGTCCGAGGGGCAGTCTCCTGGCCACTGAGTGGGGTTACTGCCTGGGGCCTTCAGGTGGTGGCAGGAGTCACACTACCCCTGGTGTCTAAGTGCTGATGAGCAGGTTACAAATGTTCACTACCGTCCTTAACAATTACTCTTCCAGCCATCAGAGTGGGGACAGAGGAAGAAGCTCAGGACCCACTCTGTGTGCTTCCCGTGGACCCATTGTGTGGCCAGCGTGTGGAGCCTAGCCAGGGCAGCACTTGTCCCCCAGAGGTTCAAGCTGTCCTGTGAGGGGCAGACAAGCACCGGAGCTGCAGGGAAGGGGGTGTTGCAGAGATGGGGGCTATGGCAGTGGTGCTGCGGGGAGGGCCTCCAGCACCATGTGTGTAGCCCGGGGTCTGGCTGGCCTCACTGGCTGCTCTCAGTGCCAGGCACACAGACATCTGGGGGCTTTGGCTTCCTTATCTGAAAAGCAGCTAAAACAGATCAAAGTATGTGCAAACCATCTAAGAAACGGCAGAGAGACAGGGGCTGCTCCTCCCCAGCCACAACCATCCAAGACCATGGAAATGGGGCGGGGGGAGTCCTCCACCCAAACCCAAATGCAGCAAGTTCACCTAGAGGTTGCAGGGGGTGAGGGGTGGGGGCAGGAGCGGCCCCAGATTTGCGCCACTGACATCCCGCATCCAGGATGAAGGGAATTTCCTGAGCCTGGCTTTGCTGTCTCTTATTCCTGTTATGAAACACAGCGCTCTTCCTGCATCCATAAAGATGAAGACATTCTTTCACAGGGATTTAATTTCGGGGCTGCGTGCCTGGCCCCTGAGAAAACCCAGGCTTCCTCCTCCTTTGCAGTCTAGCCCGGGCAGCTCTGTGAGCTGCAGACAGGCCTGCATTCCCCTAATGCCCCTGGAATCGCTTGCTCACACTGAAATCCGCTGCCTCAGGCCTTTCCAGCCAGAACTAAGCCTGCTTTTCATGGGCAATCAGTCAGTGGCCCGGAGCAGGGAGGGGACATGGGGGCACCCACACACCCCGCCAGGTCTCTGCAGACAGCAGGCGCAGAGTCCTCCTGCCCCTGCCCCTAGGCACAGAGCCCTGGGGATGGGGGTGGGGACGCTCAGCCGGGGCAGGGTAGGGGGGCAGTGGGCAGTGACAGGAAGAACAGACATGTCCACTTCACGGAGGAGGAAGCGAGACAGGAGCCCTGCCACGTCCACAAGAGGGCTTGAACCAACTTCCTGAATGGCCCCCCGAGTCCCCCTCCCTGTGGCCACGAGGCACCTGCTGCACTGTCAGCAGCACCATCTGGGCAGGAAAGGAGAACACATTTGAGGCGGTGTCCCCAGCCTGGGGCTCGTCCATGGAAGTCACTCGGCGCCCCTTCCTGGGGAGGGCGGGGGTTCCTCAGCTTGGAGATCTGAAGGCGGTCTTGGGCTGGGGCAAGGGGCATGTGGGTTGGCACCGTCAGGTCCAGGGGCTTCATTCAGCAAACGTGTATTGGGAGCCCACCCCGTGGCAGGCATCATGCCAGGTGCTTCGGCTTTGGGACTGAACGGAACCAAGAGAGGCCACTGAGCACCGCCAGGCCCCACAGCACCAACTGGAACAGGAGCACAGGCTGCGGATCTGACGAAGGAAGACTCGGTCCCCTCCCTTCCGTCCCTGGCCTCAGGCCCTGGGCAGGTAACATGTTGCAGATACCAGGGTCCCTAGCTGCAAAATGTGACTGGCCCTAAAACCTGCCTCTCAGAAGGTGTGGGGGGCATTGAAGGATGTTTTATAGATGGCAGGATCCATACCCTCACTAGGCCTGACTCTGCAGCTCAGGGTAGTACAGGATGGTGCATGAGCAGGATCCAGCAGGCCTGGGTTCAAATCCCAACCTTGACCCCGTGACATGATCTAGGGCTTGTGACTTAACATGTCTGGACCTGTTATTACCCTAACCATAAACCGGGGAAGGATGATGGCAATACCTGACCATCAGGATAAGGATTAAATGATTAAATTCAAAGGTAAATTTAAGAGCTCTTACAGTTTAAAGGTAAAGGGTTTTGCACGGAGATTTCCTTGTAAGCCCTAAATAAATGTGAGTTGCACTTTAATCATTCATATTCTTTCATTGCAAGGATAATACAAGGTATTTTTCTATCTTTCTTTTGTGCGTCCTTGGATCAATCCAAAAAAATGCCAAATTGGAAACATACTCACTGCACAAAGATAGAGCTGTGGGGAGCTTTGAAAAGGCACCAGAGCTTCAGAGAACTGGCTGCAGTGCTGTGTGCTCTGTGTGTGTTATCCTTCCCGGGCTGGGTGTCTCGCCAGGTAAGCACCAGCCACTCCTAGCATCAAATGTCACACTGGAGGCCAGAGGAGGTGGCACAGCCTCTGCTGACCCTCCGCTCCTCCCAGCCCCCCCACCTGTTCACCACCCAGCCACCCGAGCCGCTTTCCACACACCTGGAACCAGGGCAGAGACCCTGAGGACTGTGTCACCTTCACCCATGAGAGAATGGGGCTTTGGCCGTCCACTAGAGCAGGAGAGGCCCTGAGGGAACATCGGCCCCCCTGTGGCCCCAGTATCCATTTCACCTCAAAGGAAGCAGGCATAATAAGGGTTAAGGACTTCTGCAGAGTCTCACAGGAGCTGAGGACTCAGACAGGGCTGGGCCCTGGGCGTGGGCCTCCCTGATCTGCCCACTGGCATCACTGTGACTGTATGCTGGGTCACCGGGCTCAGTGTCATCGTTCCCCCACCACCCTAGGACCCACTATATCAGAATCTCTGGGCCCCGGGCATCCATATGGGGTAGCCAGGGGGCCAGCGCCACATTGCAGCTGGGACGCCACCCCCTTGAATGCTCCGGGCCTCGGCTCACGTTCCACTGGCAAATTCCCAGCCTACACGGGCCCAGGCCGTGTGCCGGAGACTCCCATGTGTCTGGGGCACCAGGATTATTCAAACCTCCCAAACATTTCCAACATGCAACTCAGATTGAGAGCCAGCTATGATGTAGCTTCTTAATCTGACTTTAAAACTCTATTCACTCAAAAAAAAAAAAAAAACTATTCACTCTTCAAGGAAAATCATAATACTTCATTGTAGCAAAAAACAAAAACAAAAAAACCACCAACAAACCAAAGCCAGTACCTGTTGGGCAGCAGTACAACCCATCATGTGCTCATCTGGACTCAAGTGCCAGCAAACAGAGGCGTTTGTACTCATGGGGAGAGGAATCTGTGGTTTTGTCTGCCCACCTCAATCACTGCCATATGCCAAGTCAGCGGAAAACATGTTGAATTTGCTTTAACATAAGCAATTATGAATCTAAAAGATCATTCTCAACTAACAAATAATAAACAACCATGTTTAATGTAGCAGAAAGGAAATAGGTTTAGTTAGTGCCACAAAACATTCTGTCTTAACATGGGGTCCCCGTAAACAGAGTATGGTGTCTAACCGTCCACGGAAGGAAGGGCTGGGATGGGACTTCCACTAGGGTCACGTGGAAAATCCTGTTTTGTTTTGTTTTAAAGTAAGATTGCCTAAAATTCCAAAGCGGGTTAGCCTCTTTGTTCACTTCCCAACTGCTATGAGGGCACCTCGGGAATAAGCGCCCAGCCACCCGCCTGGGCCCTCTGCAGAGCCCCAGCCCCAGATGCATGGAGCCTGTTTCCAATAAGCAGAGGACCAACCTCACTGAGCCCAAAACCCAAGAGCTGCTCGGCCGTCATGGGCAGGAGCGCAGACTGGGCTCCAGCGCCCACCGGGTTGGGGGGCCTCCGGGGCGGGCGGCCCTCGGGGTTCCAGACGCAGTGTCAGTCACCTACCCTTATCAGTTCTCCGTCCAACACTTAGAGTCACAAAGCTGGCTGGAAAAGTGATAAGGGGATGTGACTGGCTGACCAAGAGGCTTTGCTGCAGTTTACAGGTCCCGATGAAAGCTGACGTCTGGTTTCCCAGCCGCAACTCACTGTACCCTCCCTGCCACTGCTCCCTCGCCCCAGGGCCTCTCTGTGCCCGTCTGCCCTGCTCCCCTCCCCGTCTCTCCTCTGGACATCTGGCGGGGCACTCGTGTTCCTGCACACGGTCGCTGAGATATGCAGCCCTGCATAGCTATGCAAAGTAGTAGATGGTTCACATTAAAAAAAAAAATAAAATAAAATTTTAAATTAATTTAACTGTTGAGATTAATAAATAAACCAAAGTTAGCAAAGTCTTTACCCAAAAGCTCCCGCAGGTCTGAGGCAGGCCCAGCATGTTCTGCTCCTCCGGGACTCTGCTTCTGTGCCACACCCACATGCCATTCATAAAGCCCAGCTCTGAGTCTCCTCCTCTGGCAGGGATTGGTCCTCAGAGGTGCTGGCCCCAGGCCAGGACCCATCAGCCACAAATCCACTGGAGCTGGATGTGTCCACTGCACTATGTGGCCTCCACAGGATTAGGCGGGGGTGGAGTTTGGGTCTAGCGGGGAGACCTCACCCCCCCACCACGGCGGACTCCTCCCTCTTGACTGTCGACCTTCCACACCATCCATGCCCAGAGTTATCGGAAACCAAAAACTGGTAACGTGGCTTCTGTTGCAGAGACCTGACCAGGATCATCTACGTCAGGAAGAGTCCAGAGAGGAACCGCCCATCCCTCAGGAGGGGATTTGCATGGAGTAAAGCCATCCATCCACTTCGGATCCCCTGTACTGCTGCTCACCTATTGGTGGCTTATCTAACCTTGAGCAAATCATTGAGTCTCTCTGAGCCTTGGTACCTGGTCCCTAAAGCAGATCATCTCGCCTAAGTCCCAAGACCGCTCTGAAAACAGCATGAGGAGAGGGATGGAAAAGGCTTTTCTCGGACCTAGGGCCCAGTCTGGGCTCACAGCCTCTGGCAGGGCTTGTAAACTCTGGGTCTCAGCTGCCGCTTCTGCAAAATGGGGTCGTAATAGCTACCTCAGGAGAGCTTCTCTGCAGAGAGAACAGGTCAACGGTGCAAAGGGAAGAGCGTGGCCTTTGTGGTTAGTTGGCCTGCCTGTGAATCCTACTTTGCCATTCATTGGCTCTGTGTCAGTGCCCTGGCCTCTGGGAGCCTGCTTTCCCATGTCCACAGGTGACAATCCTGACAACCCTACCTGCCAGGGCTGTGCTGAAGGTGAACCCAACACCCTACACACACAGAATTCAACTGATGTGTAGCTGACATCATGGACAAGGTAATGCAATCATGGACAGTGGCTGTGAGCCTTAGCTACTTCAGCCAAGCTTCCGAGATGCATCACTGGTCCACTTGGATGGCTTCCCCAGGGTCAGGCCAATCCAGTCCGGAGCACCACCTGCTCCTCCATCTGTGTCCTATAGGGAAGGTGTCCATTAGGCACAGGGCTTTGGAAACCAGCTCCTTGTTGGGCACCAGCAGATTATACTCTGGAAGGGCAAATGTCAAGGATCCAGGACCCAGAAAAACAGCAGAACCAGGGGCTCTAGCTGGTGGAGCAGGTGAGCCAGTCCCAGGACTCGAGGAGTCCAGGTGTGTGGAAAGAGGGAAGACCCCTCCCTGGATGGGGAAGCAGGACTGTACAGTGGTAGTACACCTGTTCCTGTTTGAACCCACCCCCATGTCTCGCCGTTGGGAACCAAAGCCCAGGTTGAAGGATCCCAAGGATGCAGCTCTCTTGTCCTTGGCCCTGGATCAGAACCAGTCTATGACATGGGCCAGAAAGCAGATGTTTTTACACAGGAGACAGAAGGGCCGAGCAGCAAGAGGAGGGGGATGAGGGTGACCAGCCCAGTCACCTCCTCCCAAGGACACAAACTGTGACAGAAGGGAAAATGCTGTGGTTCACTTCTTCCACGGAAGCTGCTGTCCTATTCAGGGCTTGCAATCCTGGGCTCCACACTGTGGGCCTCCATCTGCAGAGACCCTGACGGGAGCTTGGAAACGCTGGTTCTCAAACCTGGAGAGCATCTAACAATACGATTCCACGTGCCACCCAGTGCCCAGTCTAAACCCGAACCGTCCAGCCGTGCCAAGGGCTACATTTCAAAGACCCCTCCCCTTTTGTCTTGTGTCCCTGGTCTAAAGGTTGTTTATGTCTGGGTGTTTACATAAGATAGAGTGCTTAAAACGTTAATCAAAATTTCTTCTAATCTTTGCAATGAATTCACTTGCATGGGGCTTTTTCATTCCAATCAAATTCATCCAACAAGAGGAGTCTCCATCCACTGATGAGGCTGTGTGTTTTCCAGGGCTGCTCCAGACGCTGGGGAGAGTGGGACGAGCTCAGCCCCTGGACTGAAGGAAACGAGGCGCTCACGATGATGCTGACTCACCACAGGGACACGGGGAGACCATCCCGTGGCAACACTTCACAATTCACAGTGGTCATGGCTGTGCCAAAGGAGCAAGCAGGGCCACAGCCAGCTGGCGGGGGCTGCAAGCACAGCCCTCTGGCGGCCCCCAAGGCTTTCCCCTCTGACTCTGTCCCTGATGCTCCAAACTCACTCCCACCCGTCTTCCCTGACAAGTCCCGAGGCAGGGTGCTGCGCCGCCCCGTTAGGACCAAACTCCTGGGCACCGGAGCTTCTGTTACTGAGACATCAGGTACAAGGGGCCCCTGCTGGGGGCTTCGGGGGCCACCTGTCCAGCTTCTCACAGCTGGACCCCTGATCCGTGTGGTCCAGCACAGCCTGTCCCCCTTGGCTCACTCCCTCTGTGGCCCTGGCCACAGCTTGCTTGTTTTTGTTGTGCCTTCAAAGGCTTTTTATTGACACATGTTCTACAACCACCAGTGTGCACATCACTGAAGCGCTGCACACACACCCTCTAAAATATACGTCTATGCACACGTCAGTGGACCTGGGCTTTCCTTCTAGTACAATACAATAATACAATATATTTCTAATACAGTAAATTTTCTCAGGGACTGGCTCCACTCAAAGTGTCACCACCTTTTCTTTGCAGAATTCGGCAGATTCAGGAGGTTAAGGAACTTGTCACAGGCTTCGCAGCTGGTCAGAATTCCAGCCTGGATGTTGTCTCCGTTTGCTTTCTCCTACACCAGGTGCCCGAGCGGGCGGGTGGGCGCGCCCGCCAGAGCCTCACCCAAGGAATCCGGGTCGCGCGTGCCTTCTGAAGCCACCTACCGCTCCTTAGCCTGGGAGCCGGGGACGGTCGTGGCCAGGGAGGCCGGCTTGAAGAGGCAGTGGAGCGGTTGCTGAGACGCTGGACCACGCCCTGCCCATCTTTCACGAACCCCCGTCCACAAAGCTCCCCTGCGGACCGCACCCGGGGCTTCTGTATGCACTCCGGCCTCGCCTGGCCCTCAGGGTTACGAAACCCCCAAGCTTCCGCTTCTCCGGCCGGGCGGCCTGTCACATCCACTTTGCATCTCACATAATCCCTTCCTGCCGACTGACTGGTTCTACCTCGGCCTGTCTGCCCACCAGTGGGTCAGCTCCTGCCGGGCAGTGTGGATGGTGACCCCCAGCCGCCTGCCGCCCTCCCCCAGAGCTGGCCCAGACAAATGTGTCCCAGGGTTGCGTGTCAGTCCGGCTGCGGGAGGGACTGGATGGGGACAGGCGGGGAGGGACAAGGACACGGGCCAGCCCTTGTGCAGACCAGGCTGCCCTGCCTGTTCATGCTCCGGGGCTGCGACCTCTGTGTCCTCCCCAGCCTCCATCCGGTTGGGCTCCCTTCACCCGGTTTAATGAGCTCAGGAATGCACTCGGTGGAGACGCCCAGTGTTTGCTTTGGCCCCATAGAGCTGAAACGTGCCCCAGGCTCTGCTCATCTGCCTGCAGGACGGCTCGGCTCCATCTCAGAGAACACCCAGGGGCAGCAGGCAGGCTACGCCCAGAACAGGGCTAGGCACCTGCATTTAACATATCACAAAGCATAGGAGGCATCTTCTGGCCTGTCCACAGACCTGCTGCAGATGGGAATGCGCATTTCTCTGACGCTGGTTGGGGCCCAGCTGCCAGCCGCTTCAGAGCTGGAGGCCACAGGTCTAGAACTGGCCTTCTCTCCCCGAACACTGCCTCGTTCTGAGGGCCCCCAACTGCATCTGCTTCTCTGACGCTCATCTGGGAAGTGCTCTCTGAGCTCGGGCTGCATGCTGGGCACTGAGCTGAGGCCCTGGGACATGGGGCTGCGCCCAAGCTGCCAGGCACCAGGAAGAGTGGCACACTGAGCCACCACCACCAAGTGTGGAAGGAGAAATAGAAGCACAGAAACGGGGCTGTGGTTCCTGAACCCCACTCGAGAGCCAGTTATGATTCTATCCTGACTCGGGGCTTAAGTACACAAAGAAAGATAAGAAATAAATGGTGTCAAAATGACCCCCAGGAGCTGGAGGGTGAGAACACCTGCAGGTGGTCACCAGGGGGACCCCTGTCCTGTCCTAGTCCAGCACCACATGTGCCCCTCCCTCCCAACCTTACTTCCCACTCATGTCACCTGTGGGTCAGCCTGGTTCTATGTGTCCTTGAGGACAGGGGACACCCACTGAGGCCCTGGACACTCACAGATGCTCAGCAGACTGGGTGGCGTTGGCTCCTTGCTGTCGTGCCCTTCAAGGCCTCCCTCCCCAGGATGGTGGTACAGTCGGGATGCGGGAGAAAATACATGACTATAGACTGCATAGACTGCAGTCTGCCCTGATGGGAGCGCATCAACTGCAAACCATCAAGCCATCCTGGTTCCTGCAATGGCCTTGCTCTTGGGCATCTAAGTCCTTGTTTCCACGTGGAACGTCTTCCTCCAGGGGCTCTGTCACTGTCCTCCCACAGGCCTGGCCCCCACTCCCAACATTCATGCAGATCACGTGATATCAACACAGTCATGGGTCATTCCATGCCTCTAGTGTGTGGCCGGATGAGACATTGCCTTCTGACTCAACAATGCCTCTTTCCACCACACACACAAGGGAACGTCGAAACCCCCGAATACACGCAGGTGTACATGCTGTCCTTCTCTGCACTCTGATGTGGTGAGAGAGAGGGGCATCAGAATATTGCTCCGTGTAGGGTCAGCAGCGGTAGACCTTGTCACACCCCTCCCCAGGTCCTCCCTCTGCTCTCATCTCCCTGGCCTCACCCTCCTGTGCACACCCCCTGCTGCATCCCTTTGCAATGCTCCACCGAGGGGTCTCCTCATCTTGTGCAGAATGCAAGCTGGACGCCCCCCACTGTCAGGGGACAACTATGAGATATGTACTGAGGGATGTGTCTGGTGGGATTGACCTGTCCACACCCTCCTGCTGATCCCCTTCTCTTCTCCATCTTCCCCATTCAGCTTTCTAAAGAAACCAACAGTAATCACATCATTAGATAAGGGTGTACTTTCGGAAGACTCCAGCCCAACACAATCTCCCCACCATTTTAAACTCTTTTTGCCAAGAATACATGATGTGCTCCCAAGGCCCCAGTGGTTTCTGGAGTCATCAGAAGGAGGATGGATGAAATTCTAAAACTCAAGGATCTTAGGGTAAGACCCTTGGGAACCATGGCCGATGATCACCATGTTTTAGAGCTGGGCTGTCTCTCAGGGTTGGCCAAGCTCAGCTCCGCACTTCTCAGGTGAGGCATCTGAAGACATCCAAGGACAAGCCTGTTGCCCAAAGCCACCCCCCAGGGAACGGCGGGGCTGGATCCTCTGGTCTGAACATTTGCTCTGAAAGGGTTTAACCAAGTGGCAAGCCCCTCCCAAGGTCACTGACTAAGTTCACAGCCAAAGAAAAACATGTTCTGACATTTCGACTCTCCCATGAACTTTGCAGAAACTGAAAGAAGAAAGTACCCAACCCTTTCAAAGCCATGTGTCTAGGTGGCAAAAAGAAGTCCATTCTAAAAGGAATTACCTGCACCATCTAGGCCTGGCAGAGGTTGATGCTACTGATAATCCCTTGAATAATAGCCACATCTCCAGGCCTCTTCGTGGTCTCAGTCAGGGAGGCCCAGGACTTACTGGCAGAGAACAGAGACTCTGCAGGTCCAGCTGAGCAGTCCAGTCCTTAGGAAAGGGGAGACGGGGCTCAACATAATCTGGTTCACACGCCTATACATCTTACATAACACTCTGCACAAACAGCACAGCCACTGGGACATCCAGAAGCTGCAGGGGGAAAGCCCGGGACAGGACATGGGCTCACGTTCCCAAAAGGCTGAGAAATGCCATGTGGAAGGAGTGTGGGCCTGCAGTCCGGGCAGTCCTCTGCCCAACGAGGTCCCTTCATGGCCTCTCTGCTTGCTCCTGCCCCAACCAAGGACACCCCGGAGCCTCACGATGGGTAAACTTCTGCAGAGCACAGAGTTGTTTCCAGAGCTGTGAGCCCATCTGCACTTCTGCAAAAGCGTTTTTGATTATGCATCGTGAAGGTGAAATGTAAGCAAGGCCCTAAAATACCCACTCGGCCTGCGTACACATGCAGCCGAGGTGTGGGAAGCATGGCTCAGCCTGGGAGCCTTCTCAGAGATATTTAAAACAACATATTTTATTAAAGCAGGATATTTTTATCTGACTTGCTGTCTTCTCGGGATGTCTTCCAACATGTGAAAGACAATAGGGTTTAACTGTTAATTATGTGATTTCTATCAGTAGCATATTTTAAAACGAAAGATGAAGAGTGGATTATTCTCTGCCCCGTGATCCCGTGACCTCTCTCCTTGGCTCCCCTCCCAAGGAAGCAGCAGAGGACAGCAAGAGACTATGACACAGAGGTTCCCTCCAGGGTGCCTGGGGAGCTCTGCCTGAGGGTGAAGCATCTGCCTTCAGCTCAGGTCCTGATCCTGGGGTCCTGGGATTGAGTTTTGCATTGGGCTCCCTGCTCAGCAAGGAGTCTGCTTCTCCTTCTGCCCCTCCCCCTGTGTGTGTTTTCTCTCTATATATATTTATCTCTATCTCTCTCAAATAGATAAATAAATAAAATCGAAGAAGAAGAAGAAGAAGAAGAAGAAGAAGAAGAAGAAGAAGAAGAAGAAGAAGAAGAAGAAGAAGAAGAAGAAGAAGAAGAAGAAGAAGTTGTTCTCTCCAGCAGGATGCATGATGGCCAAACACCAGGATAACCAGACCGGCTTTGTGAAAAATCTGGTTAAACACACTTGGGTGCATCCCTTCTATGGGAAGTCATATTATTAGCCTGGTTGACTAGGTGGTGTCGTGGCTGTAAGGCACGTCTGCAAACTCTTGGACACTCACCCCACCAGGAGGCCAAGTTCACAGCGCACCCCCTTAGCCTGTTCAGGGAGCTTCTGTGGCTCCTCCATGGATGAAAGGAGGTAGAAGTGACTTCAGGACCAGGTTAGAGAGGGCCACGTGGCTTCCGCTTATTTCACTTGGGATATGGGCTCTGGGAGCTTTGGGCTGCCATGCCAGGAGTTGGTTCCCTATGGAGGGCATGTGGAGACCTCAGGGGTCCTGCCTCATCTGGAAGTCTTCCCAGCTCATGTGCCTGATCTGTGGGTGAAGACAGCTTCCCTAGGACCCCCGCCCCAGCCGCCACCTGCCCTTGGCCACTGAGAGCCCCTCCATGAGAACTACAGTCACCGCCTCTCCAAGCAAAATTAATTATTGTCGCTGGCTGAAGACACTGTTTGGGATGACGGGTTGTTTCACCACATGTGAATCACTGAAACACAGAAGCAGAGGTTCAAAGAGATTGTGAATCCTGCCCAAGGTCCCATGACTCATAAGAAGGAAGCCCGAGCTGGGATTGGAAATGAGGCCTTGGGTATGGGGACTGTGATGAGAAGATGGTCTATTCTGCTTGGCACAAAGTTGTTCAGCAGAGAAGAGGAGACATGTCAGCCCAAGGCTCAGGTCTCCTGGGTCAGCACAGCAGGATTTGGGGTTGGCAGGTGCACAGAGCACTGGGCACCACCAAGTGCTGCTTGCTACCAGGGACACAGGCTGGCTGTGATGCCCACCATGCTTTCTCCCTTCCTGCTCAGTTTCCCACCTGCTCCACAAGGTGTCCCTTGTGTCCCTGCATCTGGCCCTCCATCCACAGAAGGGCTCAGCTGCTACCTTGTGCATTAGGTCGGAAGTGCCCGCCTACCACCACTGACTCCATGCACACAGCTTGCACCTTGTGCCCCCACCTGGCCCAATGCACTCCCCTCCCTCCCCTGCATTACCCTCCCTCCCCTTGCACCACCCTCCCTCACCATCCAGACAGCAGAGTTTGCAGCCCTTGGCTTGAGATATAGAGATGCTCCTCAGTAGGACGTGCACCTGTCTCCTTGACCCCGCCCCCCATTCTCCACAGATTTGGCCACGGCATGAAGGATCCCCTCACCCTACCCCTCTATAAGGCCTATGGCAGCACCATTGTTCCTAGGGAGGCACAATTTAGGAAAAGCTGGACTATGAGACCACCCTGGGGTCTTCTAATCCTGCTCTCAGCACCCAGTTGTCAGCAGGCTCTACCCTCGGGGAGCTTACTTCCCCCTACAGATGCTGGGAATCTTCCAGTGCCTCTGGCACCTCAGCTGTGATGGTCACAGAGCTGCTCATGACATCTGCTGACACTGCTGTGTCTCCTGCACGAGCATCTAGGGCCCCGCGACTCTCAGGTGATGGTGGGTGCCACCCTCCAAGGGTCCGAGCACCACCATCCACTCGGTTCTGCGAGTAGTTCCAAGCAGCCCTCTTAATGTAAGTATATAAGGAGAGCAGGTCCTGGACGAGTGTGTGCCGTCAGAGGGTTGGAATCCACAGCCCCTCGTCCTGGAAAGTGCTCATCCTAAAACAGGAAGTAAGGACTCCATACTGGGCTGAACTGTGGCCTCAAACAAAAGAAAGGTCCGTGATCTTGATTGGAAAAGAGTCTAAACCCAACAACTGCATCCCTATCAGAGCATGAAGAGGAAGATTTGGGATAAGGAGACAGGCAGGGAAAAGGCGGCCTGCAGGCAGAGGCTGGAGGGAGGCATGTCCAGGACACCAGCTACCGCCAGCAGCCAGGACAGAAGCACAGAACAGACCCCCGCAGCCCCCAGCAGGAGCCAGCTCTTCTCACCCCTTGGTTTTGAACTTCTGGCCTTCAGAGCCATGGGCAAGAACATCTCCATGGTTTCAGCCCCCGAAGGTGGGCCTGGGGGGAAATATGATTGCTACGTGGCTGCGGGATGGGACGGTGAGGTGAGGGCCCTTGCAGAATGCCTGTGGGTGGGGACCCCAAAAGTCCCCACCAGGTATGCTTCTCATCCATCCTCTCTCAACTCCCAATAAAACTGAATTAAAGACTCGGGCTGGGCCTGCTGTGCTGTAGGGAAAAAGGGAGAGCCTGAGGCACAAAGGGGAGACAGAGTCCCTGTCCCTGGAGACAGGGCAGTGGGGCAGGACAGGGGCTCTGCAATGCTGAGCTCTGCAGGACGGCCCGCCCACCTGTCCCCTGCACCAGCAGCAGCAGGGAGAAGAGGGAAGAGGGGCCACAGCATTTGGCCGTGACCAACGCTGCCCCCTGCACGTGCCCATGACCTACATCCTGAGGATCTCCAGAAAGAGGTCTGTGGGATGCCTTCATGGGGTTGTCTCTGACATCAAGGCAGCAGAGCTTTGTCCTGCTTTAATCTGAGTGGTTAAGGGGAATATGACCTTATTCTGTGATCACAGACACTGAGGCCCGAGACATTGGAGACAGGTCAACGTGCCTGCGGCGTTTCCCCAAATAGCCAAGATATTAGCACCCCCAAAATAGTGGTGTGAGCAGAGGGCAGAGCCTTGCTCAGAGGGGTGTGGATCACCGCCTCCTCCTCTTCCTCCTTCACAGCTCCCCCATCCCCTCCCTGTACTTTCTGCTCTGGGTCTCCTCCTCCGGCCTCCACCACCTGTCCCCCTCTGCTCTCTCCTCCTCCTGCAGGTCCGCCACAGTCTGCATTTCCCACGGTGCCTTCCTGGTCTGACTGCACCCTCTGAGGGCGAATGGCTGCTGGTGCCAGCGGCCAAGCACCATGGCCAGGGCCATCCATAGCGCCCCTCAGAGGGCATGTACTAGGAAAGGGATGTGCTCTGGGATGGAGCTGCCCTTATTTTTTTAAAACAAAATCATGACATTCATTCATTCATTCATTCATTCATTCATTCATTCAACCAGCAGCCTTGACTAAGGGACTGAGTACCTGCCGGTGCCTGCCCAGAGCTGCTGGCGGAGCATATGGTGTTAGAAACGTCATGGTGCAAGTGTGCACGGGAAGCTATGGGAGCCTGAGAGGAGAGGCTCAACTTGTTAGGAGCAGGGACAGTTGGTCTACGAGACGGTGACCTTGTAGTTCATTGCTCAAAACAGGACACAGGTGAGGGTGGTGAATTCCCTGGGCAGCAGGTGCCAACTAGGACTGTCCCAAGCAAGCAGGGGCATCTGGGCACATGTGCTCTGAAGGTTGCTTAGGGGTCCCCGTTCACAAGGTAGGGGTCCTGGGTTCCAGGCAGTGGACAGCAAGTGGACAACACGAGGGATTACAGAGAATTCTGCATGCTTGGGGACATGTGCTAACAGGGTTTGGAGGGAAGATGGGATGCGGGACTGAACCGTCCTTCAGACTCCATCATCACCGGCTGTCAGGTGCCAAACCAAATCGGCTTCCATTCCTCCAGAATTAGGTAAATGCTAGAAAAATCATTCCTGTCACATCAACAGGACATAAAAGGGAAGGACAAAAAGGAGGGAAAAGTATATGATCATATCAGTAGAGGACAGAAAGTTACGTCATAAAATCCAGCATCCCAACTCACAAAAAAGTATTCTGTGAACTGAGATTAGAACAACTTTCTTAATATAATAATGATCTCTATTCAAAAATACCAATCCATGTTCAACTTAATAAATAATGCTATTAGAAAATGTGATGGGAAAATATCCTGTAGACGATTCAAATATAAGTATATAGATATATATGCACATATATGTACACATGTACATATATACTTGACGTGTTTGGAAATAAATGTAGTAAGAAATATGTAGGACCTACAAGAAAAGATGCCACCAGTCATTGAGAAGCACAGAAGATTTTAATAAATAGAATCACAGAGCATTTTCTTGAGGCCAAGACAATTTTATAAAGAAGTCCAATGTCAATAAAAATCATAACCACATTCTGTAACAGCTTTTTACTCAAAATTTTGGGGAGACGGTAAGTGCACAGAGAATATGGAGACTGGTCTGAAACAGAAAAGCCAGGGGAGGGATGCGGCCTGCGGAGTGTCAGTGTCCCCACCCAGCCACTGCCCTTATGACAGCACCGCGCCCGAACCACCGCCACAAGCCCTGGGCACCCCTGGCCCTGATACGGCTGGCTGGACCGACACATGACCAGGTAGAAACACTTATTTTCTGTTAAACGCCCATAGACTGTGTAGAAGCCAGAAAATTGCCAGAACGTTCCCCGGTAGGTGACGGAGGGCAGCTCTCAACCACTCTTTCACGGCCGCCTGTCTGTACCTGTCTGGTGAAACTGCCTGTATGGACCCTTCTGTAAAGCAGGGCCCTGTCAGTGTTGGAAGGGCCCGCTGGTCAAACACCCCCTGCCCCCCGACCCCTCGGTCCCTGACCCTGTCCCTGGCCTCCCTGCCCCGGGGAGAGAGGGAGACGTGCCACCAGGTTCTGCAGGGGAGGGACACAGGCCACACTCAGAAGTGCCCAGTGTGACCTTTGGGCTGCTGTCCGCTGCAACCAAGGAGGCCCTCTGCTGACACGGGGCCTCTCAGAATAAGAGGGCCCCACTTTGCCAGCGGCACATCGCAGTGGATGTGCAGTGTGCCTGGAAACCCCATCTGTGTGGTGATACTGGGATGGACTGTAACCCAGGCTTTCCAGACTCTTATGACAGGTCACCTCCATATCACCACCTCCAAACACTGGTCCCCAGCTCCATGGCTCAGATCATCTGGGAGCTTTGAAAAATGCCCATTCCCAGGCCACCATCCTCTGAGGGCTCCTCATCTCCAAGTGAGGATGCTGCACTTTCCTTTAAGAGGCTAAGTGTTCTGTAAGACAATCCACGTGCGGCTCTCGGTCGTGCCGGCGGTTCTGCAGACCTGGTCTCTCCCACTCGCCTGGCTTTCCCATGGGTTCCTTCCGCCCTCAGCTTGCACACAGTTGCTGATTCTTGAGAAGCTGCGTGTGCTCCTGTGAGACGTGCTAGCAGGCGTTCGGAGGCTGAGAGCCAGCAGAAGCACCATCCGTGCCCCGTGGTTAGAGGCATGTCTATCAATAGGACCTGGTGCAAGGAAACCCAACCTGGACTGTCCAGCCAGTGTCCTGCACAGGAAGCTCTTCAACCTGAGACCCTTTTGACTTTGGGGGGCGGGCTGCACCCTGCTCTGCTGTGTGCTGAGCCATCTCCCTGTGGGGTCAGGATAGAGGCCTCACGTCTGCATGGGGTTCCCCAGGCAGGAAGGGAGCAATCCTGCAGCTGAAGGCAGGATCCCAGAGAGTTAGACTCACTGCACCATCACGGTGGCATCAGTGGGGCCCCACTGCCCAGGCAGCCAACATAGGTGGGGCAGTGCCCTAGGACGCTATCCTGAGCACTTCCAAATGTCTCATTGGCGAATACAGACTGGTTTCTGCAACACCTTGGGAAATTAGAGATCCTTGTCATAATAAATACGTCTTCTCTCTTGCTTCCTGCCCCAGGCCTGCTGTGGCCTGAGGGAACTCAGTGGACACAGAGGTCCCCTGAAGAAGGCCAGGAGCCCTCAGGAAGCAGCAGAAGCCCAACACACACCCTCCCCAGAAAAATCCAGAGGAACAAACAGCAAAGCAACTTCGAAACGAGGGCTGAAGCCTGCACACCTGTCAGATGGCGCCAAAGCCATGGTCATGTGGGGCCTAGTGATGCATTCGACCCCAGGATAAAGGTGGTCTCTCACTCAGGAGCTGGGGTTAGGAGGACTCAGGACCTCAGGGCTGGCCCTGGGACCCTGAGCTGAGTGTCTGAGTGGCCTGGGGAGCCCTGACCCCCAGGGGCTCCGTCCGGGGGCTGACTATGGACTTCCTGGACCGAATGATGCCCATTTGATGGGGCAAGCACATGGAACTGGCAGGGTCAGGAGGGGGTGGTGAGGAGCACGGCGGCTCTGGGTGGGACCGTCGCTAGAGCTTGCTGACCCCATTTAGAGGCAAGGCAGGCTCAAATTTGTTTTTTTCTGAATAATAAATTGCCATTAAACTGTAGAGTATATGTTCCTATTCAGAAAAGAAACTGTCAATAGTCAGAACATCGTTATCTGAAATCAAAAAAATAAGAGGACAGATACTAGTTATGGTGGGACTTGTTATACCTCATTAACTCCTCCTTGGTGTGAAAACTTGCTCAAATTCTCTCCCTAGAGCCCCCACGGGCTGTGTTCCTTGGTCTCCAGACTTGAAGGCCACGAGAAGACTGTGTTGGGGATGCCGCCCTCTGCAGGCCCGCAGCACAGGGACCCTAGGACGGGGCATCAACCAAGACCCCGTCCAGCCTGGGTACCAACGCCACTCAGCAGGCTTCCTGCCCCAGGCTCAGGCCACACAGTGTTCCTTCTCCGTCCGCCTGAGAACCCATGACTCCCACCTTCAGAACACACTCTCCACACGAAGCATGTGAGCAAGTGTTCCACATGTTCCCAAGAGTGCCAACCTCATGCTTCTGGAATGCAGACCACCCGCCCTGTGTGCCAGCCACACAGGCACCATCTGTGGCCTTCAGGAGGGCACACCTGTCATCGGAAGGCTGGGGTAGGAATCAGGGCTCCCTTCCCTCCCAGCTCACAAACACGTGTGCCATAGGACACCATGGCCAATGCTCCCCACATGGTGGCTGGTGCTCCCTAGACCATGGCTGATGCTCCCCAGACCACACGTGTGCTGCCAGGAGCCAGTAGGAGACCACTGCCGGCCAGTACTCCCTGAGAAGAACCTCACAGCAGGAAGGGGTGGAGACCAGGAAGGAAGAGACCTCTGCCCCCAGCCCAGGGCCTGGGAGCCTGTAGGAGAAGACCTACATGGATTTGTTCAAAGTCCTCATCCCCAATGGCTCCTTCTCCTGCTCACTGCAGGGGAATAGCCAGACCCCATGTCCCAAAAGCAAGCCCACAGAAGTTGGGCTTTGTCTCAGCGGGTTCCAGGGGCAGCAGTGTGTCTGAACCATACCTTGAACTCCTATCAACTGCTCTTGCACATCCACAGAACGGCTGCAGGCTGTTCCCCATAGACCTCGGCTGCCCCAGAATCACCTGGAGGCTTTGGATCGCCCAAGACCAAGTGCTCTAACAGTCACAGTAGACATGGATTTCACGGGGCCACCACTTGCCACCATAGCTGGCCTGTCTGAAGCTCTCCACGCCTCCTGGCCCATCCCTTCCCAAGGAAGCCACATTGTGGCTCATCCTTGGCACCTCTGCCCCATGACCAGCCATGAGCTCCTCTCCACTGGCCCCACTCCACGTGCCCTGTGCTCCCCAGGGAACCGCGAGTGTAATCAGGAGTAAACCCCTACCAGGTTTTCTGCATCTGGCCTCACCACTGAGGGCACCCAGAGCAAGATGAGCAGAAAAATGGACACCAGGATTCGGATCACTGAGCACGGCATGTGGGTGAGGATGTACATCAGAAGCCACGAGAAAGTTCAAGAAAGGAGAGGATGTCACTGGAAAGAGGGACCAAAGGTTCGGTCCCTCTCCTTTGTCTTGTAGCTCAGTACACCCATTGGGATTTGCTGGAGGAACTTTCCATCTCGGCCTCCGGGGGACACACCGTGACAATCTCATGAGCACATCTGAGTGACGTATTAGTACGCTTCCAGGTGGGCTGGGAACCAACTCAACAAACCTAACCAAAGACTAGTGTTGGCAGGTAGTTGTCACCGGAAGGAGATGAAAGCCACTCAGGGGATGTGGACCATGACTTAGACAAAGGTGGGGAGGCACGTTTATCTAATCTGCACATTCCACAAAGTTAAGCATGGTGTGAACAGGCAGGATGAAGCTGTTGGATCCGCGAGACCCCAGTTGGATAGCCATGGAGCCCCGGGATCGAGGGCAGAGGCCCCGAACGGAGCCCACCGGGATCAAACCCAGCTCCACCTTCTACAGCCAGGGCTCCAACCGTTCCTCAAAGGAGGGTCTCCCTCGTTTCATCAGTGGGTGGGGGCAAGGACAGTTGTCTCTGGCCTGGTCCGTGGTGGAAAGCAGAGAAGCAGAGAAGGTGGCCTTGTTCTGGGCAGGGGCGGAGGGCATCCACAGACCGGGTGTCTCAGCCTCCTTCCCAAAGGGAAGCATGACATCTGACAGTTTCCCAGATGCCCAGGAAGCCGCAGGTGCAGACAGCTGGCAGGGGACGGCGAGCCAGAGGAGCGGGGGCAGCTTCAGCCGCCCGTGGGCTGGGCGCACAGACAGGGAGGCTTGGGGCTGGGCCAGGGACTGTCCAGCAGGGAGGGGAGCGTGCAGGCCCTGCAGGCACAGAGACAAGGTGTGGGCTTCTGCATGGGCGGAGTGGGTGTGCTGCAGGGAGTGTCCGGGTCAGTCGCGAGGTCAGTATCACCACCCCCGGGAAATGACGCATCCGAACAGCAGAGTCAGTGGGCGATTTCAGGCTGCTGGGTTGACGAGGAGGCCAGCCCGGAGCTGGGGCTTTGCCTGGGAGCCTCAGTGTGAGAGCTGGATGAACCAATTACAGCGAAACACTCGGCACAGTGCCTGGGCCAGAGCGGCGACCCCGCGGCGAGGGCCGTCCCCTCCCCTCCACCCCCACTCGGACTCTGCAGAAGGGCCCAGCATGGCCACTCGGGGAAAAGTAGTGCTTTGGGGTGCACCCGGGACAGGAGCCGTGGACGGGCGAGACAGCGCCCGCAGCCGGTGGCGGCCTGCAGAGTTCCAGAGCCTCACTTCCAAGCTCGGTCCCCCGGGGCTGAACCAAATATCACTGGCATTGGAGCGGGCCTGGGTGGGGGTGGGGTGGGGTTAGGGTTTGCTTTTCATCTGTCTTTGACCTCCTTAGTACTTCTCCAGACCACTGGCAAGCTGGAAGCATCTGCGGAACGTGGGCCTTCTGGGTTGTTTAGATGGGCACAGGCTCCAGAAAGGAAGGTCCAGACCGTGGGTGCCCTTGGGGTGCATCTAGAGCAGGGCTCCCGCGAGACCTCTTTAAGAAAGCAATTAGATCTGTCGACCTTCACCCCCACAAAACTGACCCCCTCCAACAATTCCCTTAAAATTTCAGGGACTTCACAAAATCCCCCCCTCCTCTATCCCTAGAGTGCTTGGGGGAGCCTGGGTCCAGCCCCCTGGGTTGCAGATGAGGAGCTGACATCCAGAGGGAACGGGGCTGCCAAGATCACACAGGGGGTGCTGGCAGATGGGGTTGGTCACCACACCCATAAACACCTGTATCCAGAGAAGCAGCATCCTCGCCCGGAGGGCAGGGTCTGGCCTAACCGGCTTCACCTCTGCCCACACCTGGGGAGCCCGCGGGACTCCGCACCAGCGGCCATGGCCCCTTCTCACCACAAGGTGGCGCCTGCGCCATGTGTTACTGGAATTACCACCAAAACCCCTCCAAACGGGGTGATCCAACTACCTGCCCTCACGCAGGGACACTGAGGACAAGAGAACGCGCCAGGCTCCCTGAGTTCTCCTGAGTCATCGTCCTCTGGTACGACAGCCCCTTCCATCCCAGAGGCATCTGACCACAATGTGTTTCCACAGGGGAAGTTTGGGGTTCACGGCAGCCCCTTGGGGACGGGTCGGAGACAGGTGCAGAGTAAGTGAGCAGGGCGTGGGCCTCTGAGCCCCTCACCCTGTGCTTCCACCGGACCAGCCCCATTTTACCTGTTCACATACTGGGCCTCCACTGGGCTCACTTCGTCTGCAGAGGACTGACGAAAGGCAGTTTGAGCAGCCCTGATCTGGGTGGGCTCTGGGCGTGCATCTGCCCCAGGAGGCTCCCCCCAGCAACACTCAGACGTTTCCAAACTGGCAGAGGCACATGGCCCTCTGGACCTAGAGAAATTCTGGGGAGGCACCCAGCCAACCCAGACAGGCCGCCTGAATCCAGGTCAGTGCTCATACAACAGACCAGCTACTCAGGTTAGCCGAGCACCTGCCCCACACCTGCCCTGTTAGCTGAGCACTCAGCCCACACCAACTTTGTTAGCTGACCACCTGCTGCTCCACATCTGCCTTGTTAGCTGAGCATCTACTTTGATGAGGTGCTTGCTGAGCACCTGCTTTGATGCCATGCTTGCTGAGCATAATCTCATGTCTGCTATTTGATGAGCGTCTCCCAACGTTCAGCACTGTGAGCAAAGATTATCTCCTCATTTTACAGAAGAGGAAACAGAGCCCCAAATCATGTTTAAGAGAGAAAAATGAGCCAGATGTTCTCAAGGATGAAATTATCCTGGCCACCCAGTCTCTCCAGAGGAACCCTAGAAATGGAACACAGAAGTGCAGGTGACCCCACTTCATGCCGAGGCTCATCCTGTGGCCCTTTCACTGCCCCTGTTCCTTGGGGACAGCTCTCCCTACCCCCCCCCACCCTCCCTCCTTCCCTCCCTAGGCATCCCTGGTCTGTCTTTTCCTGACACCAATCAGCCTCTAACAGACAGGGACCCCAGAAGCCTGCTACCTGGATTGTACAGAACGCAGGCAAAGCCCTCCCCGACTCTATGCCAGCAGGTCCACCAGCAGGCCTGTCCGCACTTGGGGCTGAAGACTCTCCCCACATAGAACTGAAAGCCCTGGGAAAGCACAGAGCTTAATCCAAAGTCAGGCGTTGGAACCTCACAGCTCATGAGTACCAAGACTTTTCCAGAGAGCAAGCGGAGAAGATGCTTAGGGTCTTCTCTGCTTGCTCCAGAGGTTAGGGTTAGGGTTAGGGTTAAGGTTAGGGGGGTTTGGGGTGGGGGGGTGGCTATGGCGGGAGAGTTCACAGTGCAGATGCTCTGAGCACCCGGGACTATCACGACTTCCTTGAGGGGCTCTTACCCCAAACACTCACGTTCCCAAGCATCTGCTCAGGGCTGGACTCTGTGCCTCATGCAACTAGCAAGAGCTAGGAGAAGCACTTCTCCCCCTTGGGGAAGGCAGGAGCACATAAACACAGCACCACCCAAGGGGCGGTGGTGGCTGTGCTTCAATGGTCCTGTGGGAACCCAGAGCAGATGGCATTCCCTCTGCTGGTGAGTCAGGGAGGGCTCTCCAAAGAGGTGAGGTTGGCCTGGAACCCATTCTCAGGGGACCTGATGCTCATACAGTCGTGTGTGCACTCCTGGCAGGGGGAGTGGGAAGCTTCCCTAAGTAAAAGAATGTGAAGCCAACATCGAGGACAAAAATCTAACATTGATTCAGAATGAGAAAAGATCACAACAAATTTACATTTCGAAGCTGGAAAACGTTACCAACCTCACAAAAATCAGACAAAGAACATGATATTTCTATTAATAGAATACCTGACTTATGTCTAAAATACTTTTATATTTTTGCATGCCCAGTCTTTGATGGTCTCTGCATACAACAATGAGTTGGTGGGCAATGTAATTTTTTTTTTGGAAGAGAGAATATAAATATAAATCAGTCTTCCCTCCAGCATGAAGGATCAGAAGAAAGAATCACTGTTGTGATCACGTCACATCCTATTATTTCTAAAGACAAGTAAATTTTTACAATTGCTACTGATTTGGGAAAGCTTCTGTCAAGGATCTTTCCTATGTGAACTGTAGGATTTCATGGCATTTCAACATGTGTTTTGCAAGGATTTGTCTTCAATGCTTCTTAAACTGCAAGCACACATTAGCCACATTGTCACCGATGTGTTTGGGCGGCAGCATGCTGCAGATTCGACACAGTGTTTGTCAGTATCTGTATTTATTCCAAAGTAACAGGAAACTTAAATCTTTTCCAAACAGGCTCACAGGATTGCTCCTCCTCATTAGCTGGATGATTGAACCATCCCAGAACCAACTCATTATCTTAATGAATTGTATAAATCATCCCCCCTTTGCAGATTAGGTTCTGTTCCTTTGCTCCCCATCTTTAAAGCTTTTGTTCCATATTCCATCTATTTTTATTTGAATACCCTCTCAGTTCTTTAATTAATAAACTGAAAGGCAGCAGCAGCAGCAGAACACCTTAGTACCTGTCTGGTTCAGTAGTCTGTGATTTATCATTTGTTTGTGGAAACATTCTAACATGTCTCTCCAAGTTGCAGCTAAAACGGTGTCCTTGAGCTTTATTGACTTTTTAAATAAACTTTCGGATCTTGCACCAGTGTTTGAGTTCCTCTTCCAACTCAAAATAGATGTTTACATTCCGTAAAACACCGTGAAACCACATGGCAAGGCTTGGAGCATGCATCTGGGGCTCAGGTCACGGTGGACGTGAGCTGGGGCACCTGCAGACGTGCCAGCGAGGTACATGGTCAGTGTGATATGGGTAAGGCTCTGGGAGCTGGCTCTGTGGGGCGGGGGCTCCTCTAGGAACATCCCCGCTGCCCCTGCTGTCATGACGCTGGAGAGCAAGGCCAGGGCATCAGAGTGGGAAGAGCCAGTGGGTTTAGCCAAGCACAAGCAAAGCATCTTACTTTAGCAAAATTCTTAAAAATTCATTGTCATACAAACACATTGCTAGGGCCCCTTTCCAGGGATAGAGGGGCTTGGCAGGTGCTGTGCAGGAGAGGCCCTAAGGCTGACATTCTTTAGCTTTCTGTAAATCCATCTCGGAGGATGAGAAGGGGTCTGTCAAACACAAAAGAAAGAGAACTCCAGGCAAAGGCAACAGTACGAGCAAAGACAAGGTACCCAATTGCTCAAAAAAATATAACTAATAATAAGCCCAGTGCAGCTCAGGCGACAGCAGGCCGCTGAGAAAGACACAGGTCAGATCACAAAAAGCCTGTACTCCCGCCTGAGGAGGTTAGACCACGCCGGCTCAGGTGGCCAGCATGGTGACCCCGTGTTATACACACTTCCCTTCCATTCTTAAGAGGCCTTTCCTGTCTTTCCTTTCCTTTGTAACTAAGGACATATTTTTAAAGCACGGCAGCAAGGCCTGAAGACATCTGCTCTTTGACAACAGGATTGTGGAAGTGTCCAGAGACACCGTGGGTGTCCCCTTTGGGGCAGCACATGCCCGAGGGCCGTGCGGGCAGACAGGAAGCAGAGGGTGTGTTTGCTGCACAGAGCAGTGCCTGCATCCAGGGCAGGTGTGTCCATCAGCCACTCCCGCCACCTCTAGCTCCTCTCCATTCAGACCTGACACCCCTGCAAGGCGGCTGGGCCGTCCGTCGCTGCGGGCCCCCATCCCTAGCAGAGGGAGCCAAGGCCCACGAGTGCTCGGAGGATCCTTCTCCGCCACCCGGGCCCTGGGCCTCCAAGTACCGCACACTCTGAGTCCACTGCAGGCCCCGAGCCCACCAGACGCCCTCACCTCCTAGAAACTGGGGGTATCACACAGTCCTCGGTATCACACAGTCCTCGGTGTCACAGAAGGGGCGTGGTGACAAAACACATCAAATCATGGGACCATTCCACCCGAATTCTGTGAGGCCCCTCACAAATCAGGGGAATCTGTGTCCAACGGGTCCCCTCTGCGACCCCAGCCCGAGAGCCACGACATCCCAGAGCCAAACTGGGAAGGGATGCAGGGAGGACCAGCACTGCCCTGGGAAGGGCACACCCAGAGCTCTGCTGTTCGCCTTGCCCAAGCTCAGCTGTCCCAGGACCCCGTTCCAGAAGCTTCTATCCCTGCACCGTGAGCAGCATAGGAGAAAGGGCATGGGTGACTGATTTCTGATAAGTGATGGCTAACTTCCTGGGGACGGGGTGCCAGCCAGGAGGGACGGGTCTCTACCCATGGGTCTGGGTAGAGAACTGTGTGCAGTCCCTCCCGGTTGGCCTGATTTCTGGGAGCGCGGGATCCAGTCCACATCCACGGTTTCTCCAACTGCCATGTGCACACAGATGCCCTGGGGTCTCACTCACAGATCTGGGGCGGCCCCCAAATGGCCTCACCTAGATAGCATCCCTGGACAGCAGATGGTCAGCACCTACCTTCCTGCTTCCTCAGCTCCACTGGACCCCACAGAAGCAGAAGCAGGCACCCCGAAGTCTTGGAAAGATGGCCACAATCCCCAACAAGAGAGGCTGGCCTGCCAACGTGCGCTGGTCCCAACCCACCATCTGCTGCTGGGCTTCCTGAGGCTTCCCCGATTTTGCCTCCTACAAGCTGTGAAGCCTTGGGGAGCCTCTCTGGGCCTCAGTGTCCTCACCAGAGTGCGGGGGTGCCCACAGAGTTGTAGCAAAGACTGAATGAAAGGCCTGCAGAGTACACGCACCCTGCACCCTGTCCCCTGCCCTCCATCCACCACTGGCAAGTGGTAGGGGGCGCCTGGAGAGAGACCCCACGGCCTCCTAGGTCCATTCTTCCTTTGTCGTCCAAATGTTGGGCCTCAGGAAGTGTGACAAGCCATCCTTGTCCAGGTAATGTTGCTGATCATGGGGTTCTGTGCAAGGGTCCTGGGACTGACGTGACCGTGTGCCTCAAACCAGGGTGCTCTGAACAGTAGGAACGCACTCTCACTCTGAGAGCAGGTGTCAGGGGCCTGTGTCCCTCTGGAGGCTCAGGGGAGATCCCTTCCTTCTCCAGCTCCCAGTGGCTCCAGGCTGCCCTCCAGACTCCCTCCAACTCCCTGCCAACTTCTCATCAGCATGTCTCTCCACCTCTTCCCTCCTTGTAAGGACATCTCACTGGGTCAAAAGTCCTAGATGAGGTCTAGAGGTGAGGTCTAGAGGTGAGGTGACCTGGTGAGGTCTAGAGGGTCTCACCACAAGATCTTTAAGGGAGGACACTTGAAAAACCCCTATTTCCATATCAGGTCACATTCTGTGGTTCCAGAAGGACATATGTTCCTGGAGGGTCCTGTTCAACCCTCTACAGGCCGGCCTTCAGGTGGACGGCGCTGTTTGTCCACCCATACCACCAAAGTCGTCCTGCACACCCCACACTCAGCCACCTGGCCTCGGACATCTCTGTGCATGCCTGTGGGGTGCAGGGGAGAGAGGGGCATCAGCAGTGAAGAGCGGGCCCCCCTCCCCACCCTTCCCTCCCATAGCCTGGAAGATATCTCCCCCAAACAAACCCAGGCACCGGGACATGTGGCTGGAGGGGTGAAGTCTGAGGTGTTGGGTAGCAAGGCTATGGGGTTACCATCTGCAAAACCGCAAAGATGCAGGATGAGTGGGACCCTGCAGGCACCACAGAAGCAGAAGCTGCAGCACCACAGCGCTGAGCAACAGAGAACCTTTGCAAGATGTGGCGTCCCTCTGTACTGCCTGCCCGCCCGGGAGGGTGCTGCTCCCAAAGACCCCGTGCTCAGCCCCGATTCCCACTGAGCGGCCAGGGGTCCACCGATGCAGCTAGAGCCCTGGCTCCTCCTCTTTCCTGGGCTCCGGGTCCGACGGTCAGCGTGCGCTGGAGATCTCATCAACCGCTCCTGAGAATGGAGAACACAGCACCACCACGTCACTTCCCTGTCCGTGGTCATTACCAGGGAGGGTGCCATCTGGACTAGCCGTCCTCCCCCACCCGGAGACCCGGGCTTCCCCGCCTCGGCTCCTAGAACCCTGCGGGCCGGGGCCGCCCTCGCCCTGGGCGTCTGTCCTGCAAACCGTGGGGTATTTGCCAGCCTCCACCGGGAGGTGCCAGGAGCACCCCACATCCCCCATCATGGGAACCCAAAACTGTCTCTAGATGGGACCAAACGTCCCCTGGTCCAGCACCACCGCCAGGGAGGCACCTGTAGACAGCAGGCCCAAGGCCCTCAGGCTGCTTCCTCCGCGGCACACTCTCAGCCCCACCTGCTCCCTTCTGCCCCTTCCCGAATCAAGCCCAACCTCTCTACTACCAATGTGGGGGGTCAGTACCTCTCTTCCCGCCTGGACCCTCAGCACAGTCCTCTGTGGATTCTCTCCGAGGTCACTCAGGCCGCCTTGCATCGGACCTATTGAAAATCTAATACCCGTCCATAGTGCCCTCCTTCTTTAAAAATGCCTACCTGGCTTCTCATTCCAACCGAGTGGAGTTAGAGATGAACCAGTCCAGTCCACTCGAGCTTTCTGAGACGATGGGAACGCTGACGATGGTCTGTGCTGTGCACCATGGTGGCCACCGGACACTTGACATGCGCTTGTGGGGCTGAGGAGATGAAATTCTAATTTTACGTACAGGGAATTCATTAATGGGACACTGCAAGTCTATACAGTGCATGTGGCTTCATTTCCTCTTGTGATCTTCTAGGTCACCAGGTGTCAACTTGGTATTAAAATCAACTGGAAATCTTTTAAAAATCCATCACCCAGTCAGAATCTCGGGGGGGAGGACCTCAGCCTCAGCATGCTTACAGCACCTCAGTGACCCCACATGTGTGTAGGGTGGGGAGCCATGCAGGGCCCTGCTTACTTCCCTGCCTCTCACGTGCACCTCCCAGCCCCAAACAATTCAGCCATGTGCCTGAGAATCTAGCACCCTGATCCATGTCCCAGTCCGTCTGCCCAGAAGGCTCTCATCCACATCATCTCAGAGGACACCCCAATTCCTGGGTTAGAGGCCTGGGAAGTGGTCTCACTAAACAATATATAGGATGAGGGGAGAGAGCAGGTTTGTATGGGGAGCGGTCCTGGGCTGGAGAGGATTGAGCCCCCCAGAAGAGCCAGGTGCATGCTCTGAGCCCCTGTCACCCAAGAAGGGCTGGGGCAGCTTGGGCAGCTGCCACTCATGTCATCGTGGGGTTTCAGGGTTTGCTCCCATGGGTCACCAATTCCAAACCTGCCCTTCTTATCTGTAAAATAGCAGCAATTATAGTCTTTACTTCTGTGGGTTGTCAAATGAATTAACACATAGAAAGCACTTAGAACAGCACCTGGCACATGATAAGCACTCAATAAACATTATAATTACAAATAATATAAAAAATTACAAATAATATTATTCCCAATAATTTCATCATGGACAGAGCTCAGACCCGATTGTCTCGTTTTACCTTCACAATAACCTCTGATGTGAGGCCCTATCATTTTCTGCCCCATTTTACAGCTGAGGGCTCCGAGGCTCAGACTTACCCCGAGGTAGGACCGCTAGCAGGTGACAGTGCAGAACTGAACTCAGGAAGGCTGGCTCTCCCTCCCACAAGGATCACCTGGCTGACTCTTCAAGAGCTCCACACAAGGACACCTGGGCCAGCCTTCAGGTGGACGGCACTGTTTGCCCACCCCACCACCAAAGTCAACCTGCACCCCGCACTCGGCCACCTAAGCGTCGGCCTCATCCGCCCCATGGGGCCCTGGAGGCTCAGGCCAGGGTGGGGTTTGAGGGCGGGGCCATAGTAACCACAGCCAGGTGGCCAGGGAGGGAAAGCAGGGAGCATCCCGGGACAGCGCCTCACTGCTCCTTCTACATGGCATCAGGGGAGCAGAGACACCTCTGCCTGCCTCCAGAAGGGATTGCTGGGACATGGGGCTGCCAGAGCAGGCTGTAGTCCCAGAGAAGCTAGGAGGAACAATGGACCAAAATGGGGGATCCAAAAGCTGAGCCCCAGGCCTGTGAGCCAATCCGTGTGAGGCCCGGGGCTCCAGGCTCTGCTCTGAGGTCTGTGTGACCCCAGGAATGACTCAGTCGGGGGCCACCAGACTGGGTCCAGTGGCCTTTTGTGCCTGGTTTGCTCAGAAACGCAGCCTCCTCGGGAGTGGAAGACGGGACAAGGACAGCAGGGAAGGGCCCCACAGGAACACCCCCCCGTGGACGTGTGCACTTTGCATGGATGTGGTCAGCTTAGCTCGGGGGCCCAGAGACAAGAAGAACCCACCCCAGGTCATCCAGCAGGTGAGTGGCAGAGTCAGCGCCCAACGCCCCGACACCTGTGACAGCGCTGGATGGAGGACACACAGGCAGTTATAACCCTCACATTTCCCCTGACTGCTTCGAACAGAGCATTTCCCCATCACACTGCTCATGACTTGTCTTCGGAGCATCATTACTCATGTTCATTGCTCAGGGCACCCTACGTGCTGGATCTCGTGGAGTGGAGTCCTCTTTTAATTCTGTGGGGAATTTGGAATCCTTCTTTTCAGGAAAGGAAATTGAGACTCAGAGAGGGCAGATAACTGACTCAAGGTCCCAGAGCTAGTGGGCACAGAGCTGGGATTCAAAGCCTCTGCTGAGCCCCAGAACAAGTCAACATGTCCACACACCTTGCCGGCCAGTGCCAGCCTGTGGCTGTCTGTCCTCTGGTCCCACCTGGCTGTGCACACAGCAGAACACAGGCTTTCAACCTCCACTCGTAAAACCTGCCAACTTCAGTGGTAAGTGAAAACGCCCTGCTGCCCACCTGAGGGAACCCTGAACATCTAGGGGGAACCACCCTGTGCTCCGCTCCAGAGGCCCACCTGAAATGCATCAACACTGGCTTGTCCCTCTCAGGTTCTCAGGCTCAGGGTGAGACAGTCGTCTGAAATAGGAAGCGCCACCTCCCACCAGACCCTTCCCTGTGTTTTCTCAGGAGTGGGGGTGGGGTGGCCAGCCCAGGGCTCTGGCTGCAGAGCATCTTCCCCTAAAGAGGCTGCGTGTACAGCAGGTACTTAGGGCTTGTGAAGCCCGTATCCAGGCAGCCTTCATGAGGAGGCAGGTCTGCAGAGACCTCAGGATCTGTCCTCACAGGTGGAGGGAAAGAAAGACCCCCATTGCAGGACGGACACTGGCACAACCTGGCACGACCTGGCCAGGGCAAACCTCAGACCCGGGCAGAGGCCAAGCCCTCTCTTTGGGACATGAGAACAATAGGAAACATTCATTCCCAGGGGAAGTTCAAAGATCAGCCCAATCCAAGCAGTTAAAGAAACATGATGGAAGTGAACCTTCCAAAGAGTGTTTTCAGCATTGGTCTCTTTAAATTTTGGAAATGCATCTCCAGTTCCAAAGCAACCCATCTTGTTTATATTCAAATTTTTTCAACATAAAATAAAGAAGAGCACTCACTCAAACCAAAATTAAACATCTTTGCTAATCTCGCCACTTCATTTGATCTACAAGGCGCTTCAGCACCCCCAGCCACCCCCAGCAGCGACATCTGCGAAACTCCAGGGTCTTCCCTCCAGACATTCACTTACATTCAAACAAACACATGTTGACATGTAGTAAGTAGATCAACGAGGTCAAAGCATCCCAAGGGTTTCCTTTATGTTAGGATAGCAACAGAAAGCATGTGAAATAAGAAACAAATTGTAAAGTTTTAAAATAGGAATGTAGAGAAAGAGCCCCCTGAGAGCAGATGGATTCTGTGGAGCTGTGTCCTGTCCATGCCCCCGGGGTGGCAGCCAGCCAGGAGCCCCAGGGCGGCGGCTGTGACTCAGTCTGACCACTGACCCGGTCAGGCAGGGGAAAGCCGGCAGGAAATGTCAAGAGCACATCAGAGGGACGTGGCTCATCGAAGTGGCATCAGCATCTGCCTCTGGGGAGCTCTGAGAAGTGCTCTGAATGGAGCTGACAGGTCCAGTAGTTGCCAGGTCTGACCTCACCTCACAGAACTGGCCGCCCCACCCACAGCCGGCTGGGACACGTGCGCAGGTCCACATGGGATCCTGCAGGTGCAGCAGGACATGATACCTTCACGATCATCATTGATGCCAATCACTGAGCATCAGCGCGACACCAGGCATTGTTTGGCAGGGTCCCACTTAGCCCTCAAACAGCCTGGTAAGATATCTATCCCTGACTCTACTCAGCGATGGGAAAGTGAGGCTGAGGGGGTGCAGGCACCCACCCGAGGTCATCTCAACAGGGAGAAAGTCCACATTCCTGCGCTTGGAAGGCAGCGTGTTGACTTTTGGCACCACCCCATAAGGAAGATACTTACCTCCCCACTTGACAGATGGGAAAACTGAGACCCAGAGAAGTCAGAAACCACATCCTCCCATTTCTTCCTCCCGAACCCCAGTGAGGGGGTGGTGCTGCGGAAATTCAGAGGACAGGTTGCATAACATCCCTCGTTCTCCGCCAAAAGCTGCAAACGCCCACCTTCCCCATTCACGAATCTGGGAAATGAGTGGTGGGAGTCAGGGAAGGATATTTAAAAAAAAAAAAAAAACTGTCTTCAGTCAGGGAATTTCACAGTATAATTATATAGTGAGGACACCAAATTAGCAGAAACAGGGACTGTCAACAGCGGGAGCCACACACCACTGCCTACATCCCCACGCGCAGCCAGCCCGCAGCCTCCTGTGGATCCCTGCCTCTGGATCCTGGGTACACACCACTCTCCCACACACAGAAGTCCTCAGTGGCCAGTGACCCCCCCATACCTTATAGTTAGGAAGACCGAGGCCCCAGGAGAGGAGCTCTGTGTGTGAAGTCCCCCCAACCCCACCCCATGCCTCCAGACCCACCCAGCTTCTCTGAAGCCCGGAGACAGAAATAGACCACGCTCGGGCTTCCAGAGTCCAAAATAAAGGCGTGCACAGTGCTTTGCATTGTTGCCATGGTTATAGATAACAAGGGCTATGTTAAAGCACAGCAAATTAGCTAATAACGGGAGAGAAACTTCCAGCAGTGGCACGTTCCACATGAGCAAATTGCTTTCCTAATTTGGTGGCAAGCTGGGCCCTGTGGCAGGGCGAGTGTGGGTAGCGAGTGGGGGTGGGAGGTGGGGAATTATGGTGGAGGTGAGAGCAGGTGCAAGCGCTATCCTCAGGCCGTCCTCACCCCTCCCGACCCCCGCCATCACTGAACACAATGTGGAACATGGAAGGCTTACAACCGGTCCAGCCTTCTCAAACCAGCAGGGGAGGGGGCAGCTAGGTTCCCTCCAGGACCCACAAGGCAGTGGCACCTGACCCTTGGTGGGATGGCCGGTCAAGTCTGGCTAAGTCTTGGGTAAAGACAAGCCTCCTGTGAGACTCTGGTTGATTGGTCACTTGGGGTGTTTACTCTGTGTCCTCAAGCCCTCAAGTTACCTGCTTCCTGCCCTGGCTGTGTCCCCCACGTTTCTCCTCCCTATACCCAGCACCCCTGTCCCCCGCTCTCTACCGAAGGACTGCACAGCTCCTCCCACGCAGAGGAGCAGAGCATCAACCCTCCAAGGCACTGCTGGGCCATGAGCACTGAAGTCTGTTGTCTCTGACCCACGAGACTCATGTCTCCTGCCAGCATCTGTGAAGCAGTAACAGGCTAACCACCTGTGAGCACACTGAGTCACATCCCATCCCAGATCTAACGCAAACCAGGCACGCTCCCACCTGAGCACCCACTGCAGCCTCTGTTCCCTTGGCTGGAAACACTCTTCCCTCAGCAGCACTCATGGCTCACTCTCTAACCTCTTCAGATCTGTGCTGCTCCGGGTCCTGCAAGGATCAGAAACAGGAGGGGCCGTGCATGGCTTTCATTAAGGGAAGGGTCTTCAGGAAAGGAAATAAGGATGGGCAAGGCCAGGGTGACCAGAGTCTGACCCCAGGGAAGGAGAGAAGAGAGAAGATATCACAGAAATGTCCTAGAGCTCTAGACAGGCTAAGGAAGTTTAGCCAAAATCCCTGAGACAAAACTTGCTATCAAGGGGTCTTTGTCTCCCAGGAGACATCAGAAGTTGGCAGGAAGCTGCTGTGGGAGGGGACCTTCCAAGTGACCAGTCCCCCTCTAGTGTCCCCACCTACCTCCCCAGCTTTGTGCCTTTTTAACCGTACTTTCATTTACTGATCACAGAGTTACTTTCTTACTTACCAATTTTCCTATCCTTGGCCACCAAAAGATAAGCTCAATGGTGTGGGAATTGCCCCCAGAAATGAAGATCTTTAATCTTCAGGCCCCAGATGAAATGTCCTCGAAAGTTTGATAAGAACCGAGAGGAAGTGAAATTGACAAGAAGGAGGAAGGGACGAAAAGGGTCAGGGGAAGGACGGGGACACTGGGCCTCCAGAGGGTGGGGCAGGGCAAGGACACCACCACCCCAGACATCTGTCATCACGAAGGGACAGGAACCATCCACACTGGCTTCAGGCTCTTCAGAAGCCAGAGAGGTGTGTGGCATGGGAATTATCAGCGCTATTTCCTTAGGACATGGGATAGTGTCTGGCGCTCAAAAAAATCGTTGGGTGAATGCATGAATGAATGAATGAAATAAGAATGTTTCCTGATAGGTTCTGAAGAGCCACTTTCATTTTCTGCCCCATGACATGGACTAAATGTCTGTGCCTCGCCCCCAAATTCATATGCCGCAGCTCCCGAATGTGATGGCATGTGGAGGCGTGGCACTGGGAGTTAACAGGGTGGGATGAGGTCATGAGGGCGGGGACTCCATGATGCCCCTATGAGAAGAGACACCAAGAGCTTACTTCTCTGCACACAGGTGAGCGCTCTGAGAGAGGCGATCTTCCGCACGCTGGGAGTCCAGCCTCACTAGAAACCGAATCGGCCAGCGCCTTGATCTTGGACTCCCAGCCTCCAGAACCATGAGACACAACTGTTTGTTGTTTAAGCCTCTCGGGCTGTGGTGTTTTGTGATGGCAGCCCAGGATGACTAAGACACCCCAAGCCCATGAGCAGGGCACTCTGAGGGATTCTCCGAAGTAAACATGTTTTATTCTCTGTAAGCCCGTGTGTCAACAGGGAGTGGGACTGCCTTTCTGGTGGGGGCTGCTAATTGACAAGGAAACGGCAAATTGCCTGTTTGTGGCTGGTGGTGGCGGGTCTCTAGGAGGGAGGGAAAGGGGATGATATCCTTTGCTGAAACCTCTAAGGTCCCATCCACTTACATTTCCTCTCATTCCTGGACATTCTCGGGCTACGGAGCGGCAATGACAGCCCTGCGGTCTAATCAGCCCCTGAGCTCTGGGCAGCAGTCCCTACCTTGTTGCTATGGCAACAGAATGCAGCTGCAGGGCCACCTGTCACTGACACCAAGGTTGCACTCCCATCACATCTGAACGCGGCTGTCGGATTGGGAAATGGAAAGGCCTCAGGGCATTCCAGGTGGCAGCCAGCAAACAATCCAGGCTGCAGATCTGGTGACTTTCCCTGCTGGATGCCAAGCCCCTGGGTGTGTGCACGAGCCCCTGTGCCACCCTCTTGGTCAGTGGGGACAGCTGTCAAAGCCAGATGTTCCATGACCCCTAGGGGCAAGCACTGGCATGCTCAAATCAGGCAAGATGCTTCCTGCAGACTCCACCCACCGCTGCCACCACCACCACCCCGGCTTCCGCCAGAAACAGGACTCACCTTAGACCGGAGGCAAGTCTCCCACACCTGGTACTAGTTCCACGTCTACCTCTAAATCAAGGGTGGAGTCAGGGCTGTCCTGCTCCCTTGTCTGCTGACCCCCATGACCCACTCGGGCCCCAACATCGTGGCACCCCCAGGAGCCCAGCGTAGGCCAGATTGTCCCACACCGACTGCAGGCTGAACCCATTCTCTGTGTGAGACCCTGGGCAGGGGGGGTCTTTTCCCTGCAGCCCCCTGCAGCCCCCTCCCACCCTGCGGCCCCTGTCCCAGGCCCAGCTGCCCTCTCGCCTCCATCTGGACTGTTGGCAGCAGCCTCCGTAGCTGGCCCCTGCTGCCAACTATTCCTCTGCCTGGACCAGGACGGTTTGGGCTCTGGGTCTGCAGCCTTGTGTCATGGATGTGAGACTACCGACCCCTGGCCTGACCCGTCCCCAGCAACGCTCGCAGCAGATTCCTTAGAGCAGATCAAGAGTGGGGGGGATCCCTGGGTGGCACAGCGGTTTAGCGCCTGCCTTTGGCCCAGGCCGCGATCCTGGAGACCCGGGATCAAATCCCACCTCGGGATCCCGGTGCATGGGGCCTGCTTCTCCCTCTGCCTGTGTCTCTGCCTCTCTCTCTCTCTCTCTCTGTGTGTGACTATCATAAATAAAAATTAAAATTAAAAAAAAAGAGTGGGGGTGGCAGGAGGGGAGGAGGAGGAGTGGCGCTATGGCCTGCCAGGGTTTTCCTGACTTCCCCATCTCTGCCACCACGGCTTGCACCCCAAACTCTCCCTCCTCTGGGCCAACACAGCAAGCCAGCAAATCAGTCCTGGCAGAGCCAGGTGTCCTCCGTGCCAGGGGTGTCCACGGAGCAGCTCTTCCCCCGCCAGGCCACGGGTTGCGCAGGTAGAGGCAGTCCTAGCATCCCCAGCACTGAGATTACAAGTGACAACAACCCCGCCCAGAGCATCTCACACACTTGTGATTGCAGGTGGAGGCGGGTGAGGTGGGGCAATGCCAGGTGTGATCGGCTCAGCGGTCCTGCATCATCAGGGGCCCGGGTTCTTTCTGCTCTCTTGCCGCCCTCACCAGCTCACGGTGGATCAGCTCCTGTCATGGTCCCCAGACGGCTGTCACGGTCCCCAGCAGGCGTCGTACACATGTGCAAGCACAGAGCAGCAGACAGGACTCCCCACCTGCCACCTGCTGCAGCCGGAATTCCCCGGGAATCCCCCGGCCACGTCTCATTGGAGCCCCAGCCGTCCCAAAGCCAATGACCCGCAAGGGGCATGGACTCTGTGATTGGCTGACATCATGAAGAGTCGTGGCCCTGGGGCCAGAGCCCGGCGCTGTGCACCTGCTGCTGGGCCACGCCCCAGTCTACCTTCAGGGTGGGAGTGGGAGTGCACAGGCAATCACCTGCTGGGCCTTGGTGTTTTTGCTCTGAGCGGGTGTGGCCAGTCCCCCTCCCCAGACAGGCCAGGGCGGAGGACTGGGGTCAGGGAGCAGGAGATGGAAACAAAGGGAACAGTGACCAGCAGACCCTGAAGACATTATGTTGAACCAAGAAATGGTGAACACTGCACAATGGCATCGGGGGTGGGAATACAATAGAGAAGACACATGCAGGAGAAATTTCAGCCCTGGATCGGCAAGTCTTGGCTGGACGCAGAGGATGTGGGGCCAGGGGGTAATTCAGGACCTGGAGGGTTCCAGCCAGGGCGCTTTTGAGGTGGTAGAGTCACTGATGTCAAAGGGGCTGGATGTGCTTATTCGAGATGATTGACAAGGGGAACCCTGGGACTGGGCGCTCCCCAGGGCCTCATCATGCTCATGGATCAGGTTTGTTCCTCAGGGCGACCCAGCACGCCAGGCAGGGTGGGGCAGGCGACGGCATTCCCATTTTACAGATGAGGGTGCTGGAACCTGCTGGTGTCATGGGCCAGAGGTCCTCTGGGTGACAGTGCCTGGAGCTGGGTCAGAATCTGGGTCCCTGAACTGGGGGAAGTCAGGCTCATCCTGGCTGGGATCTCCTTGATTTCTGTGCTCAGCTTCTACCCAGACTCCACCTGCCTTCAACCTGTGACTTCAAAAGATTTCTCCTTTCTCTGTGGTTTTTACCTGAGGTCTTTTTTATTGGTCAATTTCAGAGAAACTGACTTCTTTGTGTGGCATATTTACCAATATTTTTAAAGCATAATAACGGGAAATTTTTATTATCATCTCAGAGTGAGGAAGGACTAAGTACGGCAAACCCAGTAGTTGTGAAAGAAAGAAGAAAGAAAAGGAGGGAAGAGAAGGGGAAGGAGAGGGAGAGAGAGAAAATGGAGGGAGGGAAGGAAGGAGAGAAGGAGAGAGGGAGGGGATTGGGAAACTAATAAATTGGACTCTGTAGAAATGAATACTGCAAAACTACCATAAACAAAATCAAAATGCAACTAGGAAAAAATATAGTATTTGTAATCCATATCACAAAGGGCTAATCATCCTAATAAAGAGCTCTATAAATCAATCTAGAAAAAAAAGACCAACAAACTGATAAGAAAGTGGACAAAGGATATGAACAGACAGATTTCAGGGAAGAAAATGCAAACAAAATATTTTGTCAAGAAACAAAAAGACTGATGCTGTCTTGAGGATCCCTGGGTGGCTCAGCAGTTTGGTGCCTGCCTTTGGCCTGAGAGCGTGATCCTGGAGTCCCGGGATCGAGTCCCACACCAGCCTCCCTGCGTGGAGCCTGCTTCTCCCTCTGCCTGTGTCTCTGCCTCTCTCTCTCTCTCTTTCTCTCTCTCTCTCTCCCTGTCTCTCATGAATAAATGGATAAAATCTTTTAAAAAATACTTTATAAAAAAAGATTGATGCTGTCTTGGTGAGGGTAAGAGAAACAGGTACTCTCATGCTGTTGGCAGAAGAATGAACTGCTGTGAATCCTCTGGAAGGGAAGCAACGTCTACCACTATTATAAAGATGAGGATACTCTTTCAGTATAAAACTCCACTTCTAGAAATTTACCCTGCATATATACTTGTGCTAAATTATAAATGTACAAAGTTGTGTTACAATATTGTTTGTAATAGCAAAGGATTGAATGCTAGTTAGAAGTCCATCAGGCGGACTGCTCCTGACTATCAAGTGATAGTACGTCTATGTAAAAAAGAAAGAGTTGTGTACTGATGCAGAATCTCCAAGACATAGTAACAAAAAAACAAGGTGAAAAATAGTATGTATAGCATAATGCCATTTGTGCAAACTAAAAGTAGATCTGAAGTGGTATTTGTACATAGATTTGTAGACTTTCCCTGGAAGGATTACCAAGAAACTGATAACAAGGTTATCTCTGGGGCAGGAAACTGAGTAATTGGGAAGAGAGAAGCAAGAGAAGACTTTTTGCCATAAACCCTTACAGCTTTAGAATTTACCATATGAATGTACTGTCTATGAATACATAGGCTATCAAACAACATTGGAATGAGAAAATGCACTGAAAGGATGAACGCTTAAATTCACATGTGCTGGGTTCAGGTGTTTGCAGTGGACATGCTATTAGCGTTCTGTGCTGCATGACAAATAATCACAGACAGTGGCTTAAAACAAAACTAACAGCTCAGGAGTCCAGGCGTGGCATAGCTGGGTCTCACGAGGTCACCATTGAGGTGTTGGCCAGGCTGCGTTCTCATCTGGAGACTTGACTGGGGAAGAACCCAATGCCAAGTTTGTTCAGGACGCTGGCAGAGTTCATGTCCTTGCAGCTGTGTGACCAAGAGCCCTGGCCTTGGCTGGGGGCCACACTACACATCTGGAAGAGAGGTTTCTTTGAAAATCACCCCCTCTCCTGGTCTCTCTGGATACTTGGAACAACATAACCAGCTCCGCCCAGTGTGGAGCACCCACTGTGGCCAGCCCAAAGTCGTCCGCCTCAGCTCTAGCTTCTGTCAAAATCCATCCTAGAAAACTGGATGACCATTCATTTAAAAGAAAAAAGAGAGAGAACTAGAGACTTTGTGTCACTGCCTAGACCTGGAGGCACAACTGGGAACGTACCCAGGATTCAAACCCACGACCCTGCCCCCTTCCTCCAGCTGCATTTACATCATATCAGAAAGCCCCCACCCCAGGCCAGTGTGTCTGAAACTCTCTAAACTTTGGCCCTTAGCAAGAACACATTTGCCTCATATTCTAGTCCTTACCTACGGATACAAATGTTTCAGTAAACAGTATCCTTTCTACTTTCAGTGTCTTCTGGTCTTTTCTTTTTTATTTCATTTTCTTCAATGTTGGTCACAATCCACCCAACTGATTCCATGGTCCACTCATGGCCGCAACTCTGGGTTTTAAGTACTGCTTTGAATTCAGAGCTCCTGCACCACAGACCTCGCACAGAGCCCACACACAGTAGGAGTTCAGTAAATCCCCAGCCTGACTTCCATTCAATCAGGGCTCTGCTCTGGCCTCAGGAAATAACTGGCCCTCTCAACCAGTAGATAAGGATCCTGGGGCCCGACAACCCCAATGGTGGAATCCTACTCCTCAGTGTTAAATTTGGAAAGCAGCAGGAGCTCCGGAAAAAAAGCTGGAATTGACTCAGCCTGCAGGATCATTGTCAGCAGGACCAGGGCAGCAGCACTATGTGTGGCCCCACAGTCAGGGTCAGGGACCTGGTATGGTGGCCTCACAGCCCTGGTGTGAGGACAGAGAGGAGTGGCCAGGGACGAGGGTGCAGACACGGGCACTGTCAGCCGGGCAGTGACAGGCAGGTGAGGCTCATCGGCCCTGGACTCCACCTCTGACTAAACACAGGCTGAGCTCACTAAGAAGCTGGATTCTAAATTTAGCACCAGACTCTGGGAAGCTGGTGCGCTGGCTCCCACCACCACCAGAACATCGGGCTATGAGTTTGGAGCTCCATTTCCCCTGCTCTGCCAGGCTGTCCTCCTCCCCAGGAGCCTGCTGCTGACTCAGCCTGGGCCACAGGCTGGCAGGACCAGTGCCTTAAAGACCCTCCTCTGAAAGCTCTGCCAGGGGAGGGAAAGGGAGCAGGTGACACCCCTCATGGAGCTCTGAGTTCCCAAGGCTTGAGCAGCCTCCCCTGTCAGCCACGTCAGCACCTTGACTCTGGAGCCCTCCTGATGCCCCTGCCCCAGGGCCTGGGCACAGCCTAGTCCCACCTGGCCCTAGGTAGGGATCCTCAGGTGGCCACCCTACTCAATCCTGGTGCCCTTGGGCTGATGGGGGTCCTGGAGTTGAGCAATGATGACCCCGTCCCCATCCTCTGACTGAGAAGGACTTTCACCCAAGGATGAGTACCACATGTCCACACAGTTCTTAAGTCACAGATTGTAACTGGGTCCCCCAAGCCCTTGGATCACCTCCCTGAATCCTCGCAAAAACAATGTGAAGTAGGCACTACCCATTTTTAACCCATTTTGCATGTTGAAAAACTGAAGCTTACAGAGGTTAATTCACTTGCCAGACATTGTATGCCTGCATCTGTACAAGAACAAAGCCCTGCTCTTAATGGACTCCATGTCACACCCCATGTCTCTGTGCTCAGGGGTCTTCCCTCCACCCCCCTGGATCTGGGGCTGTTGCTACCACTGGCATTATACAGCCTGTAGAGCCTGGGTTAGGATGAGCCCCAGAGCCAGACTGTCGGAGTGACTGCTGCTGGCTATGTGAGCCTGGGCCTATTCAACAGCCTCTCTGAGGCTCAGTTTCTCCATCTGTAGGGGCAAAGGAGTGGCTTGGTGTTGTGTCAACTTGGTCAGGCTGCACGACATTTCTCAGGATCCTCTCGCCTGTGTATTTCCAGTTAGGATGGGCCGCTGGAGATAAGTCCCAGCTGGGTCTTGCTACCTCCTACTTTCCTTCCAGCTCCCTCCCCAGTGGCCTGTTCTGTGGAATTCAATGCCCACCACCAGATACAAATAAATAGCCAACCAGACACTGCTTACTCAGCCCCACATTGTGAAAGTTAAAACCTGTAAGAGAAAGAGAGAGAGAGAGAGAGAGAGAGAGAGGGAGGGAGAGGAGAATGGGTAGAAGATTGAATGGACAAGTGGGTGGGTGGAGAGACAAATCAGATAGATGATAGAGAGATAGATAGATAGATAGATAGATAGATAGATAGATAGATAGATAGATACAGATGGACGGATGTATGATGGGTAGAAGATTGGATAAATGGGTGGATAGATAAATTAATAGACGGATGATAGAAGGATCATCCAGGATGGATAGGATGGATGGATTGATGGATTGATGGATAGACGTCAATAGATACCAGGTAGGAACAGTGTTTGCTACATCAAGACATGAGCACTGAGTGACAGGGGTGTATGCACAGGGCCTGGCACTGGGGAAGCAGTCAGGACATATTAGATGCTACTAATGTTTCTCAACATAAGGTCATGAATTGTTCATTTGTAAAATGGAGGTAGCTGTTCCTGTGATCCTCAGAACCACACATTGCAGGCAAAATGAATCTAGGGTGACAGTGACTTTCTTTGGCAAGGGTGTTGATTGGGAGAGAGCATGAAGGAGTCTTTTGTCCTTGTTCTATGTTTATTTTTTTAAGATTTTATTTATTTATTCATGAGAGACATAGAGAGAGGGGGGGGAGGGAGAAGCAGGCTCCATGCAGGGACCTCGACATGGAACTCAATCCCAGGTCCCCAGGATCAGGCCCTGGGCCAAAGGCAGCGCTAAACCACTGAGCCACCCGGGCTGCCTTTGTTCTACTTTTAGATGGAGGTGGTGGTTACACGGGTGTATACATATGTGAGGCTTCATTAAGCTCCACATGTAAGATGTGTACACTTTTCTGCAGTATGTTATAATCTGACAAAACATTAATTTTTTTTAATGTGACAGGAGAACCAGAAATCTATCCAAAGTCCTCTCTGCCATCAGTTTGGTGTAGGACCTCAGGTAACCTCTTTGGACCACAGTTACCATGTCCATAAAATGGGTGAAACTTGCCCAAGCTCAGCGACCTGATGCACACGATCTCCTTGTCCCCAAATTCTCTAGACCTTTGTTTCAAAGCAAACAAGGAAAAAGAGGTGGCCACAGAGTAGGTCTATTAGGGATTAAGGTGTAATCCAGTCTAAAGGACTAGTGCCCCCTGCGTGGGGTGCCTGGTGCTTGCATTTCTAGGCACTGTCCTTTGGGGAAGGATAACTGTGGGTTTGTGTCTACACAAGTGTACCCAGGAAGGCACTTCAGAGGGCTGTCATAATGGGAGCTGTCGGAGCTGCGAAGGAAGGGCTGTGCCCAGGATCTACCTTATTATTTGGGACAAGGAAGGATGAGAATGTCCATGATTTGTAGACTCACCAGATGTCAGACCGAGCACCAAGCGCTGCCTGCACCACCTCATTTCACCCAACAGTGGAATAACCCACAGGCACTAAAATGAGGTACATGTGTGAATCGGGAGAGCTTGTTTTTTTTTTCCACTCATTTGCATTTTCTAAGTTTTTACTATATACAGAAAAAACAATACTACAGAAATTTTAAACTAAAAAATGCATGGTGTTCAAAGCTATTTTCTGTGTGAGAAGGGGCGACTGTGTTCTGACTCCAGGGATCCATAAAGCATAACCCTACGGTCCTAAATTAATGCAAAGGTAGGCAGTTAGTGCACCTGCGGCATCACGCAGGGACTGTGATTGTCCCCATAGCCACGTGTTTGATTTCAACTTTGATTAACAGAACACAGGCTTGGTTGGAGGCAGGGAGACCAGTTGGCAGGCTCTGGAAATGGGAAAAGTAAAAGTGCTATTAGACCCTGTTGTCGTAGCAACAGCACAGCAAAGCTATTTTGTTGTTAACTCCTGAGAGAAAAGGCAGGAAAAGAATTAATGTAAAGTTACAGTACAATTTGGACCATGGGTATTAACCTCCCTCCCCCAGACCCCCGTGAGCACACACAGCGCGCTCCCAGCAAGCTCTAACTCCACCCTCTCTTGTAGTCCAGAGACTGCACCTGAGCCAGCAAGACCGCGGGATTTGGGAACGGTCCCTGGAACGGTGCTTGCAAACCAAAGTAAGAATCTCCTGGGGACTTTGTTAAAATGCAGAGTCTGCCTCAAAGGCCGGTCTGCAGTGGGGGCAAGATGCTGCATCTCTAAGAGGCTCCAGATGATGCCCGCGCTGCTGGTCCACAGACCACACTTTGAGTAGCACAGCCCTCGCCTGGACTATTAAATGTTTACGAAGGAAGAAACCAGAACACACATGCTTTGTCCCCTGCTGTCTTCTCTGGGACCAGCATGATCCCTGACACAGGTGGGAAGGGGAAAAGGCGGGAGGAGGCTCAGGATGTGCTATGTGAATACATGAACACATGCACGACTAGATGAACATGGGACTCATTTGCATATTTATGCTGGTCTTAATTGAAATGGTAAAACATTAAAACATGAAGAAAGAGCAAGGCTTCTTTGTCTGAACTTCTGGTCACCTATTAATAGGTTTTCTTTATCCTTCAGGAATTATTGTTATTATTAATACTTCTCTTTTTTCTTTGCATAAGTGGGAGCATGCTACGGGCATTGCTCAATGTCTTAGGGGTTTTTCCTTTTAATATATAGATATTGGACATTGATCCCTATCTGCAAATGTAGATTCCTTTAAACAGCCATACAGTGTTCCATCCCAAAGATATAGAATTATTCCCCCTTTGCTGGACATTTCTGACTTTATGAGTCTTGCTATTTCAAACCGGGCTACAATAAACACCCTTGCATATTTGTGTTTCTGCACATGAATGTTCTGTGTTGGAGAAACCCCTCAATGTGCAACAACTAGGCTAAAGAATGGGATTATATTTATGATGCTGGAGAATATTCTGTCCCCAAAACCAGTTGTACATATTTTACCCACTATAAATAACAATGTCTAATTCCCTACACTTCTAACTACTGTTTATGCTTTAATTTTATCATTCTAATAAATGAAAACAGAGTACTTGTTTTCATTTGATTGATTAAATAGAAATGAGATTGTACATCTTTTTCCCTATTTCTGTGCATTAAATTAACTAGTGAAGTGCTCTTTTATTTAGAAAGTTATTGATTTTTGTATATTGATTGGAAACTAGCAGCTTCACTTGATTCTTATTGCTGCCAGTAGCTCTTTTCAGTTGATTCCTTGGGTTTGCCATTACATAAGCACAGCACTTGGAAAAAATAATAATTTTGCCTCTTTCTTTATGATTTTTACATCTGTATGTCTTTTCTTATTGTTAAGTCCTGCAGAAAAACTATCTGATGACAATGGTGACAGTGGGCAGTTTGTGTCTTATTCTGGACTTCACCAGTGTCAGTTGCTTCACATCATTAAGAATAATGCTACTTCTGGCTCGAGATGTAGTTTTGTCCTATTGCAGAGATACCTGTGTTTTTAGGCTTTTCCTCAATTCCTATTTAATTAAAACTTTTTTTTTTTTAGGTAAGTTCCATGCCAGCACAGAACCCAGCATGGTGTTCAAATTCACAGCTGTGAGATCAAGACCTGGGCTGAGATCGAGAGTCGGACCCTCGACCAACTGAGCCACTCTGGAACCCTTAGATCAAGAATGACAATAAATGAAGTATAAGGAAACATTACCCTGCATTGGACCATCTTTAACTCTTGTGATGAGCCCCACTTTGCTGTGGTTCTTTCTCTTACTATGCTATTAAAGGAAATGTCTTCCTTTTACTAGTTTCTATTTGCTAGTACTTTGGTGGAATTTTGTATAGATCTTTGTGAGTGAAGTTCATCTCAATTATTCTTTTTTATGATTCCTCATATGTGAATCCATATCATGCTGGTGTAAAGCACAACGTGCAACGTCTTCTGATACTATTTAAGGAGTTTGGGGGGTCCTCCTTTTCCTTCATGTTTTATAGAACTCACACTTTGAAACACACTTGTTGTGCCTAAATTGCCCAGAAGCAGGGAATGAGTGAACGTCCGTGGACCCAAGCACTGGGAACTGCAGAAAAGCCTGGCCAGCAGACCCGAGGGGCTGTAGCTCTTTCTCCTTCCATGGAGGTCCGTCAGGTTCATTTCTATCTTCTACCTGTAATACAACCAATTTTGGAAATTTACATTTTCCTAGTAAGGAATCTATTTTTTCCATATTTATTTGCATAAAGTAAAGGACTTTCTAAAATTGTTTAATTTCCTCTGTGTCTATGAGTAGTTTTCAATTCTCATTTCTAATTTTGTGTTTTTGTGCTTTCCCCCTTTCTGTCTTGTGTGGGCTAGCTGCTGCTTTACCTACCTTATTATGTGTACATTTTTCTTATAACTTACTTAGCTTTTGGATTTACCTGCTAGTGTCCTATTTTCTGAGCCAGTAACTTTCATTTTTGTTTTTGTCAGTCCTTCTCTTTTTTCTCCTTACACTTTCTTTTTGTCATTTTTCCAATTTCTTGGGTTGTAGTAACTGATTTCCACTCCTCCGTGTTTTGTAAAGGGAAGCTCTGAGAACAGCTTTAGCTGTGACCTCCTGGTCAATGCTGTCCAACACAGGACCTACCAGTCATTTGAATTGAAATTTTAATCAATTAGAATGAGACAAAGCTAAGCGTTCAGTTCCCCAGTGCGTTAGGCACATTTTAATGGTTCGGTAGCCACATGTGGCTAGTAGTCATTGTGCAGGACATCCCAAATGAGGGCATTTCCTCCTAGTGGAAACAGAATGTCATGTGCAGCTGTGATGGTCCAGTCTTCCACTCACACGCTGAAGGGCACACAGTGGTGCTCAGTACCTGCACAGCCCTGGGTGCACCTGGCTTCCGTGCTCCATTTCTCAGTATCTCCAATTCGTTTGTTTCAGCTTCCTCAAATCAAGTCTCAGTTCTTCTCTCCACCGGACTTTCCTCTACTCCACGCAACAAGGCAGTGTCACTACAAAGCAGACTCCCCAAATGGGAGTCCTTTCTCTGCCATGAATAGAAGTGATTTATTACCGAAACTCTCTCTGCCTCAGTCTCCTCCTTTCTCAGATGGGTAGACAGTAAAGCCTACCTCGTAGAGTCTGTGCCTATGTTTAATGAGATGAAACATACTCAGCACTTAGAATAGTTCCTAGTGCTTAGTACTCAACAGATCTCAGCTGGTACTGATTCCAGATGGATATCAATTGTTTTCCAGTTCAAAGGAGACCCAGAACATTTTTTTTCTGGGCTGAATATCAGAATTTTAAATGAGTTTATGTGGTCTAACACCCTAAAACTGGCAAAGTGGGTCTGCATTTGCTCAAACCCAAAAGAAATAGGCTTTGGGGACAATATATACTTCAGAAGGGGAGTCCCCCCAAACAACTCTAATCCATGGCAATGGGAATAACAGACAAGAGGGTTTGACAACAATTCCTTTCTCTCCTGGTGGTAGGTCATACGACCAGGTTCATGCCATCCAAGCCTTGCAGAAAAGAGACAGTCTTCTCCATGAGCAGAAACATCCCAGCTAGGACTCTGATGGCCCAACGTGGGACAAATACTCATCTTTAAAATAATCACCGTGGTCCAGAGCACACTCACTCTTAATTGCATAGACCTGACTCATGTGCTCCAATATGGCCAAAATAATATTAGAAACCCCCTCAAAACAACAGAGTTTGAGGTAGAAATAGTTTTCCAAAGAAAAAGTGGATAACTCTCATCAGAGGAAAGACATGGAAACCTCCCTGAACAGTCAGAAACCATAGCAGAGTTGACTACATTCCACCCCTTGAATACCCACCGTGTGTACACAGAGGCACACACAGTTCTTCCCATGAATGTAAATTGTTAAATGCCTGCCTAACACAGTGCAACTACCCTACATGCATCCAATATGTATACACACTTGTGTGTTTCTCCCCATCAGATCTGGATGTGGCCCCTAAAGATCACAGAACCTATGATTAGATGATCATTTAACCACCCCCAAACACCTTCGATATGCATTGAGGGCAGAGATGATGGTACACACATACACACACATGCAAATACATGCACCTGCCGAAAAAATGACAAAGGGGAAAACAGTAAGCAGTCTCCAATGAGTAGTGTAAGCCACCTGCTGCTGCATGAGGTTTAGGAGGACTCCATTGTCCAGCCACAGAGTGCATTTCCTGTTCTATCACCATGGACACCCCAAATTCTGCACACTGAGAAACCCTCTTGTCTGTTATTCCCCATTGCCATGGATTAGAATGGTTTTCGGGGGACTCCCCTTCTGAAGTATATGCCCCCAAAGCCTATTTCCTATTGGTATAATCAAGGTTCTTTTGGGTTTGAGCAAATGCAGACCCACTTTGCCAGTTTTAGGGTATTAGACCACATAAACTCATTTAAAATTCTGAAATTCAGCCCAGAAAAAAAATATTCTGGGGTCTCCTTTGAATTGGAATTCCCACAACAGAAATCCTGACAAGTTATGGTCTCTGAACTCAAATCCCTCTTGTCATTTCTGTCACTTAGAAATAATCCTTCTGGAAACTTTGTACTGAACTAACTTTTTGGTACATGGACTTTTGGCACATTCTCATTCTCATACTGATCTGAATCTCTTTGGAAATTTTTAAAGAACAGTTTGATGTAAGTACACTTGAAAATAACACAATGGAAACATTTTCTAAGATACCCACACTGCAGTGCCTCCGTAACCACATGCTAGCAGAAAAGCCTACCCATCCTCCAGAAATTCAATGGGGAAGAGACCTCTACCTTTTTACAATAGAAGGTGACTGAGAGGCACAATCATAATTATACTGTCAGGCATTTCTGCCACCATAATTCAGAATCAAAGTCAGCTAGCATTCTGTCTGAAAACCAAATAAAATGCCAAGGTACCAGACTTCAAGGCAAAGTCTAAAACTGGAATTGAAACGTCATTAATGCCCATAGACTGGTTTCCCTACCCATACTTATGCATGTAAGAGAGCCTGTATAGAATGAATAAATTCCTTCATAAGCACATAAATTACCCATGCTTCTGTTGCATGGACGCACTCACTGGACGGAGCAGGCTGGCAGTCATCTGGTTCTTCTGATCAGCACGGACCACTGTGCCAGTCAGGCTCCAGACTGCAAGCAACAGGGACTGTCCAGCTGATGGCATAGCAAAGGGTTTCATTAGAGGAGGGCACTGTTCTCTGAGTGGTTGAGAAAGCCAAGACATGAGTTGAAGGTTCTTGATCAAGGACCAAACCGCACCGCAGAACTCTCCTGTTGATGAACCCAGTCCTGCTCCCTGCAGGGGCCACTCCACCTTACAGCCACTCCACCCCAAAAGTCAGATGCCAGGGCAGCACCTGCAACAGCAAACTGGCTTCCACCAGAGGCTCTTCTACACTTTGCTCTCTCTCATGTTAGAGCCTCAAGGAGACAAGTCTGATGAGTAGGTATGAGGTCATGTGCCCACGTCCTAGAAGCCAAGCAAGCTGGGAAATGGGTCCCGAAGGTTCTTCCTTGGGGAAAAGATGGGACTTGTAAGGCTGGAAGTTCTCTGTATGTAGCAACATGGCCCAAAAGGTTCTAAGCACCCATAAAATGTGGTCAATGCCCACTACCATCATCAAAGGATATTTTTCAGCCAAGAAATCCACATGTGGAAATTTACACTGCATATGGCCCAAATTCTGTACTGCATATGCAATTGGGACCAAGAAACCTGTCTCAACTATCTTCCCCTAACCCCCAAATCTCATTAAGCTGTCTCTGAATAACACACTGTTGGACAAACATCATGATGAACAAGTTTGGCTCAGATAGAAACTCTGCTCTCTACACGATGACAAGGAGACACCTGTTCCAGGCAGAGAATGTGGGACTTTTCTTGGCATTCTGGGCCCTGTTTACACCTGGCACACCAGGTTGGTTGTTCCCAGTGTGAGTGGCTACCAGACTTAGGATCTGCCATTTTGGGTTACATGGGGTGTCTTAGAGGCTCCCTCCATGATGCTCTCCCCCACCCACTGCAGTTCAGAAGGTACAAGGGCTGCAGAAAGCCTCAATTTTGATTCTTGTGCTTCATTTGGTGAACTGATTTTTCTTTAGCTCCTGGACCGATCATCCCATGCATTCACCAAGATGGTGGCAGAAGACAGATCGAGACTTTTCTAGGAGACTCTGGCAGTCTTGGACACCACTGAAGCTGCTCCAAGAGGGAACATTGTCCTCTACCCCATCCCACCCCTGACTACCAGCACCCTCCACAGCCCTCCACTGAAGTTGTGGTTGATAACAGGAAACATTTGTCAACCCTCCTACAGAGATAAGATTCAATAAGAAAGAAGGATGTTATTTGAAAAAGAGTGGGTCTTCATTTGCATACCATGATCCTGAAGACTCTTCTGGAGCATTCTGATCCAAATTTGATATGTAGGTTGAAAGAAAACAGGCCAGATTCTGATTGCTTCCTCCCCAACCTCAATATCGCCAAACAAGACGAGAGTGAGCTAAGCCAATTTGACCATGTATGCTGGTGGCCTGGGCCACACAACTCTATTTATCTTTCTTTATGTCCTGAAATTAATTTTAAAACACACAGTCAATTAAAAAAAAAAACACACAGTCAATAAAAGCAGCAACCTCCTGCCTTTCCTCTTCCCACATTCCAGGCTCATCCGGCACTTACCTCCCTGGCATAGAATAGCAGGCTTCCACCATTATTTCTTGATTTATCAGTTTATTGCATGGTGGAGTTGTTGCTGTGCTGGATGAGGATGTGGCTGAAGTCTGAAGTCCTCTCCAACGTCCTGCTGTAGTCGTAGCACTAGTTAGAGCTCCTCTTTTAGGTAACTTGCATAAATTTGAGCAATAAGCCAACACTGTCCTTCCTGCTCCATCAAATACTTTCCCCTTTCCAAGAGGAGACGCTCCCTGGCTTCTCTTCAACTGTTTCTCCTTCCTCCCAGAACTCTGCTCCTGCCAGCTGCACTTTCACGTTTGCATTTTAACACTGGTACCTGAGCATTCTGCTCTGTTCCAAAACTTGGGTCACCTTTGCTTTGTCTGTAGGATGCAACTAAATGCTAACACTCAGTAAGCAGTGTTGGTCTCTGGGCCACTGGGACCACCGTTTGCCACACAGCCAGGCAGTAGAGGGTTGTTACTCACTCCTTCCCTCAGAGCTCTTTGCTTGTCCAGAAGTTCATAAATATGCTGTTTTCTATGATCAATATTTCTAATCTCTCCTCCATAGCAGTAGGTCTGGGTGGCGGTCTTCTTCTTTGTTCTTGGCCTTCACTGTGTCCTTGCAATCCAAAGTTCTGTGGCTTTGGCTCAGGAAAAGAGCCCTGTATTTTTTTTTTTTGTTTAAGATTCACTTATTTAAGAGAGAGAGAGAGCATGCACACACATGCATGAGCAGGGGTGAGGGGCAGAAAGAGAGAGAGAATCTCCAGCAGACTCTGCACTGACTGTGAAGCCTGACTTGGGGCTCAATCCCACGACCCTAAGATCATACCTGAGCTGAAACCAAGAGTCGGATGCTCAACCAACTGTGCCATCCAGGCACCGCTAGGACCCTGTATTTTTAACCATGGTCTCCCTGTTCCAGCTTTCTGGGGTTCCCATTATTTGAATGTTGACCTTCCTCAACTGGGATCTCTCATCTTTTCCTTCTGTTTGTCTTCCTATTAGGTTTCCTAAAGCGTTTCTTCAGATGTGTCCTCCAGCTCTTCCCCGGAGCTTTCTTTAGGCAACGCCGTTCTTAATCTCTACAGAGCTCTTTTCGTAGCCGTGACTTTTTCATGGTGTCCTGTTCTGAGTTCAGGAATACGTCCATCTTCTAGAATCTCTGTGGATAATAATTTGAGGTGTGTTGCATTTTTAATTGCCTTCTGTTCCCCCAAATTAATCTATTTTTTGCAGAGTCGTTTTCTGTTTATCTGGTCTCTCTCTTTCTTTTTTTTTAAATTTTTTTAAATTTATTTATGATAGTCACAAAGAGAGAGAGAGAGAGAGGCAGAGACACAGGCAGAGGGAGAAGCAGGCTCCATGCACCGGGAGCCTGACGTGGGATTCGATCCCGGGTCTCCAGGATCACACCCTGGGCCAAAGGCAGGCGCTAAACCGCTGTGCCACCCAGGGATCCCCGGTCTCTCTCTTTCAAGATGGAGGATTTCTTCAAATGTTTGATGATCCTGGATTTCCCTTCAGATGTAAAAATGAAACAATAAGAAAGCCCGAGAGTTGGTTCTGTATATGCAGGTGGCGATGGCGGGGAGTTGGCTGGCGGTCCACAGGGGTGACTCCTGCCTACAGACAGGATGCTCCTGGCTCCACCACTCAATGTCTTTAGAGAGAGCTCTCCACAGTATTTGTTTCCCCGTGAAGGACAGAGTCTGGATGTGTGTCTGCAGCGTGGAGGGCCAGAATATGGAGGATCGGTTCCAGGAAATACAGATGTTTGCCAGCTGACGCCCAGTTCACCCCGTGGACTCCTTCTCTGCCTCTGCTTCCCACTAGTATGGTGAGTGCAACTCCGGCCTCAGAGGAGGGTGGTACCAGGAGGCGGGTCTTTCCCTGATGGCCATGTCACACAGACCCCTGCTTTATTAAAGTGGCTTCCTTTGACCCTATAATGACTTTTATATATATATAAAAAAGATTCTATTCCACTTGTTCTCTGTATTTTTTTCTTCTCTTTATCCTGTACCTGCTCCTGCTCACCCTCCTCCTTTCTTCTCTGAGCCGGCCATGAGCACCCAGTAGCATCTGCTTTGTTCCTCCTCGGGCCTTCAGAGATCACCAAAACAGTAAACTCCCAGCTTTGCCATGGTGGCACTTGTGTGTTCACAATCCGTCAGGTGGCACGGTTTAGCGTTGCAACAGCTTCATCATAATTACCAGAACCAGACATTTGATTGTACGTGGAGTGTGCTCCTGCCATCTGGTTTTGAAAACAAGTCATTTCTCAGAAGAAAGACTAGTTTGGGGAAATGTGAATGTTTAAAATTCCCCCACAGTATCACAGTGTTTCGAAGTTCTCTTGCTTCCTAAGAAGAGCTTCAGACAACTTACTTCTCTCCTACTTGGTGATGAATCCGAATCCTTTATGTTCCTGACATCTCAAGCCCCCTCTGGTCCTGGGACAGGCCTGTAACTCGGGTCCAGCGCGGCCAACCTCAGCCCAAGTGCTCTGTGATGCCGACCAACCCTCTACCCTGAGGAGCACTCACAGGCATGGGGTCTGGCTGCAGCTGCTTGTTTACATTCACTTTGACCTTAACTCTCACTGTTAGTGGGATCAAATCCCAGCAGCGTGGACTAGGGTCCTTGCTTCTGGAACCTTCTCTGTCTTCTGTCCAAATGTCAATACTAGGGCAGCTTGAGTCTCGATGGCCCCTTAGGTAAGGACCTCGTTGGTTTGAGTTTCTGGTTCCATCTGGAGGTGTCGGCCCTCTTGGGACATCCCTATAATGTCAGGTGATTGTGTTTCCATCAAGAAACACCTGCTTCAAAAAAAAAAAAAAAAAAGAAACACCTGCTTCCACCAGGAGACATTTGAAAAGTGGGAAGTGGGATTCTTTTCTTTTTTAAAGATTTTATTTATTTATTCATGAGAGACACAGAGAGAGAGAGAGAGAGAGGCAGAGACACAGGCAGAGGGAGGGAGAAGCAGGCTCCCTGCAGGGAGCTCGATGTGGGACTCGATCCCCAGATCTGGGATCACTCCCTGAGCCAAAGGCAGATGCTCAACCACTGAGCCACCCAGGCGTCCCTTGGGAAGTGGGATTCTAAGATTAAGTTTCAAAATAATTTTATTCCATGTCTATAAAAGTCAGAATGGGCCAGCAGCTCCATACGAAAGGGCCCTTGTGAATTATTCGAGGATGTGGAGTCCTGCAGGCAGGAAGGAAGCCAGGCTTGGAAATTCATCTCTTGCAAAGTCTCATGAGTCCACATGAAGAAGCAGGAACAGTTCCTGGGGACTCAGGAGTTTTCTGCCTGGACTTGCCCCCCAACCTTTCTCAAGCAGTAGCCATAGAGGGTGATAGATCACCTGCTTGTGGATTTCCTGGAGGAAACCCTGTAATGGACACAGGCCTATGGCTGTGACACACGGAGACACAGACTGCACTGCACACACCTGGGGCCTCATCCACACAGGCGTGTCCCCCCCACCCTCACCCCGCCACAGACTTGCGACAGCCCTGTGTGATGTGTTTTTGAGCTGGGTCTAGACTGAATATGATTCTTGGTTTTTCTGAAAAGGAAAAAAAAAAAAAAACGAAGAAAAAGGCCCTACAACATTATCTAGTCAAGAACTGCAGTGTCTCCCAAGGCTGATGTCAGAAGACCCCTTCCAGGGCTGGTCCCAGACGGGAGCCTTGCCTTCTCTGGTGGGTAGTAAATGCAGGAGAACGGGATACACTTTCCTTCTCCTGTAATCCCCCAGTACACCTTCCTCCCGAGCGCCGAATGGAAATCTCATCACGGTATCCTCCACAAGTGCCGTTTTAAAATGTTTGCTTCTGGTGGGCGTTGGGGAAATATAATTAAAAACACATCTCCCAATCTGGAAAACCTCCTCACAAAGATAGACAAGAAAGAAAACAATTTTATTATTGAGTAAGCATTAAAGCAGAACATGATGCACATCTCAGGCAGCCCGCTCAGAGACTGCAGGCACAGAACGGAGCCTCACGCTGCCGCCCAGCCAGGCACACGCACCTGCTCACACCCCCAAGAAAGAGTAACTAGTCCTCCGGCAAAACGACAGCAGTGCTTGGAAGCTGGGCGACCAACTGGCTTCCTCCAGAGGGAAAATGAACTGCTCCCAGCATATGGCCGGGGGTCGTTTCACAATTTAGAGGCTCCTTCTCTCTCACAGGAAGAAACTGGGATGGGAAAGCACCAACTGCCCAGTCCATGACATCCCATAGAGAGGGTTCCCAGGTCCTTCAGAAAGACCATCCTGGGCCTTAAAGCTAGCAAGAGCATTATCTAGCTTCTATAAAAGATTTGCACACATGTCAAAGTGGCAGAGAAACAATCAACAAGTTTCCCAAAGTACACATTCTCAGTAAAGGGAAAAGGGGGATGTTCTTCTCATTGTTGACAACAGAATCAAGTCTCTTATTTTTAATTTGTATTTACTTTTCCCTGCATGAGCATGAAGGAACCACAGGCAAATCATTTTCATTTTAAAATGATTCTTTTATTGCTTTTTAAAGGTTTTATTTATTTATGAGAGACAGAGAGAGAGAAGCAGAGACATAGGCAGAGGGAAAAGCAGGCTCCTTGCGGGGACCCTGATGTGGGACTTGATCCCAGGACCCCGGGATCACAACCTGAGCTGAAGGCAGACACTCAAACACTGAGCCACCCAGGTGCCCCTAAAATGGTTCTTTTAAAAAAGTAAGTTTTGAGATGCTTCTAAGCAGGGAGAGGAAGTAAAATTTCTTAAAGAAGAATCTTAAGCAGAGTGAAAGCCAGCGCTCTTGGTGATGTAAAGCCACTTTATGCAAAATGGTTTACACATTTTTAAGTAGCTTCAAAAAGTCAGTGATTGCGCCACCAACAGCAGTTGCCATGGAAGCAAAAGTTCGTGTTGTTCTAATCTAGTTGGTGACGGAGAGTGTGGAGCTGCTGCGGGGTGCAGGAAGCCGTGTTCTCTGTGCAGGGTTGCTCGTTCCTGCACTGTGTTGCGGGCAGCAATCGGTGGAGCCGACTGTGTGGAAACTGGGGTGTAGAAGTAGGGCAGGCACAACGTGAGGACTGACCTGCTGTGAGTCAGACATCAGAGAAACGTTGACAATTAGGAGAGCTTGGGCTTCTCCTTTCCAACATGTCCTTACTGAGGGCTGGGCTAGGGTTGGACGAGGTTGGAACAGAAGGAGCGGTCTCTGTGGGCTGCGCAGAAATTTAGTGACTTTACATGCACGATCTGCCCCAACCCATCCATGTGTCCTGGTGCCATTTTGCATGACATCGCGGAAGAAATACAAGCGGCACGTCCAAGGTCATGGGGGAACAGGATGTCGGTTCTCAGCCTCAAAGTGGGAGACGTTGGCAGAAGTGCCATGGGAGAGAGTCAAAGATGCTGGTTTCCCCAGAGGAAGGAGAGGTTGGTCTCCAGTCAGAGGAGGGAACAGAATAAGCATTACTGTGAGTTCGGGTTCACCTGGCAAGAGCCCAGGCAGAGGGGATGCTGGCAGCACACGGGACGGCAGGGTGAGGCCGAGTCTGTTGCACTTGTGCTCTATCTTGGAACAACACTTAAACGCTCAGAAGGTCCTCAGGGAAAATTTGTCGAGTGGTTGGGGAATGAATTCTTGCAACAACATGGGGCTGAGGGAAGAACACAGTGGGAATTTAACCACGTGGACGTGAGGTCTCAGGGAAGGCTGAAAAAGCACACAGGAAATGGGAAGAATTAAGATTTTACCCTACTTACAACCCAAGAGAGCTCATCGCGGCTCCATGGATGCTGGTGGAAGATGAGCGTCCCGGGTCAGAGGCAGAGGACGTGGTGACTCACAGTATGAACAGTAGCTGGAGTACCACAGGTTCTTTGTTCTCACGGGGTCACGTGAGATGGATGTGGCAGCAACAGTGGCAGGTGACACCTGTACTCCTGGAGAGGAACTCTGAACTTAGGGGAAACTCGGTGTCTTTTAACGTTCCTGCCCTTAGTTCCAGAGGGAGACACTCTCTATGTCCCAGTGCTGCGCACTATGAAGACAACACCAGAAGAAACCAGCCTGGAACAAAGCATCTGCTGGAAAGGTCAAGGTCCCACAGACGATGGTCTCCCCACCATGACCTGGCTGGAGGACCACCACTCTGTGTTATGCGCTGCTGAGAACCCCATGTGCAGACGAAGTTAAGGTCAACCACGTCAGAGCCTCAGGGCAGACACAGCACTTTTCCTGATGTCTGGGACAGCTTTGGTAGGTCCTGAGATCTGATGTTGGAACAGTTCATCAATGATTCATATGGGATAAAAGGATTACACAGAAGCAACCTATAAGGAAACTTAACTCCATAAATCCTAGGACCTCAAGCATTTTAGCCTGCACTTCCTCAAAGCTTGCATGGCGTTAGTCTCCTTGGGAGTTACTCCAGGAAGCAGAGGTGACAGGAGAGACACGGGACATGAAACTGAGAAGCACAACCCAAAGATGTGCTACCCATATGACCACCTCTGTGGGCCACAGTGCTCAGCATCATGGGGCCTTCGAAGGAGCTGAGTGAAGGGCACCCACACTACCTTCCCCGGAGATAAAGAGGAAGTGAGTGTCCAATGGCTCTGCCCCCGTCAGGTCGTGAGCGTCAGCTAACTTCAATCATCCTGGTGGCCCATGTTTGAGTTCCACTGGGGGTTCTCGTGCCTGGGGCAAGAGCAGGAAGTACATGGCTGAGGCCCCAGGACGGGGCTGGTAGGAGGTACCCTGGGGCTGTCAGAGGCTGTGTGGACCTGACCTCCAGAGGGCGGGTGGAGGACGGGGTGAGGCTGAGAGGACATGAGGACACACACAGTAGGTGATCGTACTGCATCCCTAGGGAAGGTCAGCGCAGCATCACAGGGACTCCTCGAGGTGGTGGCCAGTCACGGTCTCCGCAAGGACAGAGTGCAGCTGGCTGGAAGCTGGAAGTGATAATCATCCTCCTCCTCCTCTCCACCACCACCACTCATTCTAGACCTTGGCCTCAACCAGCACGCTGGTCTATGCTGCCCAGCCAGCAGGCGACCCAGCTTGTCACTGAAGCCTCCTTACTCGCCCCAGCCTTGGGGATTCCAGCTGCTGAAACGCCCCCTACACCACTGTCAGCAGGCAGGGGAGAGCCACAGAACTCCAGCACAAATCGTCCGGACCCCAGACCCATTCTTCCCCGTCCCTGCTGCAAAACAAAGTCCTGCAACTTGTAGTCACTACACATGTTCCCAAGCTGGATGCTGCCAGTGTCCCTTTATGTCCCTAGACAGCCTGCTGTCCGTGCACACAGGCGGCTTCTTACCTAACACCCCGGACACTCCCCACCCAAGGCCCTCTGGCTGCAGAGATGTGCTGGACTCACTGTGAGAGCAGGGCAGGGGTGCTGAGGAATGGGCTCCCGGGGACGCTCTCCACTAGTGATGCCGGAAGTGGAGAGATAAATACCCCAGCTGTGTGTCCCCTCCAGTGCGACTGAGATTAGGAAGCATGTTCCACTCTCCCGGTGCCCGTGGTGGGGATGTGTGGCCACTAACACACATTGGCCGGGCCCCTCACCTGTTTAACATCCTTACCCTTGCTGGTGCTTCCCGGAATCACCCCTGGGTTTACCATTCACCTCAAAGTCTGGTCTCCCGGCTCCACAGGGACCCAAAGTAGGACAGTTGGTAACAGAAGTGGCCCTAGGGAGTAGACCCTCAGGCTGGCCTTCTGGAATTGGATCTCTCACTGGCCAGGGGGCAACGGAGATCTGAATTCTGTGGTGGGTGCCATGGGGGGTGCCCCGGCCGTGCTGCAGCCTCCAGGGACCACACAGGAGGAAGGGGATTAGTGGCCACAGAAGCCACGAGGAGGAACAGCAGCCTCGGGCCAGCCTGGAATCAACTCAGGCCATGGTGGAAAAGCCAGAAGGCTTCCCCAAGACACCTGAAAGGCCCGTATATCCAAAGGCTAGAGGACCAGGTGTCCTGAGACTCATGCTCAAACACAGAGCCGAGTGCTGCTGTGGGTACCCAGTGGCTCCTGCTTCCAAGCTCCCTGCCTGGGGGAGGGCAAGGCATGGAGCTGAAGCCCCCGGGGCCCTTGCCCCTCCTCAGAGACAGCTCCGAGGTTGGCCCACATGACCCCAGGGGCATCCAGGACCTGCCGTTGGCTTCCTTCCTCTGTCTATCTCACTTTCTCATCCCCTGGTATGTCCTGGAATCATCTCCCAGATCAACCGTGTGGGCCAGAGCCAGGTCCCTGGAGAATCCCCTTTAAGACACCAGGAGGATCCCTTCCTCTGCCTCCTGGTCCGTGAGCGTGAGGACAGTCATACTGCAGGTTCACACCTGGAAACAGAGCCTCTAATCCAGCAGGATCACAGTTTACAAGGAAGGAAGCACAGCTTTCTTAAGTGTGTCCTGGGAGTCATGGTGACCAGGACCGATCCAGCTTCCCCCACCCCCCGCCCCTTTGCTTCCCAGACCCTTGCCTTGTTGCCCCTGTGCAGCACAGCTCCACAGATGGCTTGTGGGCTTGGGGTACAGACTGTGCCCTGGAGCCCGGCATGCCAGTCCTGCAGGGCGTCCTCCCAGAGCCAGCCCCTTAGCTACAACCTCACAGGTAGTTCTGCTCTTTTATTTGGCCAGCTCCTCTGGCCGATGGGACACGGGAAGCCCCGTGCTTGTGTGCCATCATCAGGACACACCCATGAAAGGGGTCCCTCACGTGGAGGCCGCAACGGTTAGAGCACCATGCTGGTCCTGTCGTCCACAGATGGGGGTGCTCCAGACAAGGGACAAATCCGGATCCGCAGGAGGTAAAAATCCAGACAGAACATGTTGCCACCTCCTTGAGAGGAAGGGTCTCATTTAGTGAACTGTTACCATGTGTCCAGCAGCCGTCCTCACACACCCAGGGCTCACTCAGACCTGCTGAAACCCTTATTCACCTGTGACAACTGATGTACTGATGAAATTCACGATTTGCCATGAGTGCCATGAATATTTTCCCCAGTTGCATTTCACCTTTAAGTTTTATTTTGGATGGGTTTGTAGATATGGAATTACCTGAGTTTTGGTTTTGGTGAAATCCATCAGTCCTTTCCTTTACGTCTTTTGCCTTTGTTGCTGTTCTTATAAAGCTTTTCTCATTCTGGGGTTAAATGAAAAATTCACCATTAGTCTCTCATCTCTGATGACTCTTTCCTCTCTCTCTCTCTCTCTCTCTCTCTCTCTCTAAACATTTAGACATCTCAGTTACCTGGTGTGAGGTAGGGATCTAACTCCCCTGCAATGATTAAGCAATACTTCCTATCTTGTGTGTTTTATTCCCAATCTCTCATCACTGGTTTAAGATGCTTTTGCCTCCAGGTGCTGAGGTCATCTGGGTTCTTGGCTCCTGCTGAGATTTTCTCTTCCATTCTAGTCATCTATAAATCCCTGTGCTGGTACTAAACTGGTTCAGTTGTCACAGCTTAAAGCACTTTAGTTCCTGCTTGGGAACACTTCCTTCTTTATTAACCACCCCTGAAATGTTCCTGGCTGTTCTTGCACATCCTCTGAAAGGAGGCTTCAATGGGAGTTGGACAGAGCTATTCCACAGCAGGATAGAGGGACAAGCTCCAGGATCAGTGGGAAGGATATGAGGGGACCCAAGGGGACTGTGGTCCAAGCATACACAGCTTGCCTCAGTCCAGGACAGGAGATGACCCCACTCCCCATTGTCACTGAGGGTCACTCAGGCAAGCTGCCTCTGACCCAGAGTGAGGGTCTCCGTATGCATATCGAGAGGCTCACTCTGCCAGCAACGTGGAGGTCTCAGAAGCATCTGGAAAGCTGGTTCTGCCTAGATCTGCAACGGCCCACTCCCTGAGGTGACCAGGGAATGGCCACCAGCTCCCAAGAAGGCCAGTCTCCAAATGGGAAGCTGCCAGAACCACCTGGTTATGTGGATCACAAATGTCAGGGCCTGGAAATAAAATGCAAGAAAATACTGGAAAATCCATCCTTTGAATCTGTTGGGTCCTTGGACAGGAAAGGGCAGTTCACACAGTGCGAGTTGTAGCCTCTCCCTGGGACGCAGAGCCGGTGGACAGCCGTGTGTGTCTGTGGATGTTACAACTTCTTCCCTTCAAGTAAGAGTTATAGTTGAAAAGAGAAGCAGGAGCACTGTTGTCACAAATCAGGCTGGGCGCAAACAGAAGCTCTGTGCCCGCAGATGAGGGCCTACCTGTCCGGGTGCCCCTGCGCCTCAGTGACCCCTTCCAACAAATCATAATCCCGCTCAGCTGCAGAAGCACACTCCTACAAACCTCGGGGGAGTTTCCAGGGAGCATGTGTTTGTCTTAAATCACTACAACAGATTCCGTTTTTTTTAATGTGGCTTGTTTTTCATTCACAGGGTGTATTCTGATCGGAAAATAATTTGTTTCTGGAATGATTCTGTTTTCAAAGTCTGCCTGTTAACTGTTGGAGTCCTTTGAACATTTTCATTATTAAAACGAGGAAAGAATTTAAGAAATCTAAATTCAGCTTCATAAATCTACATGTTCACTAGATTTTTTTTTACATCAAATTAAAAGGCATGTGTGGACATACACTGTGATTTGTGAATAAAATACAGGACATTGATGCTAGCGGATACGCAAGGGGAGAGGAACAAGGATATCAAGGACGGTGCTGTGGGACGTGGCTGGGGTTGGAGGCCATTGGAGGTCCGTCCTCTGCAGAACTGACAGACGTGGAGGATGCATGTCCCATAATGTCCTACAGCAGCTATGATCAATAGGTTAGATGTTCATCTAGCTGCAAAGATAGATCTTGGAAACATAGTGCCGAGTGAAGAACCAGCTAGAAATGGAGGGGTTTATGCAACATTGATAATGCCAATTAAGAAATAAATAACCACAAAACAACCGTGCACATTGACAAGATACACAAAACATCACAATAAACATATTAGAACACTCTCCTGTTGGGGGGACGGTAACAAGAGGAGGGAATGCAGATCGAAAGGAAATAGAAGGAAGAAAAGACTATTTTAAAATACATTTCCCATTTCTTTTTCTTTTATGTGTACTTCATATTTAAATTGTGGTTTTTTTTCCTCTTCCAAATCAGGAAGAAAGCCTCCCACCCACAATATTCTAGAGAGAGAGATGAATATTCACCATCTAACTTCTGAAATTGACATTTATTTTGTGATTCAAGAAGAAAAGAAAAAGTGGTGGGAATAAATATATAACTGGGGAATTTAATCCATAAAACTGGGAGAACAAATTAGGTTTTATTAATCAGATTTGAACTGGGTACGGTCATCAGCTGGGGGAGTTTACTTACTTGGTGTCCTTATTTGGATGAGGAGGAATTTTCATTAGTGACTTTGCTTATTTTCATGAGAATTAATTTTGTGCTCTGTGGTTGGGGTATGCGTTCACCACTGGATGCAACGCTCGTCGCTCAGACCTGACATTTTTGCCTGGTAATGATTTTTGCACACAGACAGCAGTGGAACTCACTGGGAAACCCTCTAGGAGGATTGGTCCTAAATACTGTGTTCTGCTTCTGCTGTCACACGGCACTGGGGTTTCAGCCACATCTGTGTTTTCTGAGCTGGTTCTTAGTCACCTGGACAAGACTGTTAGCACCCCCCGGGGGTCCCAACGAGCCTCCTGGTGAGGGTCCCCACTCCGAGGGGCTGGGAGGATCCTGTTCCTCAGCACCGCTCCCTGCAGCCTTCGTAAGCCCCCCCACATGGATCTGGGCACCTGTTCTTGCTCTTGGGGAAGAAGTCAGACATCTGCAGCAAGGCAGAGAACTTACCACATGCCTTGCTGTGGCACCCAGTGGCACTGGTGACAGCTGTGCTGGGCGGCACCGTCCCACACGGTGGCCAGTGGGGCCCAGTCAGCAGGGGAAGGCCTTTCCAGTGGAGGGGGAGGCATGCATCTCTCTGCCACCCCCACCAAGCCCAGAAATAGAGAGGTCGCATGTCTTGCCCTGATTCCCCACTTCCTCCAATGGGGTGCTGAGTGTCTGACTCACAGAGGGAGGGGACAGAGTCAGCAAATGAGGGAGAGGGCCAGCGGGGGCTTATGGCATGTGAATCAGCAGGGCCCGGGGTACTGTAGCTGCATCTCCACCAGAAACAGTGGCTTCAAACCAGCACCATTTTTCTTTGCTCCAGATGCTGAGGGTCAGGGCTCAGATCGGTGGCAGGTGGCTGGCTCCGGTGCTCTGGTACACTCAGCTGGGGACCAGCTCAGCTGGGAGGTCCAGGAAGACCTGGGTCCCGTGGCTGCTGGTTCATGCGCTCCTCCACAGGGCCTGCTTCTCTCTGCACATGTGCTTTTCTGTTCTGGACTCTCCCCAGCAGGGCGCCGAGGGCCTCCTTACAGCCGGTCAGCTGGGTCCAGGGAGGAAGAGCCAATGCACAAGAACTTCTCAAGCCTCTGCTTGCAGCACACTTGCTCCTGTCCCCTTGGCTAAAGCAAGTCACAGGGCCAAGCCCAGAGTCAGGGTGACAGGCCTCAGCCACACTGGCCCAGTCTGCTGAGTCACAATGCCTCTGCATGGCCGGACCTTCCTCAGCCGCTTCCGGCGTCCTGCCCAACCCCAGGGCCACTGGGGCCACACAGCAAGCTGCTGTGCTGGCCTCTGCTCTGACTCTTCTGCAGCTCTCCTACATGGCGCCCTTCCTCCTTGCGCACAGACCCCACCCCAGTGCCACTGTCCTTCTGCGTCCCCGCTGGCTATCAGCAGGATGACCTGCCCTGCTCCAGAGGATCCATGAGCTCTGGCCAAAGCAGTCGGGGGCTCCCAGGGTCTTACCAGCAGCTGGTAGGAACCAGGCTCTGTGAGGCTGAGCAGGCGACATCAGGAAGAGCAGCTCCCTGCTGCCACAGGTGCGGGCGGGCCTGGGGGAGCCCTGGCACCGCTGTGAGGTCCTTTCTCACTGAGGCCAGTGCATTCAGCTCAGGCAGACACACAGGAGGGACCTCGGTGATACGCCCGCACCCACTCCCTGCAGGGCCTCAAACAGCCAGCGTTTCTCCCCAAAGCTGCTTTCCCGCACCTGCTCTGCTACGGGACACAATTCGCCCCCTCCCTCCCCAGAACCCGACATCAGGCAGCACTGAGTGCGTGGAGAGGACACCATGGCAAGGCAGAGTAGCAGGGAGAGGCTGGGACATGAATGACCCGTCCAGGTGCAGGTGCCCCCAAGGTGCGTGGGTGAGCCCCAGAGACTGACGGGAAGGGGCCCCGGGGGCGAAGGACAGCATCACACAGGTGACACTGGGCCCCTGCCAACGGGGTGTCCCCCAAGCCAACCACACAGGGGCAGGACTATCCCCTGGGCTCAGGCTCCCTCGGCTCCTTTCCCCACTGGAGGGCCCTCCCCTTACCTTCCCAGGCATACTCACCGGTCTTGGACGTGTCCTCCGAGGACTGCTGCTGACCCCCGAGGCAGGGTCAAGTGATCTCCTCTAGGGTCCCCATCTTTGTCCGGCTGTAGGGAAAGAACCCAGTCCTGCTCAACTTTATAACCCACCAGACACCTGGCGAGAGCTCCTTCCTCCCTAGTCCCTCTGTCCCCTCCCAGGTCATGTTTTCCAGAGGGCTGAGCAGGTTCTGCTAAGACTGAGGGAAGCAAACTGACTACAAGACGTCCTATCTGCTGGGCCAGCCCAAACGAACAGGTCCAACTACCAAGGGAAGTGAGACATTCTCTGCCGTAGAGACCTTTCCATGCAAGGCCCACCATGTACAGTGGTGCAAGTTGTCTATGGTACAAAGATGTTCAACCAGAGACCCAAGAGGGGACTGAAACCCAGTCAACTCTCCTTTGCACAGTGCTCTATCCACCGGCAGGGGCGCCTTCTATTAATTTGCAAAAAGTTCTGTGCAGACTAACTGTAGCCTGTGTCACTCACTGCAGAACCCTTGCCTGTCCCCAGCAGCCATGAGCCCCAAGAGCACCCAGGACACAACCTGAGAATTCTTGCCTTAGGATAGTCCTGACGAGCATCATCAGCTCTGCTGCACTTGTCTACACTGCTCTGTCTTCCCAAAATTATAGTTAGTGGGTCCAGCCCACAGCGCACACCATGTTCGCATCGAGTCCTGAGGGAAAGCGTGATTCTTACGGTGTGTCACAAGCATCCGTTACCTGGGTCAGTACAGGAGAGGTCCACGGAGCAAGGGGAAGTCAGATGAGGCGTCAGCACGTATCAGTGTCCATCCTGAGGACCCAGCTCCTCACAATTTCAGCTCGGAATTTCCAGGCACCAAAGTTCCAGGAATGGAATTCCCCATCCAGTCAACCAAGGATCCTGCCACTCTTGATGGCCCCCTGCTCCCTGCCTGGCACTGTGCAGGCAGGGGTCCTGAGCGGCCCAGATCCCCACCATGCTACCCGTTTACACCGAGGCTTAATCTTTGAGCTCTGGGATCACAGGTGACTGATTCTTACCACCCCCGAGGCCTGAGATCGCATCACTCGGACAGTGGAGCATCTCTGACTATCCCAGGGTGTCAGGGACGCCATGAGGTCTCTGCCTTCTTGCCCCCACACCACGTGTGCTTGAGCCAGTAACACCCAGACCAGCCATGCAGGAACACTAGTGGGAATGGAGAACCCTGAGCGGGCTTGCTGCTGGCCCTCCTCCCTCTCTCCCTCCCTCCAACAATCAATCCATCAATCCTTACGTGGCACCTGCCCTGCCTCGGGCCCTGTGCTTCCAGAACTGAGAGTGTGCAGACGAGGTGGGCACACCATCGGACAGGGTGGGCACGTAGGACAGGGTGGGTGTGCTGTCTGGGCTTTTCTTCCCCCCAGGCTTGTCTTTCCATCTGGAGTGGTCGCCCCTCATCCCTTCTGGACCAAATCTCACGCCTCCTCCAAGAGGAGACAGTCTTTGGGTGCTTGGCAGCTACCCTTACCAGGCCCCCGTGCAGGAGTGAGGCAGAGAGATAGGATCTGCCTGCAGAGAACCTGAAGTCCCTGAGGAAGGAGTGGGAAATCCCAGTATGGTGTGGGTTGCACAACAGAGTTCCTATGAGGGGGCCCAACGGAGGGGCAGGGGATACGAGGGAACCCAGCCTGGAAATGGGGGAGCAGATACGAGAGGACCTAGCCTGGGGGGAAGCAGATATGAGGGGACCCAGCCTGGGGGGGATGGATACAAGGGGACCCAGCCTGGGGTGGAAGTGGATATGAGGGGACCCCAGCCTGTGTGGGGGATCAGATACGAGGGGACCCTGACTGGGAAGGGAGCAGATACAAGGGGACCCAGCCTGAGGGGTTAGGGCTGTGCAGAGAGGGCCATGCAGAGTTTCCCATGCATGCCCCAGCTTAAAGGAGCGACAATATAACAAACAGAAACAAAAAAGGAGGAAAATCCCACACCTGCCTCATTAGCTTTGCTCCCGCATGGCTTGAATTTGGAAGACACAGACCCCACGGACCCCACGCCTCAGGGACCTGCCATCATCAGGAGGTCCTGGGTTCTGGTCCTGGCGCCAACCCTCCCACTCCGTGTCGCCTTGGCTGGTCCACAACACCCTCTGAGCCTCAGTTTCTCCATCTGTAGAACAGGGGCCCCATCTCCTCCAGGGGTTGAGGAGACTCCATGAGGGATGCTGGTGACACAGGCACAGTGTGAGGACTGCGACTAATTCCTCCCGCCAGTCCCATCCCCGCGGCAGCTGCATGCTCCCCTCCTGACATCAGAAGCGCCCTTCCTAATGCGAACTGGTGCAGCAGCCACTCTGGAAAACTGTGTGGAGGTTCCTCAAAGAGTTAAAAATAGACCTGCCCTACGACCCAGCAATTGCACTGTTGGGGATTTACCCCAAAGATACAGATGCAATGAAACACCGGGACACCTGCACCCCGATGTTTCTAGCAGCAATGTCCACAATAGCCAAACTGTGGAAGGAGCCTCGGTGTCCATCGAAAGATGAATGGATAAAGAAGATGTGGTCTATGTATACAATGGAATATTCCTCAGCCATTAGAAACGACAAATACGATCTGGCAGGAGTTGGCGTCATTGGTGTTCTTGATGGGGTGGCTGAGAATGCAGATAACCCTGATGACCTGGCCCACCTTCTCTACCCGGTCTTTGACGTAGCTGGGGTCACAGATGAGGCTGCTTGCAGCAAGCAACCTCTCCTTCAGATTTCACACCAATCACTTTGCCATTTTGCACAATGATTTCTTCAATGGGTTTATTGAGCCCATTGGTGAGGTGCCACCATAAATAGCACTTAGCCTTGCAAATCCCTGCGGCAGCTCCCCAAGGCCATACAGTGGGTAGAGGTACGGGCTTTTGCCATATCTTGCCAGAGACTCACTGTAAAGTTTAATCCTATTAATGGTTTCACAACATGGCTGATATAAATAGTCATGGGTCCTGTAAAGTGCCAGGGCATGGCCAGTAAAGTCTATGACATCTTGTCCCAAGTCAAATTTCTTGTACACCTCTCGCATGGCAGTCTTCTTAGGATCGATGCCCTCAAAAGTTCTGGGATCTTTTTCATCAAAGTTGGCAACATACACTAGGAATTTTCTGAAGCGACGTTTTTCAAACAGTCCCATTAAGCCAGATGCCAGGGCTTCTGCTTCAGTGGAAGTC